>NC_134487.1:92708768-93037518 GCF_040206685.1 Ascaphus truei | reverse complement strand
CCACATCACTGTACTCAGCTGAGGCAGCAGGCAGCACCCTCTTCAACTTCCGTGGAAATACACAGCAAGGGTTCGCAGATCACTGGAACCTCAGAAGTTATAAATGAATGGTTTTCTGATACAGCTTCCTCAATTTTCTCTGCAACAGCTATTTGGAGTTGGTTCACAGCTTTCTTTATCTCTTGATGGAAGACAGTCACCTTCATCATCTTAATAGCAGTAGCAGGAGCAACTGAGTTGGGGTCCGCTGCAAGCCTAAGATAGGTTTTGTTGCACCTATCACAGCGCGCTGAAGGCACTAGCTCTACTCCAGGCTTTTCACATGGGAGACAGTTGAGCTGTAGAAACTGCACACCCAACATATTTGGAACCAGGATGCCTCCCGGCAACTTATACCACTGAGCAGATACGTGGGCCATCATGGAAAATACAAGGTTCTGCAGACAGTACTGGTCCCAATCCTGACTTTGTTTGCAATGAAAAGTTCCTCATTGTTGGGTGTAGTCGGTGCGTCCGTGATCCCACATGTGACAGCAAATTACTTTGTTCTGCTCTTCTCCTCAATGGAACTGAGAGGATGAGGCATCTAGGAAAAGGCGCAGCCAAGGCTTTCTCACCACACAGCAACATTCCTGTAAAACCTTGGTACTGTACATTACTTGCATTTTGCAACCCCGATTTTGGCAGGAATTTTCTGTGGCCATTACAGTGCTTGTTGCAGCACACTTAGAACTGTAAAATTGAACACACAGTCCAATATATACTGAAATCTGCAAACCTCCAAATTTACAGTCCACAGAAATAACTTTGAACTTTGCAAAAGACTTTGGGTGTCCAAAATCTCCAAACACAAACCCCATATATACAACATTCTTCACTTCTCGAGCCCCATGTTGGGTGCCAAAATGTAACACCCCTATCCCCCTTCTGGTTGAGGATAGAGTGCACACCAAAAATATAAAAGTCCCAGTCTTGTATTTTTGTCTCTTTAATTATAAATATACTTGTGGTGCTCAGCAGTTAACTTGTTCTTCTCATGGTGCGGTAGGTCAGTGCAGGCTTATGGCAAAGAGTAAAAACAAAAATAAAGGGTGCCATAAACTTTTAACTTTTTATTCAAAAACAACAGAACTCATATTCCAGTGCATTACGGCATCCATGGAAAGGTACATTTGAACCAGGAACATAACCATACTGTCCGTTTATGGTACTGGTATAACTACTTTGCTAGGGCCACTGCTTGAGGTCATCTAATTCCATTAGGGGTATCATTCCAAGATAGACCTTCAGGCATCTGCTTCTATGTCAGAATAGTCCTTGGGTACTGCAGATAATAATTCTTAGGGGACACAGGCCTCTCCTTTGGGAGCCTGTATTGACAAGTTCCTTACATTTCTAGGGAGCCTATATGCAAGGTCACTTCCCTATCTTTCAAAACAACCATTTTGCCATTGTTCTCTAACTTTGTCATTGGTGTCAATGTGTACCAAGACAGACGGGTCAGTCGCAGTCCCTCCCAGCAATCTGTCTACCCGATCCACAATGTTCCGAATTCGAGCCCCTGGGAGATAACAAACTGTTCAGTTCATGTGATCATGGCAACACGGAGTCCCCTACCACCACAATCTTTCTTGGTCTCTTAGTATCGAGAGTCCCCTCTATGCTGGAGGAACTATTCCCCTGGCTTCTATAGGAATAGTCTTTATAGAGGCAGAGGGAAAAGACTGGGAGATTCACCAGCGGCACTTACTGTTTGAATACCGAGAGGTACCGCAAGAATCTACAGGCTTCTCTCCCTTTGAGCTGCTATATGGTCGCAGGGTACGGGGACCTCTGGACCTATTCCGGGAGGCATGGGAAGGGGAGAATACCAATACTGATGCTTCTGTGCTTCAGTATGTGATTGATCTCAGAGACCGGCTAGAGATGCTTATGGGTTTGACACAGGACAACTTAGGGCTGCACAGACCAAGCAGAAGACTTGGTATGATCAGAATGCCCGTAGCAGGACAGAAGGTACTTGTTCTCAAGCCCATTCGGGAGAACAAATTAATGGCTGCCTGGTCGGGACCGTATCCAGTACTATGAGAGATGAATGAGTGCAACTATGTTGTACAGGTAGATGCGGAGACAGGGCTATGCTAGAGAAGTATAGGTCTCTGTTCTCGGAGAAGCCGGAGAAGACACACATTGCAGATCACCCAGTGCTGACAGGAGATCTGAGACCTCTGCATAAGCACGCTTACAGAGTGTCAGCAGAGGTTAAGGGCAGTATAGAGAGGGAGGTAGAAGAGATTCTGGCCCTAGGGGTAATTGTTCCATCCAAGAGCCCTTTGGCTTGGTACCTAAGAAGGATGGAACCACCCGGTTCTGTGTGGACCACCGGCAGCTCAATGCGGGCACAGTGTCAGATGCCTACCCCATGCCCCGCATGGATGAGTTGTTAGATGAACTCGCGGGGGAAGGTATCTGACGACAATGGATCTCAGAAAAGGTTACTGGCAGATCCCGTTGACCCAGGAGGCTAGAGAGAAGTCTGCATTTATTACACCAAGTGGCCTCTATGAATTTCTAGTGATGTCATTCGGGATGAAAAATGCACCGGCTACCTTTCAACGCCTGGTCAATCGCTTGCTGGAGGGTATGCAAGGGTTTGCAAGGGCATACCTGGATGATATTGCTGTCTTTAGTAACTCGTGGGACTCACACAGTGCATGTAACTGCGGTGCCAGCCAGGATTAAGGAAGCGGGACTCACGTTGAAACCCACCAAGTGCTTAGTAGGGATGGCAGAGGTACTGTACCTAGGGCACTGGGTGGGTGGCGGGCATCTTAAGCCAGAACTAGCTAAGGTGGAAGCTATAGTGAAGTGGCCCATTTCCAAAACCAAGAAACAAGTCATCTCTTTCTTAAGCACCGCAGGCTACTACAGAAAGTTTGTCCCTCAGTATAGCGCCATTGCCAAACCCCTGACTGACTTGACCCAGAAGCGACAGTCTGTGCTGGTAGTCTGGTCTCCTGCCTGTGAGGTCTCCTTTCAGGTGTCAAAGACTGCACTAGCCAGCACTCCCATTTTGGCTGCACCGGACTATGCAAAAAAGTTCTTGGTGCAGACTGATGCCTCGGACTATGGCATTGGGACTGTACTCAGCCAAAGGGTGGAGGAGAGTAGTGAACACCCCATGGTGTATCTGAGCCGCAAGCTGCTGCCCAGAGAGGTGGCATATGCCACCATTGAGAAAGAGTGTCTGGCCATAGTATGGGCTCTAAAGAAATCACAGCCGTATTTATATGGCAGACCATTCACTGTAATTACAGACCACAATCCCTTGAGTTGGTTGTAGAGGGTGTCGGGGGATAATGCTAAACTCTTGCGCTGGAGTCTTGTCTTACAGGAGTTTGACTTTACCATCCAGCATAAGAAAGGGAGCGAGCATGGCAATGCTGATGGCCTCTCCCGCCAGAACAGAACTCAGGACATACTGACTTCAAGAGCTGGCAGGTCAGCCCAGCCACCGGACGGGTGGGCAGGGCAGACCATGTGCTTTAAGTGGGGGAGGGGTGAAGAGTAAAGGGTTAATCAGGCCTAAAATAAAGGTTATACCCGGCTAATTAATCCTTATTCGCATTGGGGAGGAAGGGGTTAAACTTATTTGCCATGCATTGCTGTGTTTGCCCTGTCCCAGCCTTTTACCCCCCATTTGCAGGCCATTCCCTGCCTGCTGTATTAAAAGAAAATGTATTGCCTGCTATATTCTGTGGAGACACAAGATGGGAGTAGTGAGCACCACAGTAAGCACTGATTGAATTAGTGTGGCTGTGGTTAAGCAGTCTGTGTAAAGCATGGGTATCCATTTTCTATGGGTTTGACCTGTAACCACAAGTCAATTGGATAAGTGGTTTGCGGTTAAGTCTACCGATAGAATGTATCCTTTCCTCGGTTAGCTTTCTAACGTGAAATTGACGTGGGAACTGTGTCAATTGACATGAGAATTCGGTGAACTTGGTTCCCCAAAGCCGGCATTTCAATTAAGAAAGCTAACTTGAGAACGGAAGCACCCAGCACCCTGGTTTTTGGTGTGCATATGTAATAAAACACCACATAACCTTACATGCAAGAATTACAGTAAAAATAGACCCAGGACATAGGGGCTTATGCAGAGAGGTACTGCTTAAATTCGCCGCAGGATTGGAATTTATTGTTGTGCTATGCAGGGTACTCCGGTAGCGCAGTGTGCCTGAAATTGCTAATTAGGCGAGTTTCACTTGGCGTGAAACTCGCCATTCAGAGTCGCACGGTATTTGCCCACAATACAGCCAACTTTTGTTGGCGGGCAAAATTTCCCCTGAACGCACCATTTAGTAGCTCCGATTGGCGCGTTCATGCGCATCGGAGCTACTGGAATCGTGCGTCTTTTAACAGTGGCGAACTCACACTTCTCGCCACCCGTCTGGCGAATTTGACTAGTCCCTCCAAGTTCTCGCCACTAACTCTTTGAATGCGGACATTTTTGCCGCAAACCTGCCGAATTTCACCTTACCGTACCTCTCTGCATAAGCCCCATAATATTTTATGAAAGTGTGTAACCTTTGTATTTAAACTGTATGGGCAGGGCTGTTTCTATAAGCCCGGGAAAAATTCCTCTGACCTGTAAATAGGTTGGGGTGAATGAGCTGCGGGTATTTTATTCCTGACACTTCAAAGGGATTCCGTTGACCAGGAGCCCCTCAGTCTAAAGAAGTGTCAGGGATGAAAGACCGCAAAGCACACCAATGTATACATGGCCGGATTCCAAAGAAGTCGTAGAGCTCGGGCTATTGACACCTTTGCGCCAAACTTCAGAGTAAAAGGTGCCAGAAAGAGGGTTTACACCAGGTATGCTAAGTTGCCCGGGTGTCAAGCCTTGGAAACCAGGATGCCTTTTTGCCCGGTTTTGCAAACTGCGGGCAACGCGGCTATTGGTGGGTTAAATATTCTCACAACGAGGATTGGGTGCTCATGTTAAAAGTAGGCAGGAATCGTCTATAACTGTGCCTACCGAGCTGTCCCCAGTGTGATTCCTATGATCCATGATGTGACTACGTTTTACGCAAGAGCACAGCAGCAGCAGTTCCAGAAGGCAAGGGGTTAATAATAACGCAACTATGGATTTACCCCAAACTTCGGAATTCATTAGCCCTGGTGACTCCCGAACGATTGCTAACGAATCTCTATGAAATTCTTTGATGTGGCTGAGTTATTAGGTCGGCAAGTTACAATCTAGCCACGGGACCTTTAAACCAGGACTGCATTTTTTGAGCTTGCATGAAAAGGACAATCTATTTCGTGCCCTTATCCCAGTAAGTGTTGTTTTAAGTGTATTCTGCAGATGTTGTGTGTTTGTCAACCCAGGAAATAAATAACAATTTATTTTGCTCCTTGTGCTCAATCGAGTACCCAAAAGTATAAATGTGTTGATAAGTTCTGTGTCTACCGTGACAGATGGGTCTGGTCAGAAGTGGCCTGCCTCTTCCTCTCCCCCCTCCTTCCACTTATAACTGTTGCCCAGCTACCTACCTGCTCCTCACTAACAACACACCAAACAGGTGTGTTAGGTTAGCAATCAACTAACCACATCCACTGCAGGCTCAATTGGACAGGAGAGAGAAAAAAAGTTAGTTACAGGCTTTCAATTACCACACACTTTAAAAAAAAATATGATTCCACTGTACACTGCCCAAGTTCAGCCACCCTTGCTAGTATACACTAGACTACTGGAGTGCCAATATTTTTTTTTTTGTACAGTATTTGGAATCCATTGTCAGTCTGTTGCAATTGACAATCTGTTGATAAAAAAGAAGAGTATTGGTCTTTATTTTATTTCTCCTTTTCCTATTCTGGTCTTAAAAGCTGTCATCTTCTTTTACCTCTTCTTTTTTCAGCCACCAGATGCAGCCTCTTCAGTTACTCCCAGGCTTCTGATATTGTCAAGCCTCAAATAGGACCAGAAACATAATAGAAGGCCACAGTCACATGGTTCATCGACCAATCCAATTGGTTGTTGTACCATGTGGGTCCCTCACTTTTGGATGACAAGGTGGGTGATGGAGGTAGGTGTCCCGGGTGGTTCGCGGTGGTAGGAGTTAACTTATTGGTTATCTTAGCAGTTAGTAAATCGTTGCATGGCAATGCTTTACTAGTCACTAGGGTAGCCAATGCGGTTTCATTCTTGCTACTGAAAAACATTATGTAGCCCATGTCCCCCCCCCCAGACACAGAACGTGCCTCTAAGGTGTATTGAGGGCTGGCTACTTGTGTATGGTGGTGCATACCTGCTTGTAACAGGAGGGCCTGAGTCTCCCGCGTTGGTGTGGGGGATAACAGGGCCAGGCTTCTGGGGTATATGCCTCCATTCTTTAGTGGTTGTGGTGCAGCGCCTCTATTCTCTGGCGAAACCTAGGGGATAGGTTGGAATCTTCCCAGAGAAAGCCCTGGTCCCAGGGCGAGAGATTCCAATCTCACACAGTCTTATATAAAACAGCAATGTCTTTATTGTCTTTCTCAGTGATGCAGCACACAGCAGCAGTTCATGGGCAGTTTTAGTCACGGCAGTACACAGGTATCTGACCTCCTCTCCTCTTCCTCCAGGATTTATACCCCTGCAGGATGGCTGTAACGGGGCCTCAATACCCCTACCTCCACCCGAGGGTAGGCCCTCTCGGTGAGGCTAGATCTCCCCCATCACCCCCTCAGCAGGGTGAGGGGCATTGGTCCACTATAGCTGTATCAGCTCTACTCAGATGGGGTCTGAGTTCTTCTCTCCTGTCTTCTCCAACTTCACTCAGCTCTCTCTTTCTGAACTGGGCAGCTCACATACTCCTCTTATCAGCTCCCAGGACAGACTGGACTATCTGTCACATTCTCCTCTCTCATCAGAACTCCACAACAACTGACTCGCCACAGACTGACTGATCCAGACACACACAGGAGCAGCCCCCTAAATAGATACAGCCCTGCCCCTTATGATGTCAGCAGGACATCCCCTCTGTCTCAGGCCTGCCACAGAGTCAGGGGCCTATCTCTATCAAGCAAGGCAGGGCTTTGTGGGGGGAAAACCCATGATTACTACTGGCGCCTGCCCTTACCAGAGCTTACTCCAGTAGGAGAAGGATTGGTAGCCCACTATTTCTCACAGGGGCTACAATTATATATGGCAAAAGGGGCCTTTCAGTACTTAGCAAACTAGAGTGTAAAATCTTCTGTAACTAGACATCAGTAGCACTGAGCTAAAGCAAACATTAAAAGAATGGCAGCATACGGTAAATATATAAAATATTAATTATATGCGCAGTCGGTCAATTATCTCATATCCACAATGTAAACAACTGACAACTGCACAAATAACCCAATATTTGTCCAACTGCACAAATAACCCAATATTTCTAGATGGCATACTGTACATAAGATTTTATGAAGTAGATAAGGAAAAGACCAAATAAACTCTGCTACCTTCATTTATTTTTAATGCTAGTAAATATGAATCAACTAAACTACTAATTAGCTTCTGAAAGCAGATATTTCAAGTTAATCAGATTCTAGTTTTACCATCATTTTTAAACCGGATTTAGAAAGGAGATCATTAATGAACAAATGCATTTTCAATTAAATTGACAAGACTGAGAATTGCGACGTGATTCTCTTTAGTTTCTATGTAAACCGCATGTGTTGATATAGTGTTCTTATTTCGTTGTTGCTCTTAGAATGTTTTTATGTTGAGATTTTTTTCTAATTTCTAATCTGTTTTCAACATTCCCTTGCTCTCTGTATTTCTAACAAACATAGCAAGTGTAGCACATGTCCCCCCCCCTCTGGGAGAGCTTGTCATGCCTATTGCTAGGTGTAGTGCTGATTACCTGTGAGGTACAGGAGAGCTGAAGTACCCGCAATGGTGTGGGGGAAGACAAGTAGACTTTTGGGGATTTCTCTGGTTCTTTCCTTCTTGGTGACAGCGCATCCAGACTTAGGGGGTTTCTTCAAGGCTGAAGGCGGTCCCCGCTATGACATTACTTACTCCTAATACCTCCCTCCACACAGACTGCCGCAGATCCAGAAGTATAAATGAGGATAGTCTTTATTACAGCAGTCACTGCTGGTGTTGTTACAGCGTATGCACCAGTTGATAAGGTAATCACTGACTTCTGGATGGTACTGGCCTGCAGGTAATGGTGAGGCCCCTCTGGGTTGGATTAGTGCCTCAGCCCATGAGGGACATAGCACATGTCTCACTCCCAGTCAGGAGGAGAGCTCAGACCTCCTACCCCATAAAGAGATTGTCTGGAACCCCAATCACTAACTGATAGACCCACCCCTAGGGGCTGAGCTTCATACTATAATTTAGGCACTTCCTTCCTGTAGCTCAAAGAAGGAAGGCCCAATATATGCACCACCACTCCAGTCACTCAGGAAGTCAGCATGAGGATGGAGAAAACCCCATAGGACAGCCTGCGCTATACAGGACAGCCTGTGCTATACAAATAAAGCTACTTTTTGTAAGATTATTGGAAAACATATGTAACCGTGTTTCCCCCACCCGGTGGGAGATTTGGCCATTACTGATCGTGTGATGCATGATACCTGCTGGTAACAGGAGGATTGAACTGTCCACCGATGGTAGTGGGGACAAAGTATCAGTTTTCTGGGGTACATTACCCGCATGGTTTTCTAGCAGTGCAGCCCCTCCATCTGCCGCAGGCTCCAAGATGAATCGAGGTGATCTCCTATGGTAGGAATACTTCCCCTCCTCCCAGTAAGAACACACCCAGGCAGGAGGTGTATGCAAACAAAAATATCTCCACAAAATAGCAGTGGTCTGCTCAATCACAGCTTCTCAGGATCAGCTTTCCACTGGATGATGGTCCATGGACAACCACTAAGGCCTATGGCACCCCAGCTGTCCTAGTTCTTCCCTGGGCATCTAGCAGGACCAGGGGTATGGGGTATTACTCACTCTCCCCCAAGAGAAAGAGGAATAGGGAAGGCCAAGGGCCAGGCAATCCTGTGGATTTCCTTCCTCTCTCAAGTGGGGAGAGGCACTGCTGAATTTCTGGTGGTACTGCCTTTAAGTACAGCCAGGAGTAGGGCACCAGGTCTGTCCCATGATAGACATGCTCAGGCCGAGGTCACCACCTCCGACTGTCCCTCAAAAGCAATACCATGGAGTGGGGAAAACCCATCTTAACTGCTGGCAAGGCCTGTTCTACAGGTGGCTTGGCTCCACACACAACATTCTACCCCTGAAGAAGTCACGTAACGTGACGAAACGTGTGGGGACGTGGTGACGTCATCACATACGGATGTGTGAGAGGAGTATCTGAGCTGCCTGCAACTCTATCCAACTGATCTGCCTCCTCCTGTTGTTTACCTTACACGGAAGGGAACCAAGTGAGGCATTGTGAAATGCTGAAATGCTGTGAGCTTGTGGCAGGAGCTGCATGCAGATATCTTTGATGATCAGGTGCACAATATCGTATACGGACTCCTCCACCCCTGTAAATGACTCCCCCTAGAGATTTCTCTCCAATGTTTGTGTTTTTTTAGCATCCTGTACGTGTACTACCTAGGGACTGCTTCTTTTTATTAAATATACCCATTTTTATATTCAGTTACGTGCTATGGAGCCTGCACTTCTTTTTGTTTTGTTTCTATAGGTGTATGGTGGGTGGCTACACCACTTTGTTGAAGCTGCAAAAAGCTCCTGAGATCGTTTGGTTTGTTGGGATTTCTTCACCCCCTCTGGATTATTATCAAGTGGAATCACTTGGACTTTATTCTTTCTTGGACTTTATACACAGTTATTTCACTGTATTACTAGTTTGTTTAATTAATTATTAATATATTTACAGATGATTGGGGGTGTAGGGGATTGGTTAGCCGGAGTATATATGACATCACGAGCCTTACCCTTCCTAACTACGAGCCTGAGGAAGCCCAAGAAAGGGTGAAACGCGTAGCTTGAACCCCCCTAGTGTTTTGAACCTTTACGGCCACTGTCCGGAGTGGGACAACGGAGGCACAACACTGTATCTGGACGTGGACACAGCTAGTTGCACACCACGCGCCCTGTACTATTTTCCTAAAGGACTGGCTGTTCGTTTTTTTAGTGCTTACAACTCTTTTAGTTCTAAGCACTCTGTTTTTTATTGTTTTATTGTTTGATTACTTAGTTTTAAATAAAGACCATGGACTTTTACCAAGTGTAAGGAGATTTATTTTCGTCCACACTACTCTGTGGCAGGAATCCTTTGACTTTGGAGGATCGATCGGAGTTTGCAAGAAGAACATCAAAGAAACCAATCCAAGTGTGAACTCACACTTGGCCGTGTGAGTAATAGTATTCTCCCCTTTTTTTCAATTGTCATTGCTCACTGTTTATTCAGTATAATAAAGGGTTCTTTCCTGAGGGACTTCTGTGTTTGCAGGAAAATACACACGGGGGGTGAATCGGAACGGGGGGTGGATCGTAGCGGGGGAATCGGAAGGGGGATCACTGACACTGCAGACACACAGTGCAGCAGGCGAATTAAGCCGTCACTGCTAGGGGGGCCTTCAACCCAATACTTAGGGGCACTTGTGAATGGTTACAACCCCACAGACAGGACAATAGACGGGCGGAGAGAATCCCACCAGGTGCTGACATTGTCCTGCAGTACATGAGCAGCGCGTACAATGGCGATGCCCCACACTACAGTATGCTTACAGGTGTGTGTCACATACACACACCTCCCGTGGCGAAGAGGAGAGAGTCTGTGGGAGGGAGCAGGGGGGCACCCTTGGTGCTGCAGAGTTTATTTAAAATCGCTGCTTTCCCCCACCCTCTCCTCCCCTCTCCCCGAAGCCTCCCCTCCCCGCTACCCGCTCCCCGAAACCTCCCCTCATTGGCTCACAGCCACACCACGTGACACGTCGCCACTTGGGATTACAATTCTCTTGCATCCCCTGGCGGCTGACACGTCACAGCGTGTAGTGAGCCTCGCAGGGAGCAGGGACTGGGACCTGCTCGGGAGAATAACATCAGATGGTGCGTAGTGCGCACGCCACCGGATGCAGCGGGACCAAAGCCTGACAAGCAATTGCACTGGTTTTATTTACATTTTAATAACAGTATTGAATCAGGGGATCTCCAGAGCTGAACCGCATTTATTTCAGTCTAAGGGGCTCCTGCTTCCCAAGTTACAGGCCCTGGTATGGGGTGCCGGCATCTCTGCAATGTTTAAATCTCCCAGTCACGTGACACAGGACATTTAAACAATGCAGGGAGGTACTGTTCCCCCAATACCGGGGCCCCTAACTCGGGAAGCAGAGGGTTCCCCTGCTTCAATACTTTGTTATTATAATAAAATAAACATCTTCATTACCTTAGCAGATAGCCATTAAGGTAAAACAGGGGTTAAGTCAGAGTACCAAATTAGTTGGGTGTAAAGGGGGTGAGTGAAGAGGGTAGCTACACCAGGGTGGGTGGTTAGGCCTTCTGGAAAGGTTGTGGGAGCAGTCAATCCCTTCACTACCATTGGGTAGTAACCATCATGGTAATGAAGGAGTTAACCCCTTCCACTAACCACCCCAGAAGTCAAACCATTAGTATTGGATTTGGTTGTGGGCTTTTACTAAATTATGGAAATAAAAAGTGAAAAGAATGTCCAAAAATGAATCCTGAAGGCTGCTCACACCCAACAATAGATCATAATGTTTTCTTCCTTAGTTAAATTCCATGTTTGTCTTATTTTTTCTCCATGGGATTTATTTTAATTTATTTGACTTCACGTTCAGAGTGGCAGAATATATTTAATATTTTATTTAGTAGATAAGAATATATATTTGTGGACATTTATATACATATTTGTCCTGTACTGTATATCCATGGGCAGCATATATCTGGAGAAAGTCTGTTATCCCGTTTTCACTCAAATCTCATTTGGTGAATGTGTGAGGATTGGCCCTCGGTCCTGCCCCTGTGACACGTCCCATGATGCATTGGGTGATGCCGCTCGCCTGTGCACTGCGCGCGAGCACCGCAGTTCTCCTGCCGGCACTGAACACAGAATCTGCCCCGCGCCCCATAATTCAATGGAGGATGCTCCTTTCTCCGCTACATGTTGGTGTCGAATGACCAACACTCGAGGGGTTAATGCTACCATTGATTCCCTTCATTACTCCACAGCTGGGATACACTCCACCCCTGCCTATCAGTACACAGTCTACCTGTGATGACTCACTGCCTGCAGACTTCCCTTTGGCTCTCTGTGCTTTATATGCTCAGCCAGCCCCTATGCAAATTGGCTGAGCATAAACTTGTGTTTATGTACTAGTGCTTGCCTCAAGCATCCTGTTGTCCTGCGGTTACTCTGTGCATTCTGCTTTGATCTCTTGTACCTTTGACCTCAGCTTGAACCCGGACATCTACCTTCTCTACCCTTGGACCCCGGCTATGCACAACGACCATTCTGACCCCTCTACTCCTGGACCTCGGCTCCGCACAACGACCATCCGATTTCTCCAATCCTAGACCATGGCGTGTATTACGACTATTCTGACCTCTCCTACCCTGACCCAGCTACACGACTAGGACTCTGCAATCCAGATGCGGTTGCGCGGTTGATGGTCGGTGTATTCTAACATCCCTACCTCAGACATGCGGTTCTGTCCTGTTTGTGGTGAGCCCTCATTACAATAAGTGTATGTCTTTGTGTATATTTTTGTACCTATTTTTCCTTACATATATTTTTGAAGGATTTATGCTGATGATCAGTGTTTCTTTGTGCATTTTAAATATCTAATGGGTGGTGTTTTGATACCTCCCTATATATTTATATATGTATTTCATTCTATATAGCAGAGGGATTTTTTGGTGGAGCGCGGCGGCTACAGAGGCCCCATGCTCTTCCCCAAGGCATTTAAATTAAATGTCGGGGATCGTGTGAGGCCTCTGTAACTCACTTACCGTGATTCAGCCGGATTCGGGCGACGCGTCAGCCTGTGAAACGTGGCATCAACTGACGTTGCGGGGTCATATGACGTGAATCACATTACCCTACGGCATAATTTGACACCGGCACACAGATAAGGGGGGGTGCGAGTACTGGGGCGAGCTGGCAGGGGAGCGCAGCACCAGAAGTTTGCGCACCCCTGCTATATAGCACCTGGTTCCTATGCATTTTTTTTTCACTTCAATCAATAAAAATATATATTTTTGCTGAGTCGTTTTTAAATATTATCTGCTTTATTATCCTATTTAAGTGCTGGGAGCTATCTATTGCAAGGACTTTTTTTGCTGCTTGTTAATTTAGACTTTTTGATAAAACTGAATAGCAGCACTTAATACAGCTCAACCCCCTTATAACACTGTGCTTGGGGTCCCAAGAATCACATCGCGCTATAAGCGGATCGCGTTAGAAATAATGCACAATTGTATGCATTGTACAATAAAGTATTTAAGATACCAATAATCGTGTTGTAAAGTATTCATAAATACAAAAATTGGGAGCCATGCTTGCAACCCGTTATAAGCGGATTCGCGTTGTAACGGATCGCGGTATAACGGGGTTGAGCTGTACTATAGAGATTTAATTTGCTCAGCTTAATACTTGAGTTGTTGTAATATTTGATTATCCATTTGGTTAAGGCAAGTAATAATAATAATAATAGCATGTTCTTGTATAGCGTTGCTAGTTTTATGTAGCTCTTTACAGAGACATTTTTGCAGACACAGTCCCTGCCCCGTGGAGCTTACAATCTGTTTTTGGTGACTGAGGCACAGGGAGATAAAGTGACTTGCCCAAGGCCACAAGGAGCCGACACCGGGTTCCCCTGCTGCAAACTCAGTGCCAGTCACTGAGCTGCTCCTTCTCCCAAGTAATCCTTAACTGTAATTGATGGTTTTAGCTGTGATAGTACTATATTTCTACCTCATGTAATGGGATTTTTGTGCTAGACTTGAATATCTTTCAGGCTAGAGAAGTGCACAAGTTTTTAAAAGAAACATGGTTTCCTTGCACAAAACCGGATGAGTTTTGAGAGATGGAAAGATGTGCTCAGAGGTGTGATTGCGGGTGTGAAACATAAATTGGTGTGAAATGGAATTGTTCCTATTTATTATAGTATTGAAATTCCTTACAAAAAGAAGATGAAGAGCATAATGAGATATACTCTGGGAAATAATTCACTTTAAATGACCACCAGTCCTAAAACTTTACATTTATTTATAAATAGATTGACATGTATCACTGTTCTTTAATTTTATAGTAATTAAAAAGGGAGATAATAGGGTGTATTGGGAGTGAGGGAACCACTTATATTTACTCTATATAGATAGCTTCAAATAATCTAATTATCTTCACTTGAAACAAACTTTACTGGGACAGTGCATTCCTTTGATCGTGTAGGGGGTTAATTCATCAATATAGACTATATCAGCAATATAAGCATAGGTAGCTTGCAGACAGATAGTATGAATACACAGGACACACTTCCTCAGTGTTGAAATATAAATTGTAGCCCAGTGCTCCTGGTTATATATTCCTGGCCCTAACATTATAAATCCTGGTAAGGAGCAGGCAGTGTTGGGGTTAAATTCCTCTCACATGGGCCAGCGTATGAGTCTCCCCACTGGGAAGTTATTTTGTTGCGGTTTCCAGGTGCTAGTCTGGAAACTGTTGGAGCATGTGTCAGGGAGGGTGGGCTCATTCCTGGGGTACTGCCCATATACTGTAGTTTAGGAGTGGGACCCTCCCCTGGTATAAAAGATGTCTCCCTTACAAATTTAGTAGTTCTGGTTCCCCAGTGTAGTCTGCTCCTTATGGAGTAGGCATGGTTCTACCTTGCCCCATCAGGGGGCAAGGAGGTTAAGACTAACCCAGGGGCCTCAAGCTCTTGTGGGCCTAGTTCAAGAATATGGCCCTGCAGCCATTCTTTTGTAAATCTACTTATATGTTTAGGATCATTGTCTTGCTGCATGACTTAATTTCGCTTCAGCTTCAGCTCACAGACGGCTTGACATTCTCTTCTAGATTCTTCTGATACAATTCAGAATTCCTGATTTTGTTAATGATGACAAGCCGTCCAGGTCCTGAGGCAGAAAAGCAGCCCCAACTCATCCCACTCCCACTACTATGCTTGATGGTTTGGAAGAGGTTTTCTATTTGAATGTAGTGTTCGATTTTCGTCAAACAACGTTTCTCATTGAGATCAAAAAATTCCTCCTTTGATTCGTTTGTTCAGGGAACATTGTTCCAGAAGTCTTGTGGATCATCTATGTGCTCTTTGGCTATCATCAGACGGCCAGCAATGTTCTTTTAAGAGAGCAGTGGTTTCCTCCTGGCTATCCTTCCATGAACACCATTCTTGTTCAGTCTTTTTCTGTTAGATGAGTCATGAACACTCACATTAGCAAAGGCAATAGTATAAAGCAGATCCTTGGATGTTACTCTGGGGTTCTTTGTGACTTCCTGGATGATTTGCGAGTTTGTTCTTGAAGAGATTTTAGTAGGAGGACCACTCCTGGGTAGAGTGACTGTGATCTTGGAGTTTCTCCATTTGTAGATGATCTGTCTGCGCCCCAAATCCTTAGAAATTATTTTGTAACCCTTTCTACTGTAGATTGATGAGCTTAATAACTGCTTTTCTCAGGTCCTCATAGATTTCTGTTGATTGGGCATGACATGTTCCCACACACCTGTATGGTGAAGACCAATCTCATAAAGTTTCTGATCTTTATATAGGGTGGGGCCTCCTAAAGACACACCTGAAGATCTACCTAATTATTTAAACACCTGATTCTAATTTCGGCGATCTGCCGATACGGCGGTACCGAGAAGGGGGCCGCCATGTCTGCGCATGCGCAGAATGGGCCAGTCCGAGGTCGCACATGTGCAGAACAGGCCGGCCCGAGGTCACACATGTGCAAAACGGGTCTGTCCGAGGTCGCGCATGCGCAAAATAGGGGGGGTTTTCCGAGGTTGCGCATGCATACAGTAGAAGGGCGAATAGCCGATCTGCGCATGCGCACACACCGAAAATTGCCAGTTCCGCTTTCCGGCGATTTTCACTTTGCGGCGGGCCCTTAGAATGGATCCCGCTGCATGCCCGGGACCCTCCTTTTTTGCCTTTAGTTTAGCTGATAAAACAAGGGTTTCACTTACTTGTGCACATACCCTGACTCTAAATTACTCATTGGTTGTCTAATTCAAGAATCATTTTGCTTCAAAACAAGGAATTGCTTAATATTAACCCCATTGCACATTTAAGAAAAGACTGGTTTTGATTCAAGAATGTTATCATAGAAAAACTAAGGAATTTCCGTAATTATCATTGGCATTCACAAGGTTTTACTCGACACTGTATGCCTTGTACTCATAATTGGAGCGACGGTTTAACTGTACCTTGTATCTAGTATGAGGTCCAATTTTGTCTATGATCTGAACAACTGTCTAACTAATGCTATACTCACCTGCAATGATCTACTGTTACATAGGCAACAGGACATGTTTTGGCATGTCTAAGGTTGCTAAATACTGCCTGGAGAAACTGGATACTAATCCACAGGGAGATTCACTGTTGCTAACACCTAGTTTTCTGTTTCCATCATTTATAAATTGAGTTTAATTGGTACCCAGATTTTCTACATAGTGTACTTCCATATAGCTTTTTTATATTTATTTTTAACTTATCATTTTATTTTAATTAATTATATAATATATGTTTATAAAACTATTATGTATGTTGCGGTGGGTGGTCCCGTGGGATCCGACGGTGGAGCACTGCAACTGTGAACAAGGGGAGCTACAAACCAGTTATAGTTTTAAAATGATTTATTTGGTGGTCATGGGGAGTACAAACGAACACTCTGACGCGTTTCAGGACTCTCGTCCCTTTATCAAAGAGTGAATGCGCGTCTGCTATGTTCTCCGTTATAAAGTCTTGCTCCCGCCCCCAACGATGATGTCACAGGGTCTATTGATATCGCGTGAGTTGCTGGATAAGCCAGCTCATTGGTAGATGTACTAACCAATAGCGCAACTCATAGGAGAATAATCTCCCCTATGGGAGTTGCCTCAGAGCCAGCCGAATACCCAAGGGAGGCGGTGAGCAGTATCGGAAAAACCTCAATTTTTCACCATTTGTGTGAAACATGCATGATTTTAATTGACTTATTGTAAGTGCGCATTTTTAAACCTTCGTTTTATAAAGATTTATGTACCATATTGATCGCACTATGTAGTCTTCTCTCTCATCTTGCATATAACATGTATTGCTGACAGAGTGTTTAAAGAGGGGTCCTGACTACCACGATCTATATGGGTGGCAACCCAATTTGCCAACTGCCTTTGATTTGCTGACGTCCTGTGAGTAGATTAATCATATGAGCCAAGACACTGTGAAAAATTCATTGAATTCATTACGTCTGCACTTATTTGTGTATCATTTGTTTTCTTTTCCCCATATGCTCCCCCTGGATTGTTTGAGACACTGCTTTAACCGTTGGAACCCGTGAAACAGGTCCCACCAGGAGGTTTTGAGCTGGGTGTAGAAACACTATCTTTTTCATCATCTTAACACTTGTTTTTTATTATTTAATTTTAATTTTATCACTTTCTTCTTTAAGTTGTTCGCGCCTTTATCACTTTTATCACAATATGCCATGGTCAGTGGCATGGTTGAAGATGGGTGTGCCGTGGTCAGTGGCATGGTTGAAGATGTGTGTGCCATGGTCAGTGGCATCGTTGAAGATGGGTGTGCCCAGGGTGATGACTGGCATGTGTTTATAAGGCTGTGTCGGTGTTGCAGCAGATAACTTCACACTTGCCTTCATTGTGTGCCCTTGACTCCTCTTTTGCCATGTACTCGACACAGGGCACCAGTATTTGCATAGCACTGTCCTCTTACTTATTCCTAATCTTTTTTTTTTTGTGCAGCTGAATGTGAAATTAATTGTGCCAGAGCAGACACCATGAATGGTGGTGGAGAATCTGGCAATAATGGTCAATTATTGGTCAATAATGGCTGAAATGGTGAAATAATGGTGAATAATTGGTGAATAATGCCTGAAATTATGGCAATGATGTTGCTGGAGAGAAGGACAATGGTAGCCCCGCTGGCACTGACTGCGCTGAGCGCACGGTGCTTGCCGCTTTTACTTACATAAATCAATATGTGTAAGTCCCCACTCACACAGTGCGCGCTTGGCGCTTGAGTAAACAAAAAAAAATTAACTTTCAAATAGCCAGGACATATAGCGCTCATGCTTGGAGAGCTGGTGACATCACCCCCAGTGGGACTGCAGCCTTAAGGATATTGTGGTTACCCTGTATCTAATTTTATCACATGTGGGACTGAACCTGTTGCGCTGCTATTATCAATTGTGTATCAACTATTTTTTGTCTGAATTAGTGAGCATTGTCATTTTTATATAGGGATTAAAAAACATAATTTTTTTTTAAACAATCTTTATGGATGTGGTTCATCCTTTAGAAAAGCAGCTTTTAATCCAACAACTTTTTCTGGATTTACCTACAACCTCTTTATTTTCAGATTTTTCTGTTTTGACAAATTGAAATGTTTCCCTTCCCCCCACTTTTTTTTATTTCTATTCTTTCCCTTCCTTGTTTTTTTCTTTTTCAACCTTTCCCTCCCTCCCCCTTTCTTTTGTCCTTCCCTCCCCCCTTTTCTTTTTTCCTTCCCCCCTCTCCCCCTTTCTTTTTTCCTTCCCCTCTCCCCCCTTTCTTTTTTCCTTCCTCATCGTCCCATACCCCCCTCTTCCCCCCCTTTTAACCCTTTCACATTCATTATGCACTATATACAAGTATTTTGTAAATTACATATAGATTAATATTATTATCACAACACCTTATTGCTTAGTCACATTTATATCACAATTGTGTGTCTTATACGGTACATACTTAATAGCACTATTTGGTTTAGTTGGAGTACCGATCTCTTTTTTTTTTTTTTTAACAATTTTTTTATTTTAAATTGGGCTACAGAAGGAAAAAAGGGTCAGGAAAGTTGTTAAGCATGACAATACATTGACATTCAGTTTTTACATAGGGAGCTCACCTTACTAAACATTCATAATCGCAGCCCTGAATAAAAACAGTATACAGTAAGTCAGTCTCTCAGGGGGTGTCTTTTTTACGTTTGTACAATATATATATATAATATATAGGCGGGGTTGCAGACCTGCTAAGACATGCAGATGAGCATACAGTTGTATTTACATATATATATATATATATATATATATATATATATATATATATATATATATATATATATATATATGTTATGGTGGGTAAATAAAGTGACAAAAACCCTCCACAGTAAAGCATAAACCAACTGTAAATATTACTGTATGTTCATTTGCATGTCTTAGACAGGTCTGCAACCCTGTCTTTCCCCATTATCACCCAGCATACAGCGCTTCCACTGCAGCAAGGGATTCTAGGAAATGACATGCAAATGAGCACTCAGTGCCACCTTTTGTCTCAAGCTCGTATTACACAAGCAAATCCTCATGCCAATGCATGCTGTTTTAAACACAGCTTTTAGACAGAGGCTGGGATGAGATGCAAAGCCATTGAACCCACTCACAGACATGTTTCAACCTTGATGGGTATGTAATACGAGCTTGAGACAAAAGGTGGCACTGAGTGCTCATTTGCATGTCATTTCCCAGAATCCCTTGCTGCAGTGGAAGCGCTGTATGCTGGGCGATAATGGGGAAAGACAGGGTTGCAGACCTGTCTAAGACATGCAAATGAACATACAGTAATATTTACAGTTGCTATATATATATATATATGTAGCCAGGTCTCCCCAGCCTGTCAGCACCCCCCTCACCTTGCTGCCGATCGCGGGTGCCGCCGAGTCCAATGGCGGCCCCGCCCGGCGATCGCAGGGGTGAGGGCGGTCAGGCTCCGCAGAGCTCGGGGGTTGCCGGGGATGCGTGCGGCCGGTTGCCAAGGCCACACGAGCGTCACAGGGCTCCCGGCGCTCCCGGAGCCGGGCGAGGAGGGCGCTGCCATTGCGCATTAGCTCGCGCATGCGCAGGGATGGCCCAGAATCAGGAGAGCCGCAGATAGCTTGCGCACGCGCAGAGAGTCGCGTGAGTGCAGGTACAGTTCAGGAGAGGTTGCGGTGGCCATTAGGGATTCGCGCAGGCGCAGGGAAGGCGCGCACGCGGCCCCAATATGTTTGCAGCCTCTGCGGGACTACAACTCCCATGAGGCTTAGGGCCAAGCACACCAGGTGCCTTAGTGTGGCCAATGAGGGCCAAGGATCTCTAGAGGGAGAAAAAGGATACATTTTGCGGGCTTGCAGCACGGTAGTTAGTTGGAGCGGGGGAGCTGTGAGGGAAGGAAGGTTGCAGGGAGCGAGTGAAGCTCCTGCATCGCGTAAGGTCCCCCCCCCCTCTCCCAGGTAGGCCTAAACTCCCCACCAGGTTAGTGGGTAATTGATAGGGATGGCCCAAGTTAGGGACTCTGCCCTTAGTGAGTGCTGTCTTGTCAGAGTCACGGCTGTCAGTGCTGTGAGGTCTGACAGGCAGGCACAGTGTTTGTGCAGCACGGTTGCTGCACGGACCAAGTAAGTGGCAGTGCGTTACTGCAGGTACTAGTTAGTTAGAGTCAGGACCGGGAAGAGCTAGGGGGGCTGGATAGGCCAGTTAACCCCTTAGGTCCCAGGTAGGTCCTCACTCCCCAGTTTGTGGTGCTACAGGGACAGGCCCTAAGTTAGGGACCGTGTCATGTAGTGCCAGTGTTAGATAGGAACACAGCGGATGCTGGGGTTCCAGTGAAGAGGTCTGGGCGCAAGTCTATGCCTAGAGAGAAAGACTATCTTCAGGGTTGGATCGCCCCTGGCGGACCCCAAGCAAGGATTCACCGGACCAGATCAGACGGGATCCCAGAGCGACAGATCCTTTGTGAAGTCCTTGCAGGTCCGAGTGCAGGAGCACTCGGCAGGTACTCTATAAGTGCACCAACAAAGCTTAACATTCTTAACAAAGTGGCAGCGCTGACCACGGGACAAAGGGGTAGGGCTGTGGGCACCGTGTGGGGATGTTATAACTCTGGGATGTTATGAGTATAATTGTTATGTAAGAGTTATCATTTATTCATTCAGTAAACCTGTTATCCATAATACTGGTGTATGTGGTTTCTGGGTGGGTTCCTATGTTAGGGTCATTCTACATTCCCATAGAATCCTACATAGGTGGAGGCGCTGAAACCGAGAACGTTCCAGAGGATTCACCCCAGGCTCTCACTGGCGGAGGCTCAGTCCTCCTGTGAGCCTGACAGGTATACTGCACCACACCTGGTAACACTATATGTTCTACGCACCCACACTATATATGCGATTGGGTGGGGTGGAATACCCGTTACATATATATATATATATATATATATATATATATATACATACATGTAGAGGTATCAGTACCGTGTTAGCCAAGCTTCAATAATCAAAAAATAAATAGACGATACCGTTCTGTGGCTAACAAAAGGCTTTTATTTGTGCGAGCTTTCGAGATACACTGATCTCTTCTTCCGGGGATGTTACAATGAATGAAGCAAGCAAAGGGTAAACTTAAAAGCAGTGTCTCTTGGAATGTTATCTGTGCTCGTCCCTGCCCCGTGTGTGGATGTGATTTATGGCTAGAGGTGTTAAATGGTTCCTGAAAGTTAGTGATGTAAGAGTGTGTGTGTGTGTGTGTGTGTGTATCTGTGTGAATATAAATGTATGGAGAGCCCACAGTGTATACAGTGCTTTACAAAAGGTGTGTGTGGAGTGGGAGTTAATATTAATGGTGTGGGTAGGTGTGGAAATGTGAGAGATTGTATCATAACTAAAAGTATATATGCACACACAGCTGTCTCTTGCACATACACATACTCCTTGTTTTTCATCCCTATACACCAATAGGGACCACATAGTATCTACACACACTTTTAGTTATGATACAATCTCTCACATTTCCACACCTACCCACACCATTAATATTAATTCCCACTCCACACACACACCTTTTGTAAAGCACTGTATACACTGTGGGCTCTCCATTCATTTATATTCACACAGATACACACCTTGAGAAAGGTCCCACTAGGGGACCGAAACGTCGGTTTATGTGTCTTTTTCAATACAAAAACTTGTGATCAAACTTACCAGAGTGCTGTCTCCTGATCTCGTGCTTCAAACGGTATTGTATGTTTTATATATATATATATATATATATATATATATATATATATATATATATATATATATATAAAATCAAAAAATAAATAGATGATACCGTTCTGTGGCTAACAAAATGCTTTTATTTGTGCGAGCTTTCGAGATACACTGATCTCTTCTTCCGGCGATGTTACAATGCCGGAAGAAGAGATCAGTGTATCTCGAAAGCTCGCACAAATAAAAGCATTTCGTTAGCCACAGAACGGTATCATCTTTTTATTTTTTGACTATTGAAGCTCGGCTAACACGGTACTGATACCTCTACATGTATATATATATATATATATATATATATATATATATATATATATATATTTAGTTAAGTTATGGTGAGTTAAAAAAGGTGACAAAAACCCTCCACAGCAAAGCATATACTGTAACAAATGTATTGTATTGTATGTCTTTATTTATATAGCGCCATTAATGTACATAGCGCTTCACAGTAGTAATACACGTGGTAATCAAATAAATAACAGATAATATAAATAACAGATCATGGGAATAAGTGCATTAGACATAAAAGTAACATTAAGGAAGAGGAGTCCCTGCCCCGAGGAGCTTACAGTCTAATTGGTAAGGAAATATAACTGTACAGTACTGTATGCTCATTTGCATGTCTTAGGCAGGTCTGCAACCCCGCCTTTCACGATTATCACCCAGCACACAGCACTTCCACTGCAGCAAGGGATTCTGGGAAATGACATGCAAATGAGCACACAGTGCCACTTCTTAACTCTGGCTGTGCTTAAAGCTGTGACCATGCAACAAGCTTAAGCCTATAGGGAACCATGTTTAAAATGGTTTTAAAGCAAAAACTGGCACTGTGTGCTCATTTGCATGTCATTTCCCAGAATCCATTGCTGCAGTGGAAGTGCTGTGTGCTGGGTGATAATGGTGAAAGGCGGGGTTGCAGACCTACCTAAGACATGCAGATGAGCATATAGTTATATTTCCATTTAATATATATATGGAGAAGGAGTGGCTCAGTGAGTAAAGATACCGATTGACAATGAGGGGGTTATGCACTAAGCAGTGATAAGTGCTTTTAAGTGAGATACATGCCTTTATAGCGTGATACTGCCTTTTGTGAGACTCACAAAGCAGTGATAACAGTGCAGTATCACGCTACAATGGCTTTTTATCCCACTTAAAAGCACTTATCACTGCTTTGTGAATCTCACAGCAGACAGTATCACGCTATAATTGCTTTTTATCTCACTTAAAAGCACTTATCACTGCTTAGTGCATAACCCCCTGAGATTGTTGCAGGGGAGCCTGGTTCAATTCCTGGTGTTAGCGCCTTGTGACCTTGGGCAAGTCACTTTATCTCCCTGTGCCTCAGTCACAAAAGCAAAAAACCCCACAGATTATAAGCTCCACGGGGCAGGGACCTGTGCCTGCAAAATGTCTCTGTAAAGCGCTGCGTACAACCAGCAGCGCTATGAAAGAACATGCTATTACATACTTGAAAACGAGAGGTAACTCTCAATGTATTACTTCCTGGTAAAATATTTTATAAATAAATAAATAAATAAATTATTATATATATCTATATATATAAAATTGAATTTTGTGAGATTGTTGCTAGATGTGGTGAATCTGATTGGTCCGTGGGTCTGTCACTTAGCCTCTGGCCAATCAGATTGGTCCATATCCCTGCCCCGCCCCGCACGCCTCTCATTTGCCTGCATGGCTCTATGACGTCACCCAACTGCCACTCTCTTGTCCTCCTCACCCGTAGCTCACCTTCCCCCTCGGCCTCACCCAACTGCCACACACACGCACCACCACCCGGCCACTGTCCTCTTCACCCTGTGGCCCGGACCGCCAGCTCCCCCCCATCATCCCCCCTCACCCGCAGTTTACCTCCCCGCCGGCTCCCCCCTCATCACCCCCTCCACCCGCAGCTAACCTCCCCTGATTCTGTGTCTCTGGCTGCTGCCTCACATTGCGTGTCTCTGATTGGCTGCCTCTGATTGTGTCTGTTTACCTGCCTTTGATTACCTGTCTCTGATTGGCTGCCGCCCCCCTGGAACCGCACACTAACTGACAGCCACCGCCGGACTACATCCCCCAGCTTCCCCTGCGATTGGTGACACGCCGGTCCCGTGACCGTCCCACCTGGCAGCTCCTCCCGTGGTAAAGATGGCGGATGAGGACAGGGAAGGGATTCACTCCAGTCAGCCGAACGGGGGTGGTGGGGGCCAGGGGTTCGGCCCGGCAGGCCCGGGGGCAGGGCCCGCGGGTAGTCCGCATCGTTAAGTCCGGGTACGGGTTTAACGAGCGGGGCCAGGTGAACGTGGGCGGCCAGCTGCGGAGCATTAATGGGGAGCTGTATGCACCGCTGCAGCATGTGACCGCTGTGCTGCCCGGTGGAGCTGCCGACCGGACTGGGATCCGCAAGGGAGACCGCATCCTGGAGATTTACCTACCCCTGTATCCCTCGATCCCCGCTATCCCCAGCGCCCGCACATCAGCACCAACAGCACCCCCACATCACCACCCTGGTATCCCCAGTTCCCCGCAATCCCCAGCACCCCCACATCAGCACACCGGTATCCCCTGCCTCTCGGTATCCCCTGCCCCCCAGCAAACCGGAATCCCCAGCCCCCATAAGCATCAACAGCACCATCAGCACCCCCACATCAGCACCTTCAGCGCCCACACATCAGCACCTTCACCACACCCCCCATCGGCACGCCCACATCAGCACCCCCACATCCGCCCCATCAGCACACATTAGCACCAAACCCTCCCAAATCATCAGCACTCCTATACAATCACCATTAGCACCCCCACATCAGTAGTACCACCGCACACCGTCCTGTGACACGTGGACCACTTCCCACCCAAATGCCACCCCACAAACATCCCGGGCAACGCCGGGTCTCTCAGCTAGTATATATATATATATATAATCTGCTGTCAGACTAACTGGCTCACTTACAGAATCTCCTTTGTGTTTAATTCACTAGTCTGCAGTTAATGTGCCAATTGAAGTAACAAAAAAATCATAGCATTGAAAAAGAACATGCAGCAAAAGGTTTTAGGGCAGCAATCTAACACTCAGCAACTCCCAGGAATCTCATATCTCAGCAAGCTTCAACTAATTAGCTTCTAATTTATTTTTGCATTGTAAAGACATCTTCTTGGCCTGTCCAAGCCAAGTGCTTGTCAGTGCTGGACAGATTTCAAATGTGAGCAGCACATTGCAAAATTTGCTAAAGCTTCAAAGACATGTACTGTACAGTATACTGTAGAACCCTACAAAATGTAAAATGTTTGTGATCGTTTGTCCTGTGATTTTATATATATTTGTATTCCAAAAATGTCATGCAGTGAAAATGAGAGAATTGGGCACAGATATAGTGTATTTTTATGTGTGTTGTTTATGTATGTATGTATTTTTGCATTTGTTTATTTTTGACAATTGGATTTCCTTGTGTTGTATTTGCTTGCCAAAACCAACAGGACTTTGAAACAAGTCATTAATTTGAGTATTGGCAACATATGCTCACCCAAAACACTCAATAAAATATGGTACATATATTATTTCATCACAATAAATCTAAATGAAAAATATGTTTATGTAATTGGAACTACAGGTTCATAATGCAACAATTACAGTATGTAAATTTCCCAGCATGTGTAGAGACGGAATGCTTTTAACCTCTTGCAACACAGCAATACCAGCGCACGAAAAGTGAAAAGGACAGTACCAGAATAGGACTATTTAAATTGTATCCCCAGGATAAACTATAATGTTTATTTCTTATTTCTTTTCATCATGAGACTCCATACTTTTGACATGGAAAACCTTTAAATAATAAACTAATTATCGAATACCATGTTTCAGTCTCTATTGTAATTCTACCAACATCTCAAATTTGTTCTACAAACATTACTACACTGTTATTAAAGATGACAAGTGAAGTATGTATGTATGTCTACATTTATATAGCGCCATTAATGTACATAGCGCTTCACAGCAGTAATATACATGACAATCATATAAATAATAAACAATATAAATAAAACATAAAGGGGAGAAGTGCTTCAGACATTAAAATAACATTTAGAAAAAGGAGTACCTGCTCCGAAGAGCTTGCAATCTAATTTGTTGGAAGGAAGAACGTACAGAGACAGCAGGAGGGTGTTCTTGTAAGTGCATCTGCAAGGGGCCAAGATTTATGTATGAGGTGTTAATTATCAGCCATGGAGCTACTCATATGCTCCCTAAAGCAAGTGTGTTTTAAGGTGGGTCTTAAAGGTAGATAGAGAGGGTGCTAGTCGGGTATTGACAGGAAGGGCATTCCAGAGCTGTTAGCCAGTCAGTGAGAAGGGTTTAAGGCGGGAGAGGGCTTTAGATACAAAACGGGTATAGAGAAGACATCCTTGAGCAGGACGCAAGAGTCGGGATGGTGTATAGCGAGAAATTAGGGCTGAGATGTAAGGAGGAGCAGAAGAGAATAAAGCTTTATAAATGAAGAGGAGAATTGAGTGTGTGATATGGGATGTGATAGGAAGCCAGGAGAGGGATTTCAGCAGGGGAGACGATGAGACAGATTTCAGAAAGAGAAGAGTGATTTTGTCAGCAGCATTTAGAATAGATTGTAGGGGAGACAGGTGAGAGGCAGGAAGGCCAGGCAGCAGGAAGTTACAGTAGTCGAGCAACAGAGGAAAGGGCGTATCTTGGTAATATTGCGGAGGGAAAAAAACGATATTTTTTTGCTACCTTTTAAATGTGAGACGAGAATGGAGAGAGAAGTCGAGTGTGACCACTAGCCAGCGTGCTTAGGTTACTGGGTGAATGATAGTACTTCCAACAGTAATGTGGAAGGAGGAAATAGGGCCAAGTTTGGGAGGAAGTATGAGGAGCTCTGTTTTTGCCATGTTAAGTTTAAGCCTGCAAAGGGCCATCCAGGATGATATAGCAGAGAGACATTCAGAAACTTTAGTCTGTACAGCAGATGTAAGGTCAGGAGTTGAAAAGTAAATTTGTGTGTCATCAGCATAGAGGTGATATTTTAATCCAAGAGATGTGATTAGGTCATCTAGAGAGTGTGTGTAAAGAGAAAAGTGAAGGGGTCCGAGGACAGAGCCCTGGGTTACCCCCACAGAGAGATTAATAGAGGAGGAGGTGTTAGCAGAAGAGACTCTGAAAGTACGATGGTAAGAGGCGATCCAGGATATAGCTTTGCTATGAATGCCAAGAGATTGGAGAATGTGCAGGAGAAGAGGGGGGTCCACAGTATCAAATGCTGCAGATAGGTTGAGTAATATGAGCAGAGTGTAATGACCTCTCTCTTTGGCAGCATGGAGGTCATTAGTTATTTTAGTGAGAGCTGTTTCAGTAGGTGAGCAGTGCGGAAGCCAGATTGTAGAGGGTCTAGGAGAGAATAGGTGTTGAGAAAATGGAGCAAGCGAGAGAATACAAGACGTTCAAAGAGTTTAGAGGCAAAAGACAGGAGGGAGACAGGTTAAAATGTAGGGTCAAGCTTGCTGTTTTTGAGTAATGCTGTGACTGTTGCAAGTTTGAAGGAAGAAGGAAAGGTACCAGAGTAGAGGGAGGAGTTAAAAATGTGTGTGAGCGTAGGGATTATAGTAGGAGCAAGAGGTTTTAGGAGATTGTATTGTATTGTATTGTATGTCTTTATTTATATAGCGCCATTAATGTACATAGCGCTTCACAGTAGTAATACATGTGGTAATCGAATAAATAACAGATAATATAAATAACAGATCATGAGAATAAGTGCTTTAGACATAAACATAACATTAAGGAAGAGGAGATGGGAGGGAATGGGGTCAAGAGAGCAGGTGGTAGAGGGAGAAGAGGAGATCAGCAATGACACATTTTCCTCCGTGACTGCGGATAAAGAGTCAAGGAATGCATGAGGAGAGTTAGGAAGAGGTGTAGGATGGGGGGAGGATACAGAGGGGATGGCCTGATGTATGGATTCCACCTTTTCCTTGAAAAAGTCAGCAAAGTCCTGAGGTGAGACGGAGGAAGAAGAAAAGGCAGCAGAGGGTGGTCTGAGTAGGGAGTCAAAGACAGAGAAGAGTCTGCATGGATTAGACTTTTACGTGTTGATTAGTGAAGAAAAGTAGGTTTGTTTAGCCTGAGAGAGTGCAGAGTGGAAACAGGATAGCATAAATTTGTAGTGAAGGAAGTCTGCGAGAATGTGAGATTTCCACCAGAGGTGTTCAGAGAAACAAGTGCAGGAATGCAGCATGCACGTGTGGGAATTTAGCCAGGTTCTGGGGTTCAAAGGGCGAGAACGGCAGAGAGAAGGCGGGCAAAGAGAAAGCAGGGCATGTACAGCAGATCAAGAAAGGAGGATAGGGCAGATTTGTAGTCCCTGACCAGGTTGTCAGGGTCTGGAGCAGAGATGAGAGGAGAGTGAGGAGCGTAAGTGGAATCAAAAGCTGGTAGGTTAATAGAGCGCAGGTTTCTGCAGAACCGGGGGGTAGATGGAGGTGGAGAAGGGGAGAAGTGAGAGAGAGAAAATGAGATGAGGTGATGGTCAGAGAGTAAAAGGGAAAATGGAGAAATAAGAGAGAGAAACGTTTTTAGTGAAAACCAGGTCTAGGTAGTGGCAATCCTTGTGGGTGCTGGCTGCAGTTCACTGTTGAAGGCCAAAAGAAGAGGTTAGAGAGAGAAAGCGGGAAGCCCAAGGGAGAGAGGGGTCATCAATATGGCAATTGAAGTCTCCAAGGAGAAGAACAGAGGAGTCTGAGGAAAGAAAGAAAGAGAGCCAGGATTCAAAGTGAGAGAGAAAGACAGAAGGGAGATGAGTAGAGGTAGGTGGGTGATAGATGACCGCCACATGGACAGGGAGAGTAGAGAAAAACTGGACAGTGTGAGCCTCAAAGGAGGGAAAAGCAAGAAAGGGAGCAATAGGGAGGGTTCGGTAACGGCAGCTAGAGGAGAGCAGGATCCCCATGCCTCCACCCCTGCCTTCAGGGTCCGGAGTGTGAGAGAAAGAAAGGCCTCCATAAGAGAGGGCAGCTTCAGAGAGCAGAGTCATACAGAGTGAGCCAGGTCTCAGTTATAGCAAATAGGAGCAGTGAGTGAGAGAAAAAGAAGTTATGCACAGAGAGGAACTTGTTAGAAAGAAATAATAAAAAATGCGCACCCTGGTGCGCATTTGTGTATTTTTTATTATCTTGTATTTCAGGGTGCCTTGCCCCCCTTTCTAAGGGGGGTTCACCTAGATTTGAGAGTTTCTGGGGAGACGCTTTATGTACATGCTGCAAAGGGATCATCCACACCATCACACAGCACGAGCGCTGAATATCCTGTTTTTTCTACCTTGTTAGAAAGAGAGCATGCATTCTAAAGGGCACAGGAGAAAGGGAGAGCGGAGAGAGGGTGACAGGGGTGGGTATGAGGTTAGCGGGGTTGATACCCGAAGAAGTAGAAGTAGTATGTGGAAGGCGAGGACGACAGCATAAAGAAATAAGGCAGGGCCAAGGCTTGGGAGAGATATCCCCAGAAGCAAGAAGGAGAAGCATGGATAGAAATAGAATGTGTCCGGCTGACTTGCAGGGTGTGTTTTAGTGCAGGGGATATAGCTGTGTAGTGATAGATTGCACAGGTGAGAAAGGAGTTCATGCAAACTGAGAAGTGGTGAAGGAAAGTGAAATGGAGATATATGAATAGATTTAGAGACATAATGAGGCTGGGAGAAAGAAGTGCGTATTTTGAAAAGACGTGAGGTCAAAGCAAATAAAAACAGTAGTGGTGACATGGCAGCAATAGTTATAGGTATAAGAGATTTGCCAATAAAATGAGCTTAAATGCAGTGTGTGTCCCTTAATTGTACAGTGGCATGCACTGTAGTGTGTGTTACGTGACACTCTACTTAGATTGGAGACCATCCACATTTACAGCCCTTGCCATCATTTTCCACTTTATTTTCAATTGAAGCTATCAGTATTGTAAGTTTATCAACTTTATTCAGGTAATAATTTTGTTCCAGTGCTGTCAAACTTGAAATAAAGTGCTATTCATAATACAAGTGCTAAAAGGATACTAATAAAATATTAAGGTCCGGATAGATCAAGCTAAAATTAAGCAAAAGTATTGGAATGGTCCTAAAATGGTTGAAAAACATTACGAGACTATCTTATATAACAGACTATTGTTATGGGCTTGAGCTGTTACTTTTAAGCTGTATTTTTTTAAATATATATTATCACCCAAGGGTATATCTGTAATCTGATGTGTGCTTATCTAACAATGTTTTAAGGTCTGCCCATTTATCTTCCTACAAAAATGTCATCCCAATTTATTCCATGTAGATTATTACTCAATTTATTAAAATCTGACTCTCTAAAATGTCAAGTTTCAAATTGATTCGTTGATTCAATATAATATGGTTTTGATCATTTATTTCAAATGTTCCCTAACTTGAATATTTGTTATTACTTCTACATTGTTTAATATTGTGAAATTCAATCAAGCCCTTCTCCTGGTTTGTTCCTCGGTAATTTGGCTCATGTTATTGTCTTTTAGCACCCCCCCCCCCCCCAAATGTTTACATTAGATGTAATACAAATCTCATTGCTCCAGTCTATGGGGCCTATTCTTGTAGTTCTGAAGTTGTCCATATTGAGAAGTAGCGGAATGAAAAGGGAAAAAAACAAAACCTATTCTGTATTGCATATCACATTTTCTAAACGGTCTTAAAAAGTGACAGACCGCATGGTTTAACAGCCACAACTCTGGAATTGTACTTACTTTTGAAGCAGAATGACCTGAGGTGGTGCTAACTCCATCCCCAGTCTGACATACTGGGCTTTGCTCCCTCACCAAACCCATATTTCAGGCTCTGAATGTAACTCGCAATACCAATCTCGCCATCCTTGAAGTGGCGTGAAAAATAATGGATTTTTTAAAAGAAAACATGCTAATCTGATTGTAAAGTGTTCTTTGGACACAGATTGACACACTTCAGAGCTATGAGAATAGGTTCCTTTATCTAGATAATTATAATAACCCATTATGATGACCTTGTTTTGATGACTTTTCCATTTGCAAAAGTATTTTGGTTTCCTGAAATTAGTGTTATTCTCTACAAACACTTTCTTTGTACTTTCACCTCCACTGCTAATTTCAATCCACAAATTTTAATCACTCCCTTCTTAAACATCTTCCCTTATAATAAGTTTTAAATCTAGTTTAACATATAAACATACTTCACCACCTCTTCCATTTGCTCGACCTCTCTCATAAAACGGAATAGCCCTCTAAAACACTGCCCGTTTCTGAGTTACATCCCACCATGTTTTACTAAATGCAATGATATTATACTACTGCTCCCTTCTAGCTATTCATTCTAACTTTACCATTTAATCTGTCAGGCTTTTAGCATTAGCAATCATGCATTTAAGGTTTTTCCCAGTGTATCCTCATGTTATCTGATCTGCTCCTACCTTTGTACTCAAATTGGAGTTACTATAAATAACATACAACTGAGTTTTCTATACAGTACATATTAATGAAATATTTAGAAGGTACCTGTCGATCAATGTATTTATATGATAGTATATGTACACATAACAAGAGATGGCCGAATCCGCCAAAATACGTTTCCCGGATTTTCTCGCATTTTCACCCAAAATCTGATTTGCTGTGTAAAATCTGAAAACAGATATGGTAGGTTTTAATCTGTGCGGATTCATTTAAAAAAACTGCCATTGGATACAGTACAATCCGTTGACATATTTGTAGAATCCAATACGTGGATTCAGCAACTCTTTGGCAGATTCTTAAAAATGTGTCAATGTATTGCTTAATCTGTGAATTGGATTCAACAAATCCATCAACGGATTTCAGAATCCGCAGAGTGTATCGGTAATATTAATTTTTAAAAATCCGCAAACGCGAATCACTCATTTTGAGATTGCTCCGCTAAAATCCATGGCCCAAAGGAACCGGAGGATAGAGATTTAGCAGTAGAGTGACTGAGGAAGTGACGCACAGTCACGAAACGCGTAGGGAGGAGGAGCTTAGTTTTTGTGCGTGCCGATCAGCTGCTGCAACCACCTGACGCCGGAGAAGTGACCAGTGCTGATGACATCATCAATCTAGCGAGCCGCGGGTGAATGTGTTAGCCGCTTGATCTCTGTCACTTTCGGGTTGGAAGCAGGTTGCGGACGGCATTCGTGAGTTGTATTGCACTCCCATACTTATTAAACCACTTGGAGTTATCCTTAAAGGACACCCTTACCCATCTGGAACTCTCTTGGTTGTTCTATCCATCTACCTGGACTGTCTCACATCACAGGACTGTCTTTTGGATATGGTATTTGGGACATTTTAGGCACTAGCGCCAGGGACACTTATTTTGTATGTTCAGGTGTAAGATATGGGGTTGAAAAGTTAATTTATGTGACTTCAGCATAAAGGTGATACTGTATTTGAACCCTAAAGATGTGTTAATCCAATTTAGAGTGTGTAAAGATTAAATTGAAGAGGTCCCAGTACAATCCCCTAGGGTACACCTGCAGAGAGATCGACAGAGGATATTAGCAAACGATCCTGAAAGAAAAATTGATAGAGGTAAGAGGAAAACCAGGATAGAGCTCTGTTACGGATACCAAGAGTATATATAACGTAAAGGAGAAGAAAGTGGTCCAGATTGTAGAAGGTCTAGGAGAGAGTAGGAGGTAATAAAAGGGAGCAAGTGAGAATACAAGGTGTTCAAGGAGTTTAGAAGCAAAAGGCAGGAGGAAGAAAGGGCGACAGGTAGGGCAAGTTTGCTGTTTTTTAGAAAGGGTATAACTGTTGCATGCTTGAAAGAGCTGGGAAAGGTACAAGAGAGGAAGGAGGAGTTTAAAATATGTGTCAGTGTACAGATTAGAGTAGGAGCAAGAGGTTTGAGGAGATGGAGTAAAGAGGGAGAAGAGGAGATCGGCAGAAACACTTCCTCCTCTGTGACAGAGGATGTTAAATAATAATTCTACTTATTATTTTTTGTTCAGAAAGATTCCAAAACATCAGAAGATGGTTTTCCAGTAGACAGTCAATTTATTCTTACAAAGTTATTTACAAAATTAGAGTTGGTGATACATGTGTCTCTGATGGTAATTGCAGCCCTTTATGTTCTATTTCTTTCAATTAATAACCGTTCATGTTGAAAAATAATTTCTGCTTCCTTTAACTGTTTCTGTAACATTTCAAACAAACTTTTCTCTATCTTAATTTCATCAGTCCATTTCTCCCAAGGTAACTCATTTATCTGGGATATATTAAATTGAAATGAAACTACATTTACATCTCTTGAGAGAATCTTTGATATATATTGATCTGGATTCCATGTAAATATATTCCTATTTGTTTTTTCTCAATACAACACAAACCCTTTAATAAAATCTCAGAAAGTGTACACATAGAAAAGAAAGCTTTCACTATTTCCTTATCTGTCATTACTGTACACATACCTTACCTTTCTGTAAAATGTACACAAGCAGAAACATCTACTTGTTCAAGCTTTCCTGTCGTGTGTCAAAAACAAAATCAGGGTACTGGATATTATAATCTAATAATTGATTCACCCATAGATCTGTGTGATTTAGAGCAAATACATACCCCTTTGGCAAACTTCGTTTGTGTCCTTGTGGTGTAACCCCACCTTGCAAAGCCTATGCCATCACTTTACAATTAGTGGAATATTCAATCTGTACCTCCAAACAAGCTCTGGCTACTTGAGGTTCTTCTTCACCATTTATAAGAGCTAGAGTTGATTTTTGGAGATGCAGAACAAAAGATCCTATTACTGAGGCAGTTCTTATAATCATGCCTTTCAAAATTTGATTCAGACCTCTCTGAACATGTATTCCTTTACCTCCCATTAACCCTGCGGTTTCTAGATAAGATTTTAAAGAATTTATATCCATGCTGTTAGCTATGCTTCTTAATGTACCCACTCCTCCTTGGAATCTTTCCATTAACCCTCTTTTATTTCTACTAGTATTACTAATGTTTTCTCTAAACCATTGTTTAATACCCTTTTCCATATTACTAATAGTCCCATTGTTCTTATTTCGTAATGAAATGAAAAAAATGTTCAGTTCCATAAGTGATGGCGATAGCGACACTCACTGTCAAGATTGACAGGATGTAGATCAAAATACACCATTTGCTGTTGAATTGTTTTTTATCATCACGTTGCTTGTGTTGATTCTTCTTGCATCCAATTATTCAATACCATCCGTCTTCCATGATATAATCACCTATGATCTGTAAAAATACAATGCAATATCATTATTTTGAAACATACTGTATAAATTTCCATTGATCCATTTGGACTCAAAAACTCTGCTGTCTACATTTGTTACGTACAGAATCATCCAACCTTTACATGCATAAAATCACTTGTCCCATAATATCAATTATGTTTTAAGGTCCTTCCAAATTAGCTTGGAAGCAATTCCCAAAATGTCACATGTAGCTTTCATTACCTGACCTGTGAAATGAGTACCCCTATCTGATCCAAGAATGTGTGGAAAAACCATCTGGAAAGAGCATGATCCCACTATACTCGTGCTGTAGTAATTGCATCATCCCTTCTGACTAGAATGCCTTCCACCCACCTTGAAAAGATATCTACCACAATCAAAGCATATTTTAACCCATTCTTCCCCAAGGTTATGTGAGCCAAACTTTCATGATGAGTAACGAGTAAAAAATACCTTTAAATGTTTTGGGACTATGAGACGCAGTTCCCCATTCTGGTCATGATTTGGTGTCTCATTTTTATGAATAAAGGAAGGTTTAAAATCAACCTGAGAAATATCAATGGACATATCCTTTGCCTGTTTATCTATAAAGGACAGGAATTGCGTATCTTTGTGTCTAGAATGTCGCTATGGCACTAGTCTCTGTAATCACTACATTTTCTCCTGTTAACGCCTCTTCCTTAGCCAAAGAATCAACTATTGCATTCCCTTCAGTGAAAAAATCTTGTCCTTTCTTATGTGCTGGACTAATATCTGCAAATTTAACCCATTGCTTCTTCTGGCAATCTGTACTGACATTAATATGGATGTGGTCTTTCACATCAACCATTACATTTTTAAATCTGTCACAATCATTTTTTTCCTGTGACTACAATTTTGAAAAATGTGCACAACCTGCTTGAGACAAAAAATATCACTGATATCAGCAAATTGAAACTTACTAGTGACCATTTTCACTGGACAAACACTCCCTACATGTCCATGTTCAGAAGGCTCAATTAACACATGCTTTTTCCCTTTAAAATCTTTCCAAATAACCTAATTTCCCAAATCAACAATCCATCCTCTTTTTTGATTCACATCTGTACCAATGATATTTTCAGCGCCATCACTGTACCATATATTAATTTTAGTTTTCAAGCAACCTGGTATTTCTAAAGAAATATAATTTACCAATGTAGCAGATGTACTACCAGGCCCATTAAATCCCACAATGGTACAACTCCGTGAGTCTGGTAACACTAACACTATTATCGAGGCCTTTTAGCCCAAAATGCCTACTGCTTTTCTGTAAACCTAGATAAGTGGGCGATAAAGGCATACATTGCCCATTTTTTCAGCCGTCCAAAACAGATCACCGGGTGAGCGGCGATAAGTCACTTATTGGCAGGTTCTGAAACTTGTGCAATTCTAGTAGCCTCGATTTAGTTTGTCGAGGATAATCGCGGTTCTAGAATGGCGAGTTTCTCCCAAAATCCTCATGCCAGGAAAAGTTGGCGTGAGGTTTGGGAGAACTGCAGGGAAGTCGGCAAGAGAGGACTTAGAAAAAAAAGCCTTTTTCCTGCATCAAATTGATGCCAGAAGTCTCCAGAGCTGATACCCATTAATATCAGCATCGGAGGACCCCGGTATGAATCCCATGCAATACATATGCATTTCCAGGAACTTCATTACCTTAGCGGCTAGCCGTTAAAGTAATGAAGCTTTTTTAATATAAATTTTAATACTAGTGTAGATGAGCATGGGGTCTCCGAACAGAACCATGTTGATGTGATGTCCGAGGACACCCTGCTTCCCGAGATACAGGCCCCTTTATGGGGTGTCAGTGTCTCTAATGAATTTTCTTTTTCCCCTATGGTTGTTATGCCCCACGTTTTTCCCCCCACCTCCCCCCCTCTCCAGACTTGTGATTTTTTGTTTTGCCCTCTTTTTTCATGTTAGGCTCCCTCCTAGTCTACAATACGGTTGGCTTATGTTATACATATATTGTTTCAATACATTACTGTTAGTTTTCTAGTGATGTCTTTGACTTATTTTTTCATTTTTTGAGTGCTGGGAACCATAATATCTATTTAGTTATTACTCTGAGGGAACCAGGGGTCCCTCTCTGTTCCCGCGCACCTGATCATTTATTTATCTACTGAGATACTTTATCTCTAGTGGAGTGCTGCGTAAACTCACATACTTTTTGATAAAGGTATCACTGTTTTGTGAATAGAGTTTACTGGCAAAAAACGGCAGGTTTGCCATTTTTTGGCCTATCGTACGACTTTTTTTTCACTGACTGTTTATGGGTGATAAAAAGCCATTATAGCATGACTACTGCAGAGCCTGATTTCCTGCAAGGCCTTGAAACATTATTCTAAGACAACCCCAACATCTGTAATAAGTCAAAAGCCTAATTTGGGATTAAGGGCCTCATGCAGTAAGCGTTGATAAGGGAAATATGGCCATGTTATAGCCAAAATTGGGTTTGAGATTCAGTAAGCGCCGATAAGTGCTTCATATCGCCAGGTTTCGGAGCCGATAATTTGGTTATGGCCAGTCGCCTGCCGATAAGCCTGTTTTCGACACTGATCGCCACTTTTTTAAATCGGCTGGATTCAACAAAAAAAAACAGCTTATCGGGGCTGATCGGCACTACGAAATTGAGATGTTATGGCCGATTTCTCCCGCCAACTAAAGTTGGCATTTTGGACGGGAGAACGATCGCTAAGGCTGCCGGAACGGCACTTAGAAAAAAAACATCTTCTGTACATCAATGGAAGTCAATGGAGCGGGGACGTATAACAGTATAGTACTGTTTACGTTTCATTGCTCACAATACAAGGGGGATTTGCATTACAGTGTGGGGGCATTCCCTGCATTGTGTCACAGCTGATGTGTCTTATTTGCATAACATTCGACTTTTACATGTTTGCAGCATTTGCGGGTCACATTACTCATCATGTGATGATGTGGCAAGGGAAAATACTATACTACACTCTTAAAGGAGAACCTCACATCATATCACACATTTTACTCAACTCAGCGACAATTATTTACATGATGTCACACATGTCACACATGTCACACATACACAGTATATTCATCTTCCTTTACATTACACAATGCTTGTAATGTGACACGCATCTTTAAACGTTCATGTACATCTGTATTCTCATGTTTACATATACTTTTGGGTCCTCCCTATTTTCATGACGTCACTTATTGGACGCTCAATCACATTGCATGTTTACATTGTAACCGTTGCATTACAAGCACTTCAACCTAACTTATACACACATGTACAGTAATTCATCATTGGGACACCTTGTAAACTCATTCTATACCAACTATCCTCCTTACACAAATGCATGCATATGCACACGACTATTCATTGTTGCCAACATGTCACAATAACATGGATAATTACACATGTTACACAAAACTTTTCCCACGTCAATCTCAGCCTTTTTGTCTCATTACATGACTGACTCTTGCGTTCACAAGTGTTACATGCATTGCACATGCAACTATTTATTTGCAAGCAATCTTTGTACAAAGCTTCACGTCACATCATTGCCAAATATCATCATTCCCTGCAGAATACACACAACAAATACTTAGAACAACAAGTGCACACAGCTTGCCACAGAAGTACTTTATTATGTTAATGTAACACCTTGCATTTTACTATGTCACCTGACATCATCACATACCTATTTAAAGGACGCACATTACCTGCTCATTCACAGCTACTCATTTCAAAATGTTGCGAATGTTTAGGAGACGCAGGAACATTCTTTTCTATGACATGCTTGATGATCAAGAGAATCATATAGGGCAAGGTAGGGACACACCGAGGGACAGTGACAGTGACGCGGATACGACAGGGACAGGGAGAGGGACAGGCCGAGGGACAGGTAGAGGGACAGGAGATCAGAGGAGAAGACAGAGGAGACAACTTGTGCCTCGTCCGCGTCTGTACAGGGAGAGAACCCTGTTAGATGGGATGAGTGAGGAGGAGATTGTAAGTCGCTATCGTTTGAGTTCAGCAGCAATCTTAGCTCTTTATGAGGAGATAAGGGGGGATTTAGATTTTTTCACAGCCAGAGGTCGTGCAGTCCCTGGGCTTGTTAAAATGCTGTGCTCATTACATTATCTTGCTTCCGCGTCATACCAGACAACTGTGGGCATAGTGGGCGGGGTCTCGCAATCTACATTCTCGCGGGCCTTGACCCAGTTTCTCTATGCACTCAATAGACGCGCTAGGAATTATATTCATTTTCCTACAGAGGCGACAGAGTGGCTGGAAGTCAGGACTGGCTTTTATAATATAGCAGGGATACCATGTGTGCTGGGTGCAATCGATTGCACACATGTTGCTTTGATTGCACCTAGTCAGAGTGAGCATGTGTACCGCAATCGGAAGCACTACCATTCACTCAATGTACAGGTGGTATGTGATGCGACGATGAGGATAATGCATGTGGTACCCAAGTTCCCTGGTTCCAGTCACGATTCCTCTATCCTGAGGAACTCTTCAGTCTTCCATGCGTTCGAAGAGGGACATTTTGAACCTGGTTGGCTGCTGGGTGAGTACATATTTACATGTTCTAACACAAAACACATGTTGATTTAGGAATGTTGGCATTGTACAATTTGATCACTAATGTCAGCTTATGTGTGCTCCATTCATTATAGGTGACTCAGGATACGGAATTAGGCCGTGGCTCTTGACTCCGGTGCTAAACCCTCAAACTGAAGCAGAGGACAGGTACAATGCAGCCCATATATCTACAAGATCTGTTATAGAGAGGACATTTGGCCTACTCAAGACCAGGTTTAGGTGTCTGGACAGAACTGGTGGGGCTCTTCTATACAAGCCTCAAAAAGTGTCTGATATTATCCTTGCCTGTTGCATTTTGCACAATGTTGCACTCAGGCACAATGTACAGTCAGACCTAGCTGAGGCTTTGGTAGACGAGCATCCCACCCATGTAGCTGCTGAAAATGAACAAACAGCCAGTGGTGGCCAGACACGACAGAATCTCATCAATTCATTTTTTTCTTGTAAGTACAAACTCATATGTTCCTAGTACTACTTTTATAGTTTAATTATGTTATATTAACAATAATGTTTCTTTATATAACCTTCTGTTAGGACACAGATGAATATGGGTTGCACACCTTTCTTTTCTCTGCTGTGTGCACAAAGGGATGTGGCACCGGTATGTTATTGTTGCACAGGTTATATAATCCCTCTTCAATTGTACTTTAGTTGTGTGTATGTGAATACAACTTGGGTAACAAAGCAATAATATTGTAGCATTGTGTTATTCCTTATGCTAAGACAAAACACATATTATGCCCATAATCATTCATGCTTCTAGTATGCTTACATACAATGTTATTGGTGCAGTGTAACATGTACATCCATATGATGTGTACACCAGGCTGATTTACATTTTGAATGTCATGAAATATACATGGTGTTGTACATTTAACACCAAATACACACTTTGCTGTGTTGTTTACGGTACTGAAGATGGCATGTCAATGTTTGCAATTTATATATTGTTCCTTTGCATTATAGGTATATCTCCAGTATGACTGATCATGGTATGTATATTTGCTGACATCTCTCATAAGATGTGGCTACCTCAATCTTCCTATAATTATTGGAACTAAAAACCCAACATATTGGTTTAAACACAAATGTTACATATATGTACTTTCTGTATCATGTATATGCATTTAGCTACTCTTGAGCTTTCATGTGCATTGTATTACAAAATGATTACTCACATTTCATCACATTTTATGTATGTTTCCTTATAATTTCCATTAATGTAATATAGAGGTGGTTGGAGAAAAGGGGATAACTGTACTTATTTGTTTACTTACGGGAGCACATTCATCACTAGCATAGACACACTTTTTAAGACAACTGTTTGTGTCTCTATCAATTGGTGTAGGATCCATGTATAACACCGACAAATGATAACACCAGCTTTATTATGGTAGCTTATATCATCATATTGACTATACTATGTATTTCTAAACGATTAATAAACACAGTAAACTATAGTTAGTTAGGTTAATGAAATATACACAGAAACGTACTTCATAACATGATGGTGATGTCATATTCAGAACATCATGCATTGGAGGGGACCATAACATCTGGCCAGTAACATTATTTGCTACAGTCCCAAACCATTTTATCTACATACCCATGTAACAAGAGATTTTAAAAATAAATGGCTACTTGGTTGTAAGTGTCCTTTACATTGGGAGAAGGAGTGGCTCACTGAGTAAAGACACACACTGGCACTGATAGTTTGAAGCAGGGGAGTCTGGTTCAATTCCCGGTGTGGGCTCCTTGTGACCTTTGCCAAGTCACTTTATCTCCCTGTGCCTCATGCGGCAAAAAAACATTTGTACGTTCCACGGGCCAGGGACCTCAGGCTGAAACATGTGTCTGTAAATCGCTGCGTACAACTAGCAGCCCTATACATGAACATGCTCATATTATTATTATTATTGTTACATAGTTTCGACAGTCATACGTTCCATTACATATTAGAATACACAAATGTGTTAGCAGAGTGGGAATGGTTGTTATATATAAAACACACCATGTCATAAAATGTTAGTAGTCATTAAAGAACACTCAAGAAAAATTCACGAGGCACTCTTTTGCAACATCATTATGTTAATTAAGTGCTTATGCAATATAGGCATAAGGGTATCACATTTTTAATTGTTTGTTAATAAGCGCTGCAAGCAATATAAAATTAGTTCCATATGTAGTATAGTAGTCGGTGGCTCCTCCTCACAATCATCTCATATAAAGGTAGACTCTTCTGAAATCATACATTGATCCGATTGTATCTTCCCCGACATCTCTGAAATACAGCAAACACATGATGGTCAAAGATGGCACCTTACTAGATATGCATCCGTGACAACGCGTTACGCAGCTCTATATGATTGTGTACATACACACGTCAGTCACTTATATGTTAGAAGTAAAACTGTTCATCAGTATGTAATGTTTCTTTAAATTTGTAGCAGGCATAACTATGTATAAGAAGTGAACGTTGCCTGTATACTGAAAGATGTGCGCGCACATCTTTGTGTGCGCACGCACTTCACGCTTGGCTCCACTAACTGTTAGCGCATGCGCAAAACAAAGCGTACGTTGTGCGTTCAATACATGTTGAAAATACCAGTAAACATAACATCTTTATTTCAAATACAATGAAGACGAAACTACATTCGTTCTAAACGAGTACATCTGTATTCTTTTTAAACAGACGTGTTTGAACAGAAAGCACGGCCGATAACACAATGCGCAAATGCAATACGTGTGACGTCATGTTAAGCCAGCGTGAAACGCACGCTAACACTCCTCCCACTCAATTAACATTCGGCTAACGCCCAGGGTACGCCTACAAACACTGAGCCGCACGCATCACACACTGCAGTTACCGTTACTATAACAAAACATGACAGCCAATAGGCTTTGAGGCGCGCACGTCGCTTGGGGGCGGGACTTACATCACTAATCCTTTTTAAGGACGCCTTGGCCCATGACAAGGGTCCCACGTCATACGTGGTGGACCCGGTTTTCAATGTTGTAGATGTTGCATGATAACAAAACAGGTATGTGTTAGAGTAATGGTAAAATGTTGCTAATATGTTTAAAGGGATAGGAAAGTACGTATATTTATTCCGTCAGCAATGTGTACTACTCTTTCAGGTCCTACTATATTGTATTAGGAAACAATTTGTTTGTGATCGCTACATGTTATGCAGTCTGCAATGTTACGCTGTATCCACGCATTGAAAGTGAAAATGGTGGTTACAAAAAAAAAAAAAATTTAAACGCAGAGTCAACGCATAACGATTGTTATATTTACCATTCTTCTAGAATTAACTCTTCGCCTGGCTGCAACTGGTCGCTCCAGAAATGCAAGCCATTTTCATCCACGCTTAACCCAACCGCTGAATCCAGTATGGCACATATCTCCTCCAGGATGCGCTCATAGGAATCGCCACTGCTTTCTTCAAATAATTGGTCGGGAGGTAGGTTCATTTCTTCCGGTTCCCATTCCAATGCAATTTCAGCTGAAAGGCTTGGTACATAATCATAGTACTTTTGTTCTTGTACAATGTGGGTTTCAGGAATGGAGGCTGCAGATATTGCAGCACGTATCGATTCAAACGGATCAGTAGTAGCGGATACATTGCTATTGCCATTAGGAATAAATATGCCTTTCACGACAATATAAGTGCCGTCTTTCAGGATAAATTGTTTTTCCGGGGCAATCTTCCAGAAACCATAGGTGTGTTGTAGCTTATCCTGGTCACGTTCAAAAAAGTCATTACTTGATAAAGTGAATCTTATTGAGGAATTAAAATTCCGTGCATGCTTACGGTCTTGGTAATAAGGATATTTTGCTCGAATGAAATCATCGATTTGGCGTGTGCTTGCTTTCTGTCCGCGACTGTTCAAGATGGCTTCACAGATCATGTACTTATACCCTAAAAGGGGATTAATATTGTTAACGAATTCATCAGCCATGTCTGAGTAGCACAAAAGCTGTGTGCAGGTCTGTGTTATTTGCTCATCAAAATGAATGTGCTGAATGGCTAACAAACTCCTGTTTTTCCTTGTCAAGGTCAACAAAAGTAACTACTTTGACTCCTTATTTCAAACGCCAATTGGATTTGGTTGTCTAATTGGGTTAACAGTTGTGGTTCGTGATATGGGACTGTGGGAGAAACATTTCTCCTTCTTTTATCTCGTTTGTGAAAAACATCCCTAGACTGTGAATGCGTTCACATAGTGTTTTTTTGAAAAGTAACAAAGACCAGTGTGTGAAAATATTTCTTAGCCAGGCATATCAGTAAAAACACACCTGCAAAAAGAAATGTTTTTTCCCCGCTTACATTTCTGTGTGTATGTGAAAGTCTGGTTAACTCCCTGTCTGCATGAGTTTAAATACGTGTGTATATATATATATATATATATATATATATATATATATAAATATATCTCTTATAAAAATATATATATATATATATATATATATATATATATATATATATATATATATATATATATAAATATATCTCTTATAAAAATATATATATATTTATATATAATATTTTTTTTTTTTTTTTATATTGCAGGAGTACACACAACATTGATGGCATTAAGTATACCTTGTATGAAACCTATTTAAATGGTGAGAAACATGATTGAATTAAGTAATAAACATTTGTTTAAGCACAATACTGTTAGAGTCTCATACTTAGGATATTTCTCAAACATTAGGCCTGTATTATTAAAATAGTGTGCTTTCACAAGGAAGCATGAAGTGTATTAGTTTGTGTATACCAGTTTATATAGTACTATATATATATATATATATATATATATATATATATATATATATATATATATATATATATATATATATATATATATATATATATATACACATATATACACATATATACACATATATACACATATATACATATATATACACACATATATATATATACACATATATACATATATATATATATATATACACACTCACACACTCACACTCACACTCACACTCACTCAGTGTGTGTGTGTGTGTGTGTATATATATTATTATACATTCTGAGATGTTATAGAAACGAACACACAACTGATTAAAGGACAAAATTACAATGGCCAAGCAAGGCAAAGGTAAGTAATAATTTACACATAATCCTGCTGTACACGTACAAGAAAGATGTTTGCACTTACTTAGGTGTTTTAATAATTGCATGTGACTAATATGCATATGCAATTCTTACATCAATTAACACACCCAAATGCAATGTTTTGCTGCAAAGTCAATGGCAGCTTCTCTAAACTTAGCAACTGGCTCCTGGTGGACCATTACTGAACAGACGATTACAACATAAATATTTATAACACAATTAATTATGAGTGTTAACATTTCCAAAACTTCACGTGTACAAGAACATAGTTGAAAGTTTGGAAACAACACAGTCTTCAGCATACATACAATAGTAATTAGATAATCTGAAGTCAACAAAACAAGGCCAAACACATATTTTCTGAATTATAACATTTATTTTTTTTGTTCCTTTTGCGAGCGAGTAACAGGCCTGCTTGTTGTCTCTTGAATTTTCCTTTTTCTTTTGCCACCAACTTTAGGCACAACAGAGCCACTTTGAGTGGCCTCTGGCACTTCACGGGCAGGGCTTGTGGCCAGTGACTGTTCACCTACGGGGCTTGTGGCCAGTGACTCACCTACAGGGCTTGTGGCCAGTGACTCACCTACAGGGCTTGTGGGCAGTGATTCACCTACAGGGCTTTTGGGCAGCGATTCACCTACAGGGCTTTTGGGCAGCGATTCACCTACAGGGCTTTTGGGCAGCGACTCACCTACAGGGCTTTTGGGCAGCGACTCACCTACAGGGCTTTTGGGCAGCGATTCACCTACAGGGCTTTTGGGCAGCGACTCACCTACAGGGCTTTTGGGTAGTGACTGTTCACGGACAGGGCTTGTGCCCAGTGACACATGTGAGCAAGTTGGTAGACACTGCACAAGTGATGGTTGGTCTGTTTCATGTGTGTCTTGTTTTGTTTTTGTCGCCTCCTTTGTAGGTGTCTGCTGCTGAATTTGTACAGATGGCAGCGGTAGGATGTCATCAGGAACCTGCACAGCAATGTCTGCTACTTGACCGGTAACATTTGGGCCTGGTGAATGAATATCAGATGAATGTGGTGAAAACTGACCTGCATGAACAGATCCTGGCTGGGAGGTGTTGAATTGTGGTACATTAGTCATTCTCCAGTAATTAGCTTGTGTTTGCTGAACAACTAATGCTTCGAATGAGGTGTTGATTTTTTGCAACTGTTTAGGCACTTCAATGAAGACTCTGTGGAGATGTGCCAATTGTGATACTGTTTCTTCCTGCAGTCCAATCATCCTTTCCAGCACTGTCATCATGTCTGAATGGCGACGATTTTCTGCGTCCACTATTTTTCCCTCTGAAGCTACAATTGCATCGTATGTGGAAGTTGATGGACGATTTGGCGGTACAACAGTTTCTATTGGCACCTCTTCATGGTCACATGATTGTATTTCAGTCTCTTCTGTGGCGTCATCCTCATCATACTCATCATCCTCATCACCATGATGTTCTAAAAAGAAATGTACACATTATTAAATGGCATGTTAATGTATGCTGTGTTACTATGTAATTGTACTGTGTCCTAAGTAACACCTAACATGTTAGCATACGTTTTATAACCTCATTAAAAACTACCTTGACTTACGAATAATGTTTGGACTCAGTATGAAATATGAATGAATGAAAAGTTGCTCTAAACTCAGAAGTCCTACATGATAATTAACATCACTAACACAATACATGTTGCCTTACACTTAATTTTCACTGACACTAAGTAATCCTATTTAAAGAAGATGTGCAAAACAAATAATGCACATGACAACATAACATATAGAAGAGCACATATTATATGGCCAGCAAATGATACACTCACCTTCTAGTAGTGTTGAGCTGGCTGACCCAGGTGAAGACACTTGTTCCATCTCAGGTGACACATGTCCTCCAGGGGCAACTATATATAACAATAACATAAGTTTTACATTTACATGTGTAAATATTGAACAAACACTTATTGTATGTTCTGTATTTATGATTAACTAACAACATCAGTTCCTTAACCGAAAATGTGTGTGAAAGTGAACATAAATAGTTGTAATAACACTGTACATGCCTGTGTACTTAGAATTTTTGAGTTCCCTAACATACAACATACTATGTTTCTGCAGTAATGCGTGAGGATAAATAGATTAAATGAGTACATAAAAATCATATGTTGTGTAGTGATATCAGTATCATAATGTACATAACTATCATGAGATGACCATTCACAATGGTTATCATGAAGGTGGTCATATTGCAAAAAGTGTTGTTTTTGGTAGAGGATATGTGTGGTACATTAATCGAAGATGTGGCACACCTGAATGTGGCTGTGACTCAACAAGACAACACATGCAGTGTGTGATAATGTGTCTTTCATAGTAGTTCAACTATAGATATGAGTGAACTAATGTGTGACGTACGCTTTGATAAGTAATGAGTTGTTGGGGCATTTAGTAGCTAGAGTTAAGCTTTCCAATGAGTGTGATTAACTTCAGTTGTGCTATTCAGGTTGTAAGAAAGGTATTCCCTTCCCCAAAAAGCCTAATCAGCCACACCTTTCAATGACTTGAAACAGGTGCAAATGGTGTGAACTAAGTTGACCGTGAAATGAGGCTGTAATTAGTGTGTGTGCTGAACCCCACCCCCTCTGTTGAAGTGTATGCTGTGATGAGATATTAATTGCAGCTGCTTTAACACAATGGTAGATGAGCTAAGTAGTCATCTGCAGTGTTTAAGTTATGAAAACAATGACATAACATATGATACGTGTGCCTCATTATGCTGTCTGTATATGACATAAAGCAAAAATGGACCTTTTCATAAGCAACTATAGATGTGTTAGTGCCAGTGATGTTTGTAGGCCGTTACATGCAATTTCTTTGATGCATGCTTAAAATAGGCAGTAATGTCATGTTTGTCGGAGTAAAATCAATAAAATACACAATAATATGATACATATTTCTGTTCTGTACCTGTAGCTACTAATAATTTCTCATGAACATGTGTTACACGTGTACTACCCTGTTGTTCCCCATCTTCGCCCACCATCAATTGCTTCCACTGCAGCTATGCATTTTGGGAATTCACATGTAAATGAGCACGCAATGGCACGTGCTATATTAGTTACTGCTTTTAGTAGGACTACTACATATATGTCTATTTTGAGATATATATATACAGAATCAGACATATACATATATAGATGCAGGTATGCTTATATTGTGAAGACAGTATAAAAAGCAGTGTAAATATGCAAAATAACTGTAAGCAACGACACGCCTAGTACAGTAATATTTATCACCTGCTGGAAATTGTGACGGATAAATTCCAATGTCACGGTCACCAGCCAAGCCTTCCACGACGACGGTAAGTAATTTTGGCCGAAGCAGCTCCTCCAATGGAGTCAATATGAGACGTTGTGGTGTGGGCCCACCTCCAGTGCCAGTAGCATGCACGCGTTGGTCTTGTATTTTCTTTTTCAATTTGGACCTAATATCATCAAATCTTTTCCGACAATGATACTTGTCCCTGACACTATTCCCACAGGCATTGACACCAATGACTATTGTGTCCCACATTTCTTTTTTGCTTGCTGCACTTGTCCGCCCTTGAAAAACATATAAAAGATATGAGGTAAATGAATAATAATATAAGCACCAGTTTCCTACACTGCTAGCTGTTCCAAGTGATAGCAAACATGCTGTTTTATGTGTAATATGTGCAGCACATGAGCATTCACTACTAAACCTATACATGTAAGCAAGGTTGCATTCATATTGTATGCAGTTCTGGCAAATTGACCGCCTGTGTTTATTTGTCCTTGTAAGGCATGATAAAAAGCTGTGTTTCCACACTAATGAACATAGAAAGATATTGTGTACCCATATTTGCATATGAACAAAACTCAGATGACCTAGGATCACATGTATTTGAATAATAAATGTAAAGTTACACTTACCTACTAAATGTCCATATATACTGTCATAGTGCTCCAGAATGCCAGTGACAAGAGCCCTATTTTCCTGGTCATTGAAGCGAGGATTACGTGGCTTCTCCACACGTTTTTTCCGAGCAGGTTTAGGGTCAGAGCTTGGCTGGTGCTGACTGGACTCTCCTTCTTCCAATGGAAGAGCCTCCAAAAGCTGGCCACCAGCAAGCACGCCACCACCATCCACCCCATCAGCAACTGCGCCACCAGCAGCACTCCCAGCACCAGCACTCCCACTCCTAGCACCAGCACTCACACTCCTAGCACCAGCACTCACACTCCTAGCACCAGCACTCCCACTCCCAGCAACAGCACTCCCACTCCCAGCAACAGCACTCCCACTCCCAGCAACAGCACTCCCACTCCCAGCAACAGCACTCCCACTCCCAGCAACAGCACTCCCATTCCCAGCAACAGCACTCCCACTCCCAGCAACAGCACTCCCACTCCCAGCAACACCACTCGGTGCACCAGCAACATCACTCCCCTGAACAGTACGTTCACTCCGACGCGTACTCCCACGAGTAGCACTCCCACTCCCACCAGCATCACTCTTCCCACGCTTTGCGGGCATACTTCCAGCACTCACAAAAAACAGACAATAAATGTACAGGCAATCACACGACCCACTTCCACATATAAAACAAGACAAAGAAGTAAACAAAACAACAAAGGACAAAGCTCACCCAATACACAACAAGTCTCTCAGTCAATATGCAAATGTTCAATCGTCCAGCTCTGTGCGTCTCTCTCTCTCTCTCACTCCCAACAACACAGAGAATGATTAGCAGTACACGTTGCCTTTAAATATGGCGCGCAATCAAAAACATGCTTGTTTCGCCTGATTCAGCAAGATTTGTGATTGTGCAACCTAACAGCACCCCGCCACGCACGCCGATACACCTGTGTGTGATCGGCTCATCATCGTGAGAGTGGGCGGATTTGTTTTCGGGTTGATTTTGAATGTATTCGGCACTTACTGCATACGGAGAGGGAAAAACGCCAATAACATGACTAATCGATAAGCTTGCCGATTTCACATAATCGTCGCTTACTGCATGAGGCCCTAAGTTCCCTTTGTTACATAAAAATTCAAAATCCTTAAAACTTAATTCTCATGCAATTGTCTTGATATAAGTTCTCATCGATACGTTGTATATAATAAATGGATTTCTAACAAAGGAAAAAGTGGAGAAAGGCAGGAGGAGAGTTAAGGATAAAGAATCAAGCGCAAATACCGTATGAATATAATTATGTGAGCACACTGATGAAAGTGAAAAAATGATATAAATACAGTCCTTTGATTAGGTGCCGCTCCTGTGGTGGACTCAATCCAAGTCCATAAATGATAATGAAGACAGAGGATCAGGAGCACACTCACATCCAAGGGTATATAAAAGGGGGAAAAAACACATATATAGTGCAAAAAACTATGATGACAATGGTTCGTATAGGATAATAAATATTTCATTCACATTTACGTAAGAGATAAGGGCTTTGTGGTTATTAGGAGTAACCATCTCATAAGATGTATCAATGATGATGTCTATCAGGAACATGGGGAGGATAATCCCATAACATGAAAAGTAGAGGACACATGAATAGTGCAGATAGCTTTATGACATAAAATGTTAAAAAATATAATAAACTCACAAACATAAGTCAGGTTCAAGCATCGGGACAACCCTGGGTCAGACAGTGATGAAAGTCCAGCACTCCATCCTTCCCTGGGGGTCCAACCGTGGCGGCCGTCCACAATGGAGTTTGCAAGGAAGGAGGGACTCAATCCTTTGCTGAAAGTTCCTCAAGGCACACCATGGCTTGAAAGTCCTTCTCTAGTGTCTGTTGTTCGCCCTACATGTTTCGTTATCAACAGAACTTCTGACATCTGACCCCTGATGAAGTTCTTTTAAGTTATCAATTATGAAGACATCCCAATGTGTGCTTCTATTGACTGGATAGCCAGCTTGTCTACTAGGTCGAGTTATAAATAACAGAGATCCAAGCGAAAATACTCCAACGCACAGTCCTGAACAAAGTGGGTCCCACAACAAAAACTAATAAAAATATATCAAGTACTTTATTGTTCCATAGTTTAAAAAAACAGAGGTAGGTACCCTCCTATGCGTTTCGGGCAATCCGCCCTTTATCAAGGAGTAATATGTCCCCACAAACATTGATATTTAAATACCTTATAGAGCAGCCCCAATTCGCGCCAAAATCGCAACCAAATGGGCCCGCCCAGAAACGCGATGACGTCACACGCAATGCGTGATGACATCACGCGTCATGACACGCTACAGCCACGCCCCCCGACACTGTCACGGCAACCAGCCGGCGTCCCGCTGTACAAGGGAGGCGGGCTGTGCCTCGGGCAAGCTCGATCCCAGTCCCCAGCTACACTGCAGAGCAGTAAAACGGAGGAGGAACTGAGTGATCGATGACTGACCGGGTGGCCCGACCCTCCACCACATAGCAAAATGACGTCGGAGTTAGACACGTGAGGCCAAGAAGTGCTGCGTGCACATGCAAGGCACGGCACAAGTGGAGGCTAAATGGCTAGAGGGAGCCCTAATGCATAATCCCCACAATCAAACCTAAAATGCCTATAGAAAATCAAAAGTAAATATAAACACAGAAAATACATATGCATATATATGCTCAAAAGAAGACATATAACATAATAAAGGATATGCATCCAAACATATAATAAACATAAAAAAATAATAAAAATAGAAAATAAAAAATTGTAATAGACATTTAAATCGAAAAGAAATATAATGAACTAAAAATAAATAAACAAATAAATAAAGAAAAACATGGGTTAAGAACATAACCCCAACTCCTAAGATACTGAACAGTGAACTCCTCTGTATCGACAAAACAACATATATTTCCTTGCCATCCTTGAAAAAATGTAACGTTTATCTTGAAAAGATCTATTAGCAAAAACATTATTAAAAGGTTGGCAAATTAATCATGTGATTAGATTATCACAATATCCATACAGATACATATGCAAAGGGTCCATATTTAATAAATCTTTTCCAGAGATATAAAATAATTGTTTTTTGTTTATTTTTATAGAGAGCATAGCAGTGAAAGCTATGCTAAAGTGGATGTTTTATCAATGAGAGAGAGAGAGAGAGAGAGAGAATGACACGTACACACATCCATATCCGTAAGTGTTATAAACCATCGAACATGGGTAAATATACATGAGACAATGGAAACAGTCCATTAATGAGAATATTTTCAATCGCACAATTCTATCAATACTTCATATCCTAATAGAACAGAGAACATCTTCAATCGCATAACTATGAAATATATACACCAAACATAATATTTGAGAAATGGGAACGTCTTCAATCGTACAAGAGAAAATACTAATTTTACAGAGAGGCTGTAACACGTAGCTCACCACAAACGAGGCCGACCACGGGGCTGAGGTAGGAATTAATATAGAATGCCGATCACCACCGCGAGGGCGCGTCTAGAGTGTAGGATGGTCTTGCAAGCCGGGTCAGGGTTATAGAGGACAGCGTAAACGTGGTATTTGCCGGGTCTAGGAGTAGAGGGTAGAGGGTCGTTGGGGTACGTAGCCGGGGTCAGGATTGGAAAGAGTAGAGTCGTCGTAAAGCCAAAGCCAGAGTCAGCGCAGGAGAGAGCAGGATCATTGTATAGCAAAGCCAGGGTCAGTGCAGGAGAGTATCGCAGTCCAAGGTCAAAGGCAGGGTCAGGCAGCAAGGGTAAGATACAACAATGAAAAATTGACACCGGGCGCTTCAAATAGTGAAATTAATAAAGTGATGAAAATATATAAAATATAATAACTGTGAACCTCAAAAATCATATGTATATATATATATATATATATATATATATAAATATATATATATATATATATAGTGAATTAAATATCCTTCCCAAAAAACGTGAAACATAAAAGTGGATTGTGAAATACAAATGAATAAACAGCAGCTCTACACCCTTAAAGGACTGTCCAGGTCCAGAAATCTTGTGTTGTCTTCCAGGTAGGGGGAGCGCTCAGATTCTCAAGATGATATGCAGGGAAAAAATGGAAAATACAATAGTGCAGACTGTATAAAATATAAGTGCAAACAGTAGTCTCTAAATAGGTCTCACTCACAATAGGTCAAAATGTTACAGACGTATCAGAGATCCATCTCTCTCTGACAGGAGCCCTTTTGTAATGGAAGCCCTCTGATGATTGTGGTATTGGAGCTGTATATCTGGTGGGCTAGATCTGTCCATAAAGTACTGAGTGTACCTCCCGAGGATAGTGGAAAAGAAAAAGAGCACACAATAGTATAGTACATAGGGGTTTAATGTGGCACAAAAAACATATAAGTAATGCACTCACATTTGTACTAAATAAATGGTACGTTGGAGAGGACCGTTGGTGACTCGTGGGGAGACGCCGGTAGTTCAGTCACTAAGAGATCATTCCGCATGTGTCACATCCGCTGACGTCACATCCTGTGACGACTGCAGTCAGGGCGGAAGAAGCTGCCTGCCACTTCGATCTCTGCAACTTGCCATCACCTCCTCGCACCAATTCTCCACACACAGTGTCCTCCAAAAGCTGATTAGATTCTACGCGTTTCGTAGCTGTTGTCACTTCTTCAGGAATAGAATCGTAGCAAGGGTAAGAGGCAGACAAGGCAGGGTACTGGAAGCAGTGAGATGCAGCATCACAAACCAAAGTTTTGCTCGGCAATGAAAGGAAGCTCAGACAGGGTATATTAAGGACCTCCCTGCAATGTGAGGCAACCAGGAAGTGATGGCAGCCTCACTGATAGGCTGCTGGATCGTGCAGGTGCGTCCTATTGTGCAGCCGATTAGTAGTGGGGGTGGAACCACTAGTGAGCGCGTGTGCCCCACGCATAAACCGCGCATCATACTGGCGACCTGGTCACACGCCACTAGTGCGTGCCACGGCACCCACGTCAGTGCGTGGGCGGAGACCGGAGGGCGGGACCCGAGGAGATAAGGGAGGGCCGTGTGTGACCACTGTGCTGCGTACCTCTGTCGTCAGAGCGGGTGTGGAGTCGGGGGCAGAGACCACAGGACGCCGGGGAGAGTGCGTACCGCGCATGCGTCGTGCGTCATTGCCACCTGGAGGAGAACGCATCCTGGGGACGTGAACTGCGGAGACAGACGGTGCCCGCGCACTGCGCATGGGAACCACCGCTGAAATGCCCTCTTTGAGTGTCTCTAGATCCTGACGGACAGGTGAGGGTTAAAGGGACAGAACCGCCGAAATGTCGAATCCTCACAGAGGCATCATTGTTGTTAATCTTTTTGGACTTTGGGTTATTTGCCAAAAGATCAGATCTATTTGTAAAGAATGCATTATCAAAGGTATACGGTGTGTCAGTTTTTTTGTATCCTCTTTGGATAAATCTCATAGCCGAATCTTTAGATTGGTCAATAAATGATTCTGTATTTGAGCATATACGTTTTAACCTTAGGATTGGTCCTTTAGGAATTTGTATTCTCAAACAATGAATAAAAAAAAAATCTCTTTTCTTATTGTATGACAATGCTGATATCCTACAAGGACATATACAATTTCTTATTGACATCCGCTTACTTTGTGGCAGTTTACAATTTCTTTGTATTTGTGATTGGCACTTTCTTTTATGAACTATTTTAAGATTCAAACAGGAAATGCATCTCATGTTTTGTGTCGAAACTCAAATTATTTAAATGATATGTTTGCAACATGGATTAATGAATAGCTATTACATATTGGCTAATGCTAAGAGCTGTAATAAGTATAAGAGCATACAGAACATGCTGATGAATTGTTTTTCTTTCATGTTTTTTCCTTTTCTAGTGATTATGGCTTCATCAAAATGTTTGATAATAGCTTTAGTTTGATGACACCTTGGTTTAATTTTGTTTCCTTTGTCTGTCCATTATTTTTCATTTAAATCTCTTTGCCCATTACTTTTGCTACCACAAATTAAACATGTCTGCGGTATGACAGTTCTCAATCTCTAATAAAATAGAAATTGAGATACATGGAGAAGAATACAAATGAAGCAAGAGAAGAGAGTAATATTTACCCTTTGTATCAGCCATGCCAAATCATGTAACAGAATACAATTTATGGATTCTCAATTGTAGTATTTCTAGAGTGAAAAGCTGAACGTGCTATCATTAAATGAATCTGATTGTTTCTCTAAAATGAAACCATGTGCAAAGTCATTTTGAACATTTGGATTATAACTAATATTAATCAAGGAGATATAAAGTACAGAGGTACAGTAGAAAGAATAACTGTCCTCAGTGTCGCAGATGAACAAGAAAAAGTTTGTAGTGACAGGGACAGTTTCTGCTATGATAGAGATGCAGGGGGTCCATTTTTCTGAATGGGACACCCCTCAGCGATAATCGTCAGTGCTGCAATCACAAAAAGTAAAAAAAATACCCAATGCTACATCCAATGCGACAGAAAATACATAGTAAAATACTTAAATGTCTTTATTCTCATATGTAAGGGTTGTGACTGTAGCGGGTAGCCGGCCATCATTAATAAAGGTCACGCCCAGCTGGCTGCCTCTAGAAGCCATATGTCAAGGGCTAAAGTGTCAGCTTTTGGGTCTAGTTGTGCACCCTAATGTATTCTCCTGTATTTCTATCCCCATTTTAAGGTCCCCTGCAGGAATGTAAGCTAGGGATGCCAGGTATAGTTAGGATCGCTGTTAGGAAATAGCTGCAAGAGAGGGACTTTGGGAGCAGGAGATTAAAGGTGGATATTAGGGAGCAACAAAGGTTAAAAAGTGTATTGTGTTGCTTATTGGGGTAGCCGGCAGTATGCATAAATAGTGTATAATTGGGGGGTACCCGTCTGTAAATAAGGACGGGGAGGGTTATGGAAGTCTCATGTAAAGTATAGCATAAACCTCACCTGTTTGTGGGCTTTACGTGTTCCCCATGTCCCAGAAACATGAAAATTCGGGACTGTAAGTTTTAGGTGGGATTGGGTTGAAATGTATTCCTTTTGTTTGCAGGAGTTTGGGGGACAAAGTTAACGGCGGTCCAGTAATTCTCCCTGATGTGCAGGCATTATTTGTGGGTATGCGGTTTAAATAACACAGGAGCTCTCCAGTGTCCTCAGCATCCTGGTTTTCGAACCCAATTATCCCAGACCTCACAGGTTTAAGGTTCCCCAAGGTCTGTACTATATTAAAGTATGTTTTATAATGTTTTATACTGTATGTATAAATGTATATGCAGTCAGCCTGGGCATTTACATAGGTGCCAGTATGTCTGCATAGACATAGAAGTTTAAAGGAGGAAGAAGGTCCTGAGATCAGGGGGCACCCCACTTGGGCCCCTTTGTAACTACCAGACTTGATGGAGCCTGCCAATCCAAAGGGAGTGACATCACATCCTTTCCAAAAATGTACTCTGACACATGGTTTACTACAACCAATCAGATTGGGGATATACAACATCTCGCAATCTGATTGGTTGAAGTAAAATGTGATAGCAGCCATCTTGGTTTTGGTGACTTAATCTTAAAGGGAAAGGAAGCACAGCCTCTCTCATTTGCTGGCTTCACTCCCTTAACATGACATCACCCACCCCCCCCCCCCCCGGCCCTCCCCCAAATAATAATCTCATGGTTACCCCCAGCCAATCAGATGTTGTGGGAACCATTTCTCACTCAAATGTGACGTCACAGGCTATATAAAAGTCTGTGCAGTCTCATTTGAAGGCAAGAAGCTCAAGGTGCAACATCTCCCCCCAATTGGATTGTAAGGGTTATATAGATGAAGATGAAGATGTATGGAGATGAATATAAGAAGAAAGAAGACCCCCAATTGGATTACAATTAACAGATGAAGATGAAGAGAGAAGAAAAGGACTTTGTACTTTACCTGAGGGCCGCGGCTGTTGAGGATCCGGGCTTTGTTCGAGAGCTTCCTGAGATCCCTGGAATCGGAGGATGAAGACATCTAAAAGGTAAGAAAACAATTGAATATATGTTATTTTTATTTTGCAGGTTTTTTTATTATATATTTTTTATTTGTATTTTTTTAAATTGCCCATTGATTGCCAATGCCCCTTTAGGCCTATACATAAATACAGTGACAAGCAATGCATTTTTGAGCAAATGCTTGCTTTAATTTCTTTTAAATGTATTTTGATTCTTTACTTTTAAATATTTATGCTATTTACTTTGTGTTTTGGTTTTACATGATGGGATTTTTTGTTGTGTTTTCAATTGTTTATTTCTGTAATGTTTTTGGTGTTTGCTTTTTAACTGTGTTTTATTTTTGGTCTTTTGCTTTTTAATAATGGTGTTTATTTGGAGTTTTCTTTTATTTATTATTTTTTTGGTGTTTTAATTTTTAATTCTGGTTTTTATTTGGTATTTGCTGGTTATTTTGCTGTGTTTAGTAGTTTATTGTTGTTTATTTGTTGATTATTTAGATTCGATTGGATATTGTTGGTGGTTGTATATTTTTTAGGTTGACCATTAACTGCCATAGTGTTAAATTATGCCCATATGTTAAGGACATGCTTTAATACTGTGCCAATCATTTGGTTTATTGGCATTTGTAATGTAGTTATTTTTCTATGTAATGTATTTTATTTTGGGCATGTTTTTTTTTAGCTTCCCCATTTATTGCTATAGTGGCAAAGTATGCCCCTATTATATGGGCATGCTTTAACACTATGCCAAGCATTGGGTAGCTGGGGTGGTGTCCCTGGGTTGGGTCGGTGAGTAGCAGGTGAGGGTGGCTTAACCTCTTAATTACTATAGCAGTTACTAAGGTGATTAAGGTGTTAGGGACCATTAGATTGTATTTTTTTTATTGTATTGTTGATGCCCACGAAGGACAAGGAAGGTTATGATGATGACCTTCATTATGGCAGAGGTAGGTGCCAGTTTTATTTACTTTGTGCTGCTGATTTATGCTTTATTTTAAATGGGCAAATGCACTATTATCCATACCTGGATAATAGCCATCGTGCCCATTAATGTACTGTATGCATTGGGAGGGGGGAAAGGGGTGTATTTATATCAATGTGGTTTATTTTGCCACAGGATTTGTACCAAAGGTCATCCGGGACCCCCAGACGCCCATAGGGCCCCCAGACACTAGTGGGGACCACCTGTAGGCCCCCAGACACCCATGGGGATCACCCGAGAACCCTCAGACTCCTGTGGGTTCCCCAGACAACCGTGGGTACCACGTGGAGGCCCCAGTCAGCCACAGGATTGATACCAGTGCTGAAAAAATAATGCTTTTATGCATGTCTCAATCTCTTTTGCACCAGCTTATAGCTGGTGAAAAAAGATGGTGAGCTTTTATACAACGATAAGCTTATCACAGCTTTGTGAATAGCGGTTACTGGCAAAAAAACGTCGGGTTTGACATATTTTGGCCTAACGGACGACGTTTTTTTTGTCTCTAACTGTTATGTGGCGTTAAAAATTCATTGTAGCGCAATAGTGCACTGTTATCACTGCTTTGTGAATAGCAGAGCAGGCAGTATCACGCTATAAAGGCATTTATCGCCCACTGAACCACTTTGACTGTTTAGTGAATAGGCTCCATAGTTTCTTATGAGCTCTCTATTTCTAATTTAACAAATGACTTTGTTTTATATTTATTGATTCTGTTTTATTCATTGATCTGTTCCTCTCAATTTAAGATGCATCAATTTTTATGATGTACAGTATACTGTATCTCCATTAATATGTTATATATGTAAGCATTGAATAATTACCTAGATAAATGCAATAATGTTATGCATGAATCTCTGTATACTACACTACCGACACACTTAATCCGAGCAGGGCTAGTTCCGCAAACCGGGGGTTGCCCCGGCTTGCTAGCCCCACTCCCTCGGCGTGCCGCGCGTCACCGATGCGCGGTCACGCGTCATCGGGTGCCAGCGCCCCCTGCACGCGCGTCCAGGGCTCCCCGAGGGAGCCCTGGTGTCCCGCGATGTGGGGGACGGTGGCAGGGGGTTCCGGGGGACCCGGCGGACCCGGCAGCGGGAGGGAGAGCTCCCCGATCGGAGGGCGCTCTTCCGCTGCTTTGGCGCGCGCCCGGCACCCTCCGGCGTGCGCCAGGTTACTGCTGCGGCCGAGAACGGGCAAATGCTCGAATAAACTCGGCCGCAGCAGTATACACCATTTCTTTCGAGCTACAAGTATATCCCTATATAATTTTCCCCCTCCCCTTTTGGATTTGATATCCTTAAATGTTTGTGAGTTATTTTTTTGATTAAAATTATTTGGGGATTTACATGGATACGCCATGGTTTACATTTTTAGATTTTTTTTTCTTCAAAGATCCTAGTAAAAATTGTCATGAGAATTTATATATATTGTGACAAACGGCTTACTCCGGGGCTCCGCCGTCTGTCCGGGACTGTTAGAACACGGTCTTTTAGGGTAGGTTAAATGATGAGGCGTCACGTACTGTTCCTTTAAACAGGCTATGCCTGGTTTATTCAGTCCCAGGCACTGAGACTGCCACAGTGCATACAACAGAAAACAGATCAAAACAAAAGCTGCTCACCTGAGCGATAACTTAACTTAGATATCCCTGACTCAGGGTTGGACGTGGCTTTTCCACTTCCAACATCAAAACACGGTACTTTTGCAGTCTTACACAAATGAACAGAAAGATTGAACCTGTTTGGGGAAGAGGCTTCTCCCCTCTGTAGTTCAGCAGCCTTCCAGCCTCCTGGCTCTTGTGGGGAGACCAGAGCAAACAGGAAATCAGTCTTTCATACCTGATTCCTAATTAGCATGACAGGTGACAGAAATCAGGCAGCAGACAAACTCTGGTCTGGATCTCTCATCCCTCAGTTCCAGCGCTTGCCAAACTGTGGGATGGAGTGTATGTATTATAAGGCTGCACTCCCAGGCCAAACAGGATAGAAACTGTCTAGTATCCTGGGAGCCCTATATACGGAATTTATTACCATCCCCTGGTTTCTGTCACATATCCTCCCCCCCAGCTCAGACCTCGAGGGATGAGCGACCATGGATATTAGGGAGTGCATCCTTGACAACCCGTCAGCATTGCCATGTTTGTGCCCTGACCTGTGTTCCACAGAAAATTTAAAGGGTTGTAGGCTTAGGAACCACCTGGTCACTCTAGCATTCTTTTCCCTGTTTTGACACATCCAGGTAAGGGGTGCATGATCTGTGACCAACCGGAATTTTCTCCCCAACAGGTAGTATTTGAGCGTCTCTACAGCCCACTTTATTGCGAGACACTCTTTCTCTACTATGGAGTAATTTTTCTCCTGGGGATTTAGTTTCCTACTTAAATAAAGGATGGGGTGCTCCTCACCTTGAGACTCCTGGGAGAGTACCGCCCCCAGCCCAACCTCAGATGCGTCGGTTTGGACTACGAACTCTTTGGAGAAGTCAGGTGTGACCAACACTGGTTGGGCACAGAGAGCTTCTTTCAGGCTTCTAAAGGCCTGTTCGGTTTCGGGGGACCACTTTACCATTAGCGGTCCTCTTGCTTTTGTGAGGTCAGTTAGTGGGGTTGCCTTAGTTGCAAAATTGGGAATAAACCTTCTATAGTACCCAATTAACCCCAAAAAAGTCCTTACTTGTTTTTTTGTAACTGGTCTTGGCCAATTTTGTATCGCCTCCACTTTGAGTGTTTGGGGTTTGAGTAAACCTCTGCCAATAGAATATCCCAGATACTTGGCCTCCTCCAGACCAATAGTGCATTTAGCGGGGTTAGCAGTTAGTCCAGCAGACCGGACTGCGTCAAGCACAGCTTGGACCTTTGGAAGGTGGGATTGCCAATCTTCACTATGGATTACCACATCATCCAGGTAGGCGGCAGCGTACCGAGCATGTGGTTTTAAAATTTTATCCATCATTCTTTGGAATGTGGCGGGAGCTCCATGTAAGCCAAAAGGCAACACCTTATACTGAAAGAGGCCGTCTGGGGTTGAGAAGGCTGTCTTTTCTTTTGCCCTTTCTGTGAGGGGAACCTGCCAGTACCCTTTTGTTAGGTCTAGGGTTGTGAGATATCGGGCTTTGCCCAGTCTCTCTACAAGTTCATCTACCCTGGGCATAGGATAAGTATCAAATTTTGACACCGCGTTTAGTTTCCGGTAGTCATTACAAAACCTTGTTGTACCATCTGGCTTTGGGACTAAGACTATAGGGCTGTTCCACCCACTTTGGGATTCCTCAATTACACCTAGTTTTAGCATTTTTTTAACCTCTAAACTTATAGCCTTTCTTTTGGCCTCTGGGATTCGGTACGGTTTAAGGTTAACTCGGACCCCTGGTTCAGAGACTAGGTCATGTTCAATTACGCTAGTTCTACCTGGCCGTATAGAGAAGATTTCTTTGTTTCTTCTCACTAAATTCTGAACCTCTCGTTTCTGATGAACAGACAGGGTTTCAGCTATGCTAACCTCTGGGTCAGTTTCTTGATTCTCTGACGGACCTGGGGGTACTAGGGTTAACAAGACTTCTCTATCTTTCCAGGGCTTGAGTAGGTTTATATGGTAAATTTGCTCAGGTTTCCTCCTACCTGGCTGTCTTACCTTATAATTTACTTCTCCCACTCTTTCCAAGACCTCATATGGCCCATGCCATTTAGCAAGGAATTTACTCTCCACGGTGGGAACCAGAACTAGTACCCTATCACCTGGAAAATAAATTCTGACCCTAGCACCCTTATTATACGTATTCCTCTGTGCTTCTTGAGCTTTCTCCATGTGTTCCCTCACTATGGGTAGGACTGCAGCAATGCGGTCCTGCATCTGGGCAACATGCTCTATTACACTTCTGTAAGGGGTAACCTCGTGTTCCCAAGTCTCTTTGGCTATATCCAGTAAGCCCCTTGGGTGTCGGCCATACAATAGTTCAAACGGGGAGAAGCCTGTGGATGATTGGGGAACTTCCCTAATGGCAAATAACAGGTACGGTAACAAACAATCCCAGTTTTTCCCATCTTTATCAACCGCCCGCCGTAACATGCTCTTTAAGGTTTTATTGAACCTTTCCACTAAACCATCTGTTTGTGGATGATAGACTGAGGTTCTGAGATGCTTGATTTTTAGGAGTTTACATAGCTCTTTTGTTACTTGGGACATAAATGGTGTTCCCTGGTCAGATAGAATCTCTTTAGGAATCCCGACCCGGGAAAACAGAACTACTAACTCTTTTGCTATGTTTTTAGCTGAGGTGCTACGTAGGGGAACTGCCTCCGGATATCGGGTGGCATAATCTAATATTACCAATATATGCTGATGTCCCCTAGCAGACTTTATTAGGGGTCCTACTAGATCCATAGCAATCCGGTCAAATGGTACCTCTATTATGGGAAGGGGTACCAATGGGCTGCGGTACGCCTTGAACGGGGCGGTGATCTGACATTCTGGGCATGAGGAACAATAATTCGTAATTTCTGCCAGAAACCCAGGCCAATAGAAGCTTCGGAGAACCTTTTCTTTTGTCTTTTCCACCCCTAGGTGTCCCCCCAATGGATGACTATGTGCGAGGTGTAATACTACGTTACGGAATGTCCGTGGTACCAACAATTGTTTAGTTGTAACTGATTTCCTTTTATCAACCCGATATACTAGGTCGTTCTCTACCTCGAAGTAGGGGTAAGCAAGTGACCTATCTGGTTGGCCAGGAGTACTATTCTGGTCCCGTATATTTCCCCTTGCTACCGCTAATGTGGGGTCTTCCCACTGGGCCTTCTTAAAACTCCCAGGACTGACCTCTAGGTCAGCGAGGGTCTTATCCGATTCTGGGGTGGTAAGTGTCTGCTCAACATCTTGATTTGGGGTATTCCCTACCAAAGTAGTGATGGGGAAGGGAATTTTACAGCACTCCTCCTTTTCCCCCTTCTTATTTGGGCCCTCGTCAACCTCCATTTCTGAAAAAGGGAAAGGATTTGTTTCTTCTAATACTTCGTTATGGTCCGCTATTGAACTCTGGGCGCTATTCTGAGCGGGGGACCACATTTTTAGAAAATGGGGAAAGTCGGTCCCTATTAACACATCATGTGCCAGTTTGGGTACAATACCCACCTTGAAATCTAAAGAACCAAACTCTGTTTCAAAAAAAACATCAACAGTGGAATATTCATGATTATCCCCATGTATACAACAAATTGCCACTCTTTGTGAACTGTTTCCCTGTTTCTTCTTAATGGGCAAGAGGTATTCGGACACTAGTGTGACCATGCTCCCAGAGTCAAGAAGTGCCCGAACCCTCTTACCATTAACCTTTACAAATGCCCACAGATGGTTATTCAAGGGGTCCTCTGGGCTAGGGCCCATACATTGGGACAACAGCGAATAAGGTTCCACGCTGTTGCATTGCATGGGCTCATCATTTAGTGGGCAGATTTTTGCTGTGTGGCCCCTCTCATGACAATTTACACATTTAGGTACATAGTCTGTGTCCCACTTAGAGCCTTTTCCCGGCTCCCCATGTTGGCTATTGCCCTTAGTGTGCGAACCACTGTTGCTGGTGCTGCGTGAAGGTGGTCGCCGCTCTTCAGCGCCCCTTAACCCCGGTACCCTTTTACCGTCTCTGGAAGAGTCCTGGAACCTCGGGTAGTGGGGTTGCTCCACGACTGTGGGTTGCGGGTGCTCTTCTGCTGCATTGTACCTTTCTACGAGGGCCACAAGCTCATCCGCATTGTGGGGGTCACTCCGACTTACCCAACGGCGTAAGGCAGAGGGAAGTTTCCTCAAGAACTGGTCCATGACCAACCGTTCCACGATGTGGCTGGCTGAGTTGATCTCGGGTTGTAGCCACTTCCGGGCGAGGTGGATGAGGTCATACATCTGGCTTCGGGTGGCTTTATCCATCGTGAAGGACCATGCGTGAAACCTTTGGGCGCGAACAGCCGTGGTTACGCCGAGGCGGGCGAGGATCTCGAACTTCAATTTTGCATAGACGTTAGCTTCGGCTGGCTCTAGATCAAAGTAAGCCTTCTGGGGTTCGCCGCTTAGGAAGGGTGCGATTAGACCAGCCCACTCAGCTTCTGGCCATCCCTCTCTCTGTGCCGTGCGTTCAAACGTGAGAAGATAGGCTTCCACATCATCCGAGGGTCCCATCTTCTGAAGGTAGTGGCTTGCCCTGGTCATTTTCGGAACTGGGGCTGCCGCTGCCAGTGGAAGGTTACTGATAGTCCCCCTCAGGATCTCGAGTTCCTGCTGTAAGCCCTGAGCGAACCGCTGTTGCTCCTCTCTCAGCAAGCGGTTTGTCTCTTGCTGGTTTGCAATCGCGTTTTGCAGGGCTTCATTCGTCTGTTGCTGGTTTGCATTCGCCTGTTGCTGGTTTGCATTCGCCTGTTGCTGGTTTGCATTAATCTCTTGCTGGGCTATTAGCAGCTGTTGCTGGGCTGCATTCGTCTGCTGCTGGTTTGCATTAGTTTCTTGCTGGGCTATTAACAGCTGTTGCTGGGTTTCATTCGCGTCTTTCTGGGCAGCGACATTGCGTACCAGCGCACCCACCACGTCTTCCATCTTGTTTGCAGAGGATGAAAAAAACTTTTTTTTTTTTTTTCTTTCAAAGTTCTTCAACCCGCAGACCCCCTAGTGCTCTGCCCGCATTCTCCACCATATGTGACAAACGGCTTACTCCGGGGCTCCGCCGTCTGTCCGGGACTGTTAGAACACGGTCTTTTAGGGTAGGTTAAATGATGAGGCGTCACGTACTGTTCCTTTAAACAGGCTATGCCTGGTTTATTCAGTCCCAGGCACTGAGACTGCCACAGTGCATACAACAGAAAACAGATCAAAACAAAAGCTGCTCACCTGAGCGATAACTTAACTTAGATATCCCTGACTCAGGGTTGGACGTGGCTTTTCCACTTCCAACATCAAAACACGGTACTTTTGCAGTCTTACACAAATGAACAGAAAGATTGAACCTGTTTGGGGAAGAGGCTTCTCCCCTCTGTAGTTCAGCAGCCTTCCAGCCTCCTGGCTCTTGTGGGGAGACCAGAGCAAACAGGAAATCAGTCTTTCATACCTGATTCCTAATTAGCATGACAGGTGACAGAAATCAGGCAGCAGACAAACTCTGGTCTGGATCTCTCATCCCTCAGTTCCAGCGCTTGCCAAACTGTGGGATGGAGTGTATGTATTATAAGGCTGCACTCCCAGGCCAAACAGGATAGAAACTGTCTAGTATCCTGGGAGCCCTATATACGGAATTTATTACCATCCCCTGGTTTCTGTCACAATATTTATATATATTTAATTTTCTTAACAAATTATCTTTTCCTGTGTGTTTCTTTAACAGGATTTCAACCTCCAGAATATAATTTTGTAATTTTATAATTTCATTTTCCATAATTGTATTAATTAAACATCGCTTTATTTCCTTCCCGTTTAGGATATATCAAACCTTTATGTGTACTGTATGTTTCTATCATTAGGCTGTATAAATGCCTGTTATAGGGCAATAATGTCAGTGAAAGTTTTAAAACCCCTCAGTATATAATAAAGGCACTGGACAGGACCTAATATGATACCCTGAGGAAGACTGTAACGCATTGGGTTTGTACTTTTGAGACTTCTGTAGTTGATTATTTTCACTGTGCCCCCATATACCCGACTTTGAGCACTCCACACATCCATCAAGCAATTCATCACAGCTCTTTTCAGAGCCGAAAAAGAAGAACACCCTCCTGTGCTATTTCTCCATATACTCTGGGCCAACATCCAACTAAAAACTGGAGAGGAGAAGATGGTCCTCCCTAAAAGTGAAACCCAGGAAAGAAATAGCGAGAGACAGGATAGTTGATACTAAACCTCCCCTGGACCCTGTTACAATGACATGGGAAGTGAAAAAAAAGTGTATAAGGTGCTGTAAGACACGTGCGCAGAGGCACGCAATGAAGACCGTTAAAAGTGGAACTAAAATAAGGCTATATTGCGCCGGTTCCTTTAACACAGCAAAACATTCAAAATAAACAAAAGAAAGCCTACTCCGCTTTGGATAATATTTACACATGTAGTCCAGCACTCAATAACTGGGTATATACTGTATATAGCAAATAAAGAATATCACTGGTGAGCACATTCACATGTCTTAGACAGGTCTGCACCCCTGCCTTTCAACCATTATCACCTAGCATACAGTGTTCCCACTGCAGCAAGGGATTCTGGGAAATGATATGCAAATGAGCACATAATGTGCCAAATTTTGCCTGGAATATTCATACACATGGAGCCCATTTAAGCACATGCATCGCCGTTCACACCGCTTTTAAGCACAGCATGGGACTAGCAAAGCAAGTACAAACCACTCACAGACATGTTTCAACCTTGATGGGTATCATCAGTTGGTTTATACTTGCCTTGCAATATTTCTAGGCTTGGTAGGTTTACCATTACATTATAAGTTATGGTGGGTGAAAAAGGCAACAAAAAACCTCCACCGTTAGCATATAGTCAATAAAGAATATCACTTGTGAGCACATTCACATGTCTCAGACAGGTCTTCACCCCTGCCTTTCAATCATTATCACCTAGCATACAGTGCTCCCACTTCATGGTAGAGTATAGCGTGTCTGTGCATATTCATTCTTCCTTTAAGTTTTTGTCTGGTTTCCCCAATGTAACATCCTTGGTCACATTTGTTGCCCTGAATCATATAAACCACATTCCTGGATGTGCAGCTGTACTGTATGATCCTTTAACATCGAGTGTTCCATTGTTGTGACTGGCTGTGGGATCTTGGCATATATGTTTGCAGTCCCATATGCAACAGTCCCATAAGAAAGTTTCTATCATGGTATGCAGAAAGCCCCAAATACCAGTTAAAGGAACATTTGCAAAAATGGCGAGTAGCCGGCAACGAGATGATCGCTCCTATGTAAAGGGCTCAACTGGCAAGTTGTTTCTGCATCAGAGAAAGAGCCACCTCTTTCTGCACAAATCTAGGCCTAATTTTTTTTTTAATTTACATTTTATTACTAGTGTATTGTAGCAGGAGGTCTCCAGAGCAAAACCGCATTGATTTCAGGTCCGGGGTCAAGTGACGCGGGACATTCACATGCATAGGAGATACCGGCACCCCATAACGGGGCCTGTATCTCGGGAAGAAGGGGGTCCCCGGACCTCAAATCAACAAGGCTCTGCTCCAGAGAGCCTCTGCTACAATAAACTAGTAACATTTTAAATTGAATTATGTAGTAAGCACCAATACACAACCTACTCCCTGTGCCCTCACATAAAAACATTATTTATTTATTTTAACACACGATTGATAACATAGGCTGACGGGGGTCCCCAGGTTGTCCCCACGGGTGTCTGGCGGCCCTTAGCTGGACCCTGTGGGTCCCCGCTGGCCTGTGGTACCAGTCCTGTTTTAAAAAAAATTAAGATGGCCTCCATTTCAATAAATACACCTCCCTGCTTTTGTCCATTGAGAAACATGAAAAAATATACATTACAAGATACCAAAAATATACATTAAAATAAGATTAAACACTCAATATAAAATCCATTGTCTGTCAATGTAGTTACCTATACCTTCAACAGGGGAACAGATACCCACATTGGCAATCATTGGGCACCCTATAGTAAATAAAAATAGTACTTACCACTGCCAGGAAGAAGGCCGTCTTCGTTATCCTCCTCGGTTGCACCAATATCCAACTTAGTGCCAATGCCAAACTATTAAAACACTATCTACTGGCCAGTAACCCCTTAATTACCTTAGCGCTTTTCTCCCATTGAGAAGCATAAAAAATACAATAAAATAAATAGTGGCGGTAAAATAAAATAGTGGCAGAGCCACTACGGTAATGAAGCTTTGCTTTTAGTTTATTTTTATTATACAGCATTGAAGCAAGGGGTCTCCAGAGCTTAACCGCATTAATTTTAGGTCTGGGGACCCCTGCTTCCCAACATATAGGGTGTCGGTATGTTGGGGCTGTTTAAATGCCCTGGTCATTTGGGCCGTGATGCAGGAGATTTAAACTTGCAGGAGATACTGGCACGCCATCTCAGGAAGCAGTTAAGCAGTTTGTCCCCGGACCAGAAATTAATGCGGTTCAGTTCCGGAGACCACCTGCTTCAATCCTATGTACTAAAAATAATTTGCTGTTAGGGCTGTGCCGGGAGACACAGAGAGTGACTGCTTCTCTCTGATCTCTCTGCACAGTTCTTACAGACTGGTGGGGACCCAGTAGGATTAATGCTGCAGAAGTTTCATTAAGAAACAGGGACCCTGCTGCATTAATCCTTCTGGGAAATTCACTCTGAACTGGGCCTTGATTGCACTTGACCACAATCATGGTCGCATTTGGGCCATGGTCCACCTGCTCCAAGTGCCGCATAGAGAAACTTGAATCGTGCCACATCTGTACACTTCCTTTACATTGTATCAATAGCAATGGTCTATTAGTGCCACATCTAAGCAGCTGCTAGTATGGAAGTGGTGACAATGTATCACTGCTGGAATAAAGGAGAAGATTACTAGAGATAGGGCTGCTGTTGGATATTGGCAACATAAGCCCTTAATGTAGGCTAGGGTCCAGTATTCCACATGCAGTATGGAGCCAATGGAGACAGCTCCAAAAGCTGCTGCAGGTTCAATAGCAATTGATTGTTATGCATTTGTTTCCTTACCACAGCTTGATGTATCAGGCCTAAGTAATAAGCATATTAGAGATGTTTGAATGTCTGCAAATTTGTTTCACAATATGTTCATGTTTATTCCAAACTTTCACAAAATTGTGCTAATTTTGCCAGTTTTTGTCATTATTTTGGGAAAAGGCAGTACATAGCAGTACAGTATACAACACCTATAAAGAATATCTTGTTTGTTAGTTAAATGTATTAGAGCAAAGTTGCTATTTTAGTGGAGCTGAAGAGATCCCTTTATCAATTTTTTTTTTTAAATAATATTTTCAAATGATCATTAAAACTGGATGGTCTAAGGGCTTAAAAAGCATGTTGATATTGTTTATTTATATTCTCTTCTGAGCAGTTGAGTTCAACAATATGCAATTCTGTATAAGGTTGTAAACAAGAACATAGAAAGTGACAAGTGTTCATGAACAGATTGGAAAAGCCGTCTCTATCCAAATTAAATTTAAGCAATGAAGAGGTTAAAAACTATAACATGTGAATTATTTATTGTGCATATAGCTGAATGCTGCGATATTGCTGTATGACAACTTTTTATTTGGCTACTACAAACAGGATTCAAGTAATATAAAATACAGCATAATCAATACTGGGTTTAAGTGTGATTTAAATCTCAATGTTGTCAGTATAGCAATGAAATCCTATTCCATACTTAAAATAAATTATCACATCATAGTAGTAAAAAAATATATTTTGAACAGAAGAGGCTATGTCTGAGAATCTCTCATGGGATTCTGCAAATGTTTTAGGCAACTGAGGATATTTAAGTAATAATCCCCTCAGAACAGGGCATTAACGGCCAATAATGCCCTGGCTGGAAGAGTTGAAGGCCCGAGGCAAAGCCGAGGGACTTTAACCCAGCCAGGGCATTATTGGTCAGTAATGCCCTGTTCTGAGAGGATTATTACTATTATAGGCTAAATGTAGGCTTTTTTTCATTTTTAATTTTTCATAAAAAAAGATACATTTTTGTAGTCATTGATTTTTATCAGTGTATATACCTGTGTAGGAAAAAGTAGTAAAGTAGAAGATGAGAGGGCTGAGTGGTGGGAGAGAGAGAGGTGCAGGGGGAGAGAGGTGAAGGAGGGGGAGAAGAGAGAGGTGAAGGAGGGGGAGAAGAAAGAGGTGAAGGGGGAGAAGAGAGAGGTGAAGGGGGGGGAGAGAGAGGTGAGGGGGGAAGAGAGAGGTGAGGGGGGAAGAGAGAAGTGGTGGTGGGGGGAGAGAGGTGAGGGGTAAGAGGGAGGTGAGGGGTAAGAGGGAGGTGAGGGGTAAGAAGAGGGAGGTGAGGGGGAGGAAGAGGAGGCGAGGGGGGAAGAGGGAGTTGAGGGGGGGAGAGGGAGGTGAGGGGGGGAAGAGGGAGGTGGGGGGGAAGAGGGAGGTGAGGGGGTGGAGAGGGAGGTGAGGGGGGAAGAGAGAGGTGAAGGGGGGAAGAGAGAGGTGAGGGGGGAAGAGAGAGGTGAGGGGGGAAGAGAGAGGTGAGGGGGGGGAGAGAGAGGTGAGGGGGGAAGAGAGAGGTGAGGGGGGGAAGAGAGAGGTGAGGGGGGAGAGAGGTAAGGGGGGAGATAGGTGAGGGGGGGAGAGAGAGGTGAGGTGGGAGAGAGAAAGGTGTGGGGGGAGGTGAGGGGAGAAAAGAGAGAGGTGAGGGGAGAAAAGGGGTGAGGGGGAGAATTGGGGGGAATGGAGGGGGAGAGGTGAGTGGAGGGGGGGTGTGGGAGAGAAGTGGGGGGGACTGTGATATTAACTATAACTAAATAAAAAGAAATACAAATTACCTTACAGTAGCACAGGCGATAGATGTGGTGAGAAATATTACTTTGTTGCAAGCAACAAAGTTACCAGTTGGGACACAGCAGCTTCTGACAGCACTAGCAGCTGTGTGAGAGAGGGGGAGAGAGGCTGCTTGTGCTGCGTGTTCAGTGTGATCAGTGAGGAGAGGAGCAGGGCTGCTGCAGTTAAGTTTTAAACTTGCCTTTTTTTTTTGCAGCGCGAGCCCCTGCATCTCTGCTTTGAGGTGTGTTGGCAAGTTGTCAAAAATTCCGGGCATTACTGAATGAATAATGCCCGGAAATCTGACCAATCAGAGAGCAGGGATTTCAGTAATGCCCGGAACGTTACTGCTTTAGCCTATAATGTCCAGTAATGCCCTGTTCTGAGGGGATTATTACTATTATAGGCTAAATGTAGATGTTTTTTCATAAATAATAAACACTTTTGTATAGTTATATAGATTTTTTTTTTTAAGATAATATTGTACATTTTGTTTTGAACTTTTATGTCACGTATTGCTTATTAAAATACATTTGTACATTTCCATTAACAACAAAATTTGAAAACATATGTTTTAAAGACTGGTGATTCGATAATGTTAAGTTAATTTTGTCAACATTTTTGGAAATAGATTGATTTTCAATAGTGTGGAGAGTTGATTGAGATGGTTCTTTGTTAATAATTTGTGTGTTTACACTTGGCAGTTTGTCTTTTAGAGGAGTAGGTTGGAATGTTGTCATGTCAGTTGCCTTTTCTAAAATGTTACTCCAATTCTCCTGTTTGTTCATTGGTGTCCAGTAACTTTTTAAGGATCCTTCATTTTTATGGCCTGTGACAGCAATTATCTCCCTTACTTCTAGTCCTGCTGTACACAGTGTTTGGACGGTTGTTGCTCTAATTGAGTAGTTAGTATAGATTTGAGAAAATTCTGCGTTTTTAATAATTTTTTCATTACATTTGATAATGTGCTGTTACCAATTGGTCTATTAGTGTACAATATTTGCGTTGTCAATAGGTTCTGAGAACTAATTGCGTTTGGCTTTAAAAAAAAACATTTGGCATTTTGTGGTATTTTAGATAAATATTTTTCTAATGATTTTATTGGACAGTAGGGACTTTCAGTATTTTCATACATTGCTCCACTGTAATTTCCTTTACTAGGTTCAAAAGGGTCGCTGTGTTTTTTGTTTTCTCATTAAATGAAAGGGTTGCCAAAATGTTTTCTTCAAGATCCTTCTGTATGACAAATGCTGTTGCGGGTAATTCCCTTTGTCCTTCTCTGCCTCTTTGGCCAAAAAAAAAAACCAGGACATCAAACCATACCATACTTTATTGAATGTTCCCTCTGGGGTACTGAACTCCATATAATTTAATTTCCTTAGTTTTTTAAGGTCCGATTCACTAATAGAAGGATGTGGGGTTTTTTTTTTATCATTTGACGTCTTTTTCATTATTATTTTTTAAACTGATAAAAGTATTTTGTTGGCTGAAATAAACTTTGAATCATTCATTATATTTATTTTTCTTGAATATGGTGGGCTATTTATTTGATGGTTAATAGGTGCACATAAGGATACTTAGCTTTGTATACTACAGTACTGTATATTGATTTCCAGTATTTTTTTTCTTACACTAGCATTGAATTGCCTTAGTATGTCATTAAGTTGTATGGGTTCAAGTTCTTCAAAATCAACATCTTAATTGTTTTCTGCAACCTATTGTTTAAAAGTTTTAAGGGCCATTTTGTTTGAATTAGAGTGTTTCTTTCATTTTGTCCTTTTCAATTTGATCTAGATTTAATTCATCTAGAGGAATATGTATTTTCTTATTTTTTGCATTGATTTATATTTTTGCATCAATGTTTTCTTATTTTTAAATTAGGAACTGTAATATATTTATTATTTTTTTAGCCATTTTGTAACCAATTCTTTTATTGTTTGGTTTCCAAAAAGATTGAAATTAACGTTGGTAGTGTTCGACATTTTGTAACTTAAAGTTGTACAATAACTTATAAGTTGTCTCGCTGGTCTGTCCTAGAGGTATTACTCTAATACTGAGATGTCTGCAATCTGTCCTAACTGGGGTTTCATATGTATATCGGAACAACGTTGATGCACCTGTGTAGGAAAAAGAAGTAAAGAAGCAGGTGATGGTGGGGAGGGGAGAGAGGTGTGGGGGGAGAGAGAGGTGGTAGGGGGGAGAGAGAGGTGAAGGGGGGAGGAGAGTGGTGAGGGAGGGAGAGAGAGAGAGGTGAGGGGGGGAGAGAGAGAGGTGAGGGGGGAGGAGAGGGAGGGAGGGAGAGAGAGAGAGGTGAGGGGGTGGAGAGAGAGATGTGAGGGGGGGGGAGAGAGGTGAGGGAGGGAGAGAGAGGTGAGAGGGGAGAGAGACAGAGGTGAGTGGGGAAAACTACCACTAGTTTGTCTATCTAAATTCTGTGGACAGTGCTATTATATTTACTATAGCAAAGAGTAAAACAATCCTGTTTTCTATCCTTCATAGAACTCGATGCTTTCTGTTCTGGAAGACACTTCTTACAGCACAATAAAGTGAAAACTACAGTCCCTAAAGGTAAACACCTTGCAAGTCATATTTTCCATTCTTCTGAATCTTTCCAAGCCAGACAGTGTGGAGGAGCTATGCAGAGACACAAAGCACACTCTTCTACAGTACAGAAGCAGTGTCCATGTCCCAGAGCAGCTCAGAAGGGCCATGTGACATTGCACCTTGAATTTTACGTTTGATGAATTTTTATTTGCAAAACTTGCAGTTTTTGCAAAAAAATGAGGGCAAGAAAATGCTAGTTTCACCTGATTGTGTGAATTTATATGACTCTACTTTTAATCTTGTTGCATGGTGTCTACTCGCACCTTACATTAATTTATTGATTTATACGGTAAAGAGTTCATAAATGCAATGACATTATCTTTGGGTGGGAGGAGCTGTGTGACCTATTTGAAAGTTAACTTATAAAACCCTTCCACATACTGTAGCCCAGTTTAGCACTGCTTCATCTAAACATTCCAAGAAAACAAGAGACCAGAAAAATAATAATTAAATCCTTTAAAAGGTCACATCCTCTACATTTTAATGAATACTATATTTGAACAGATATTATTAAAAAGTGCCTTCGTCTTTCTGAATAGAATTGTCAAATTATGCATAGATGATGTTTCAGCATACAATATTGTAAGGAAATATACTGAATTAGCATTACATACCGTACTGCAAAATAGAAAGTAGGTACAGTAGTTGATACAGAAAGAGAAAAAGGTTTTAAAAATCTATTTTTGTCAATAAAAATCAATGATGAGTAAAGAGAAAATGTTGAACTCATCATATACTTTTACTGCTTTAAATTAAATATTCATTTTTAGTTACATGCTAGTTACTTCTATCTAGTAGCCTGCCCTTACTTCTGAACTGTAATTGGACTGTTATTCTCAATCTTTTGCTTTATTAAAATGAATTACTGTAGGTCTGTGTTGATATCACTCAATGATCGCTTTGTGGGAGATTGAGATGTGTACAGTACTGTAGGTGCATTTTTTTGTTACAGTATGTTGACAGGTTTTAGTGTGGACTGCATTAACATTTGTACTGTTCTGTACATTGCAAGTGAGGATCAAGTTCAAATGTGCTGGCTGACTGACACTCCTCCTAACCAGACATTACACCTACAGTACATTAGTCAGGGGCTGTAATATACTGGCCTTGTCTTAAAAACCCATCACAAACTTGCTATTACCCTTCTCCACCCATCGTGCTTCTGAACACAGAGACACGCTGCAGCTTAGTGCAACCAAAGACATGATAGGAGAGTAAGCAAACAGAAGGTGCATGTTTTAGTGTTTACTGTGTTAACATTTGTACTATATTATATATATATAATATAAGTTAAAAAAGCATTTCAGGATGCTAGTCTTATAAAAAGGGACACACTACTAGAACAATCGAAAAACAAATCCAATTCATTACGTAAGTTGAGAAAAAGGGATTATAAATCAAATACAGCACCAAAATTTATTACACAATTTAATCAATCCGCTCATCAAATAAGAAATATTTTAAACTGTCACTGGAACATTATACGTAATGATCCTATAATTGGTCATCTAGTACCTGAATATGCTCCAACTGTATTTAGAAAAGCGAGGAGTATTAAAACCTTGCTGGCTCCGAGCAAACTCAAAACCAAAAAGATCACTGATCCCAATTTGGCCAAAAAGGTGGGAAATTTTAGATGTGGAAGAGGCCGTTGTCTTACTTGTAAACACTTAATTAAATCTAATAAATTCACATCATATTCAAATGGCACTTCATATGAAGTAAAAGATTACATAAATTGCCTAAGTGATTATGTTGTGTACCTCATTTCATGTGAATGTGGTACACAATATGTAGGCCGAACATCAAGGGCTCTAAGTACACGATTCTTAGAGCATCGGCGGAATATTATCCATGGATGCCAAACACACAGCCTTTCACGTCACTTTTGCACGAATCATAATAAAGATCCAAAATCCCTCTCTGTTATGGGCATAGAGTTCATTCCCCCCTCCTATATGGGAGGAGACCGCTTTCAGAAGTTATGTACACGAGAAACATACTGGATGTATATTTTAGATACAACACATCCTAAGGGACATAATGACCATATTGACATCAGCACCATAGTTTGAACACTCTACACGGGTGGTCCTCCAGAGGTCTGGTTTGAATGCGTAGCATTCCCTCTGGGCTATGGTCGTTCAGCTGGTCAGTATGATTCACCTTAATATTACTGTTCTTTTTATGCTATAGAGAGTTTAACCTGTAGGGTACAATGCATATTGCATTGTACGGTTTAAGTTCACGAATGGTCACTCACCAATATTAATTCATAACATTTATTAATTTATGCACATCATATAATACAAGTAATTGTTTTTGGTCACACTTTAATCAAATTCAGACACACATCACATAGATTCATTTATTTATTTATATCACTTTATGTTGTTCCAATTATTAACACTACATTTAATACACAATATAACACATACACACACACAATGGTGAGCCATACTTCCATTCTGTCTTTGCTTTGGATCCATCTAATTCGCCTCCTCTGACTCCGTGCTGGAATCTACAAGATAGGTAATTATTTTGGGAAATTTACATTATACATTGTTATATGACCCCAAATACATAAGGGAGTATAAACCCTCACTGCAACTGATAATTTCTTAGAATTTATTCACTGCTACTTAAAATTTATATTATCTAATACGCATTTGATGTGGGGGTAATTAATGCTTGTTATCTCTGTCTCATTGAGGCTAAATTATTATTTAGTTTAACAATTATATTTACAATAATATCTTCATATATAATGTTTAGTTATATCAGTCAAATTACAAATACATAAATAACAAAAATATTTTTATTTATAATTTTACTATATAGATATAATCTTATTTGTATATCCTTTTTTTGAATGTTTGAATTTATTAATTTACATATTTATATATAAAAATTAAGCTCCTTCGTAGATTACTATTGATCATCTAATTATTCATTTATATCACATGTCATAAATAAGGTTATAATACTATGGTTTTTATTTCCACTCTCTGACCATGATAACTATATCTGTATTTTATCTTTTACTTCTATTTGCACTTTTTCTTTCAATTTTAGTTGTATTTTTTCTTTTACTTCTATTTGCACTTTTTCTTTTAATTACAATTACATCTTTGTTTGCTTGTTACTATGTCCTCAATGGGGTCCTCATAATACAATGTGTATATATGCATTTATCTATCTGAATTGGTATCACCATGTGTGTTCTATCAAATGAATAATTTATTAATTTATTGGTTAATTATGTGTAAACACCTCCCTATAAATATCATGGACTGACGTTTAGAGGGTAACCCCTGAAGAAGGCATCATCGATGACGAAACGCGTAGGGCGTGGCTAAGATTGCGGCCGCCATTTGCCCACGAACATTGTTGCTGTCTACAGTCAAACTCTGGCTCTTGTGTGTGTTTCACGGCTGGTATACTACTAATCAAAGGACCTTCCAAGCACTGCTCCCTGGAGGGACCCTTCTCGGTGAACACTGAATGCGAGGTGTTCCGCTTCCGGTTTCTGCTACACGAAGGAGGGTCACGTGACGATGTCACTAACCCGAGCCGGACGCTGTTGATCGAGCTGTTGGCACATGAGAGCCTATCTCATACATGCTATTGATTGCTGTACCTTTGTGAGTGGGCATTTTATAGATTTTATGTTCCTTTAATACAATTTTATTATGGTAATGCACTAGGTGTGCGCCTGTTTCTTTTTCTTTCCTTTTTTCCAGATATGATTAGGGACTGGTGATCCCTTTGAAGCGGGCTGCAAGAACCTGGTGCTACTATCATTGGAACAGGACTGTGTTTATTGAAGGTTTTTTCATTTTTTATCTTTACTTTTCAATTTTTTGGTACTATTTTTTATTTTTTATTAAATAAATAATTTATATTTTTATATTTTTTAGGGATCGATTGTTGAGTATTGCATTTATATTTCATTTATTCATTGTCTTATCTTAGCGTATTAGCCTATGTCTAGCCGCCCCTCTAAACAATTCCATGATTAGCTAATGGTTCTTTTAGTATTTACTTTAGTCAGGTTATACTAGAGGCGCTACTTCAATTCTTCGTTTGTTCATATATATATATATATATATATATATATATATATATATATATATATATATATATATATATATATATATATAAAATATTAATATTATTTGATTTATATTTATTTGCTTGTTGGCGCTACTTTTTGTTTTTTCTTTGTATATATGTATATATATATATATATATATATATATATATATATACAAAGAAAGAAAAAAAAAGTAGCGCCAACAAGCAAATAAATATAAATCAAATAATATTAATAATGGTTAGAAAATTAATGTATATACAGAAATTCAATAGATACTAAATGCAAACATATGGATACACAAAATAACAAAAATAAAAATAAAAGTCCAATGTCCAAACCACACAAAAAGTTCTGACAGGTAGCACCAGAATAATGTACAGAATCCAGGGGCCCACGGCAGCTCTCTCATGGAATAACCAGTTCCACAGCAAAATCTATGAGAAAGACAAAACAGAGAGCGCACGCCCCATAGTGTAACACTGTAACATTTAATGTGGGGAAGGGTGGATGGGGGGATTAAAAACACTCACAATAGACAAGTAAAATATATGCAGTATGTGATATATAATCACCACCAAGGCGTGTCATAACCGCAGGAGAGAGTCCAAAGCAGGCTGGAGTTGATCTCACGAACAGCGCAATCCCTCCGGTTCACTCGGTTCACTTGAAATCATCCAGGTAGTTCTGGCATCAGAGTATGGCCTTCAAATCACTACATGTGCTCCCCGGCCGTAAAGAATGCACACAGCGTGATGACGTAATGTCGTAAAGTACGTCCCTGACGCGTTTCATCGCAACAAATGCAACTTTATAAAAGGGAATGTCCCTGAACAAGGATAGCAGTGTATAAATACTGGAAGATCCCTATTATGATTGGTGGAAGTGCTAAGTGTTAGTCCCTCCCCTATAAATGAGCCGTGGCTTACTATTAATTATATAATTTGACTATAGTTACCCAAATAAACTGTCTATAGTAATAACCATCTAAAATATATCTGTTGATAATTAAACATTTGTATAATTAATTAATTAATTTAGAACGAATTCTCCAGTTGAAATTCACTGCTAACAATATAGAGCATAAGAACTAAGTATATACTGCTTCAATAGGTATACATAGAAATTAAAATTGCATTACAAAATTAAAATACCTCATGTGTTACACATAGTCATACAAAATACATATATACCAGAAATGAAATTTGCTTGATTAATTACTAAATACTATAATTAGTTAATTAAACTTTTGTATAAACACTTGAATGATATATAATCTGCTTAAATTATAAATATTCCACAAACAATAATTATATATATATAGGACCAATAGCATATTAAGAGTTTCACTAGTAGTGAACACAAACAGTAATTCCTGCATATAGTAAAAATATATAAAATTATAAAATTGTCATTAAAATGTCCACACAAATCAATTAAATTGATATAGTTCTGAAAAGGAAGGAAAGGATCAAAAGCATCACATGATGGATTGGGAAGGAGATGCAGGATGTGTGGGAAAATATGTGGGGATGAGGAGGGGGGGAGGAGGGGGGGATAAGGAAGATGAGGGGAAGGGGAAGGAGGGGGGGGAAAGAGGGGGTTTAGAGCAAGAGGACGGGGGAAGGGGTGTGTGGATGGGGGAGAGGAATAGGGAGGGGGGGAGGGGGGGAAAGGGGGAAAAGGAAAAGAGGGGATAGGGGTTGGGGGTGGGAGGGGGGAGGGAGGGAGGGAAATACAGCAGTGGATAGGGATGGTAAAGAGAGGATGGGCAGACAGAGCAGCAGAGAGAATGATATAGAGAACCAGCAACCTAGATGTTAAAACAAGCTTATACCAGATTTTATTTTTGGACTTCGGCGATTCTATCTTCCAATCTTCATTACCTATGCCATAGATGTTAAAACAAGCTTATACCAGAGTACTGGTATCTAAACATTCATTTAGACCACCGGGGGTGAGTGTCCCCAATCGGTGTATCCAAAAGGTCTCCCTTCTACAAAGTGCCTTGAAACGGTCCCCTCCTGACTCACTCAGAGGAATGTGCTCAATACCCATAATTTTTAAGGACTCCAGATCCTTATTGTGTTTGTTGATAAAATGTCTCGGTAGATTATGGGTATTGACACCATTTATCACATTCCTCTTGAGCTCCAGGAATCTGGTACTGAGGGGCCGAGTGGTGCGCCCTACATATTGTAGGCCGCATGCGCACTGTATAAGATAAACGATAAATGTACTGAGGCAGTTGATATTACCCCTCACACAATATCGTTCATCCTTGTGAAGGGAGGCAAACTCCATTTTGGTATTGAGATGTTTGCACGTGATGCAGCATCCCCTGACACACCTGTGATTCCCCATAAGGTTCACTGAAGTGGCACTGGTCGCCGCAACTATGGGTTTAAGTTTGCTTGGAGCAAGAATATTTTTTAATATTTTTAGCTTTCCTATATACAATTGGAATCTTCTCAGGAATAATATTCCTCAAATGGGGATCACATTTTAAAATGCTCCAATGGGTATTCAATATACCCTGAGTGTATTTGAAAAAAAGCAGGCACATATAAATCCAACGTTTCGGTCCTGTATAGGACCTTCCTCAGGGGCGTGCTGGAGAACACTGCTCAAGGCATTTCTGTATTCATCTTTGGGCTTATTTTTGCCTTATTATGTGACCCCATTTTTGCTCCTTAGCACCCCTTCCCCTCCTCCCCCCTTTCTCCCCCTTCCCCCCCTTTCCCTCCCTCCATCTTCCCCTTTCCCCTCCCCCTTTCCCTCCCATCCCCCTTTCCCTCTCCCCTTTTCCTCCACTCCCCCGTCCTGTTCCTTCCTTTCCTTTATGTCTGCTTTTTCAAACTCTTACAAGCAAATCTGCATTCACTATTAATTTCTCTTGGTAGCATGTTAGAGTGATATTAGTATATTTATTATTGTTGCACTATTGATAGTGATTTTTAGTAATACTGTGCATCTGGAGTATATATTTTCTCCTCTTCATGTGTTTTTAATACTGCACTTTCATTTTGGTTACAGGACCTGTTGCTGCTGGTGATGTGACGTCATCATGTTCAAACGGCTCAGTGCCCCTGCTCCCTATTGCAGTCTGCTTCTGCCTACACTTCCATGGTTACAGACACTTTAGTTGCGTCGCCATGGCAACGGGGGATGCCTTAGAATGACTGGTGTGCTCACTGGCTCCACCCGCAGGCGCACATGTGCGGTGTGTCTGGCATTGATAGCTAAGTGTAAACAGAGGAGTGGTGAGGCTGAGCTGCTGCACAGTGATGACAGGGCTCCCATGCGCCTACAGTACTCCTGTTTTTAATTACAATCAGCTGGTTCTTGATTATGCACACAGGTGGGTGATTGGTATATATGTTTTCCTTGGGCAGTGTTCTCCAGCACGCCCCTGAGGAAGGTCCTATACAGGACCGAAACTTTGGATTTATATGTGCCTGCTTTTTTTCAAATACACTTTTGCAATATACCTTGAGTGCTGTTTATTGTCTCCTTGGTGGGACACCTGGTTTCCTATTATTTTTGTTGAACAAGCACCTATTTCTTTGGAGCCTTTGAAGTGCCTGCTGTTATCTTTATATATATATATATATATATATATATATATATATATACAGTGTTCGACAAACCCATACATTTGCACGCCCCGGGCGAGTGGATTTAACATCGTGGCGAGCTCCTATTGGCCCAAGCAGCACACGTGTGGTACTAGGTGGCGAGTAAAAAATTTTGTTCGGCGAGTAGATTTTTGGGTGATTTGTCGACCACTGCATATATATATATATATATATATATATATATATATATATATATATATATAGAAAAAAGGAAAGAGAAAGAAACAGGCGCACACCTAGTGCATTACCACAATAAAAATGTATTGAATGAACATAAAATCTAACAAATGCCCACTCACAAAAGTACAGCAAATATAGGCGTGTATGAGATAGGCTCTCATGTGCCATGCAGCTCAATCACCAGCGTCCGTCCGCAATCAATGGCAATCAATGGCGTCGTCACGTGGATCAACTCCGTGAAACCGGAAGAGGGGTCCTTCGCCTTCAGTATACCATCGTATTGGTCCCTCCAGGAAACAGACACCTCCAGTATAGCAAATGTATGAGGTTGTAAGCCGGGAGAGCAGCACACGGGAGCCAAAGTTCTACAGTCAACCTGCAACAGTGCTTGTGGGCAAATGGCGGCCAGAATCTAGCCACGCCCTACGCGTTTCGTCATCAAATGACGACTTCTTCAGGGGATTTTATGTTCATTCAATACATTTTTATTGTGGTAATGCACTAGGTGTGCGCCTGTTTCTTTCTCTTTCCTTTTTTCTAGATATCATTAGGGACTGGTGATCCCTTTGAAACGGGCTGCAAGAAACCAAAGACATTGCCACTGGAACAGGACTTTATGTATTGAAGGTTTTTTATTACATTTTTCTATTTTTTGACAATTTTTTCTATTTTTTACTTATTAAATATATTTCTTAGATTTTTATTTTTTCTTTAGGGTTTATTGTCAGGAGATTATATTGCTATTGTATTTTTTAAAGTTCTATCATAGTGTATCAGCCTACTCTAGCTGCCCCTTCAAGCCTATCCAATTAGCTACTGTCTCTCCTATTAATATCTATAATTAACTGGGTTATTTAGCGGCGCTACTTCATATTGTTTTTTTGTTGTTTTATATATATATATATATATATATATATATATATATATATATATATAGTACCTTTACTATAGATTGCAAATGGAAATTCTCTGGTTGTCTCCTGCCACTCCTAGCCACAAAATGGACCTAATCAGGTACATACAAGAGTGTAGTATACTGTACGTTGTATGTCTTGAAATGCATACAGTGCATGTAACTATTGTATTGTATAATAAGTAATACAAGTACTGTATTTCCTCCTTCCTCCAACAGGTTCTTCCAACGTCTTGAGTAATGAAGACATACATTTTCTCAATTCAGTACATGGATATCCAGTACTGTACTTTATACCATCGGAATTTAAAAAATTCTTACCCAGTGTCAAGGGATGCATCATTCCCACTAGAGATGGGCAATATTTTGGTGGATTTGAATCAGACACGATTGGTCAGTTCCTTTGACCCAGGGATTTCCGTCCTTTTTTTCACTGACAAACCGCATAACGGAATAATAATTCAAACCTGAAAACATAATCCATGATCTGCAATCCGCATTCAGCAAACGGAATTATAATAGGTGAAGGAGGAGGAGCCAAGGAGGAGTATAAAAAGAGGTGCTTGTCTTAAGTTGAAGCCATTTGTTGCAGGGTTTAGCTGTGGGTTGGTTAGGCTGTTGCTGCTGTAGTACTATAGCTTAAAAATGAATACGTTGTTTAGTTAATAAAACTTGTAGCTGAACCATTAACAACCAGGCATTAACCTGTGATTGACTGGAGTTTCAGTTAAGTGGGCTCCGACCCTACTGGACATGTTTCTATTTGTAGTGTATTAACTTGTAAATAGCAGGTAATTCTTATTATTGATTACATTATTATTGATATTACTCTAAATAATCCAAAGAATAATTATTAATATAACATAGCCTTCCGGCAGTTACTTCTTTTCCCTGGGCCTTTCCTCTGTCAGTCCTGTTAGTGCAGGCAGTGGAAAGGTTAATTCCTTTTTAAGGCCTGTGTGTGTGTGTGTTAGATCCTTGAATGAGGTATCAGTATTCAAGGGCCGGCCTAGCAACTTCTCAGGATGTCAATCTGAGGGGTGGATATTGGTTGGAACGCCCCCTGTAGTGTGTGGGCCAATCTGTATCCGACTCTGGCTTGCTATGAGTCAGAGTTAGAGACACTCCCCAAAGATACTAAATTGTGACATCCTCCCAAATTAAGTCAGTTGAGTTCTGGAAAGAGAGAAGGACAAGTTCAGTCAAGACAGAGAGAGAACAGTCTCTCCCTCCCACCCATGAGGAGTTGGGAGGAAAGGGAATTATGCTGCCTGAATCAGGGCTCTGATTTAGAGAGAAGGAGAGGAAGAAGCATATGATGAGGATGGATATGTGAGAACAGCTAATCTATATCCTGTGAGCTGACTGCCAAATAAACATCAGAAAAGACATGCTGTGTATTCCTGTCTCTGTTGAATGGAGGAGTGTCAGGGGATTCCTTACAGACAGGCAGACCCCGGTAGGACTCACACAGAAGGGACTCCTGCTGTGTTAATCCGATGGGCCATTAGTCTGCTGGAGGAAATTTTGAGAGAATCTCGGGACATTCTATAAATTCAGTTCGAGAAATGTTCAAATAACGGCCGCTGCAGCTGTATGTATATATTGGCCATTATATAGATAGGAAAGAAATGGCTAACGCCAGCGTGGAGTAAGTGATCAAATATTTGTGTGGTGTTTTTTTTTTATTGTTTTATAGCAGGGGATCTGCAAAGCTGAACCACTTTAATTACAGCTCCGGGGACCCCCTGCTTATGGAAATATTTAAGTCTGTACAGTAGGTGCTGTCAGGATCTCTCTGCAGGTTAAATGTCCCAGTCACGGCTTCCTATTTGTCCACGTGACTGGGATATTTAAACAGCAGAGAGATGGCGGCACCACCTACAGAGGTAAGGGGGTTCCTGGAGCTGAAATAAACTTGGTCCAGCTTCGGAGACCCCCTCCTTCAAACCTATATTTTTTAAAAATAATAAAAACAATTCGGGGACAGATTTAAGCATCCATTATGAATTTAACGTGTGGGGACTGATCCGGATATCCCCGGGCCAAATGACCCGAGGCGGATTCAAATCTGCCAAAAAAGATCATTCATCTCTACTGAGGAAAATATTCTTCCTGCAACATTTCCAAGCAAGAACTTTAGCTGCTCTTTCTACTCCTGATCTGTGAGAAGTGGCAACCTGAAAAAGAACTTCATATGATTCTAGTAGACCATCAAACAGATGCTGTTCCTCCCGCCCGGCAACCCTTTGAGATAAGTGCTTTTTTATTGTGCGCAGAAAATTATAACGTTTGTTACATTTACAATGGAACGTGCATTTATACACCTAGTTTGTAATTTATAATTCTTCACAAATGTTCATGCATATTACATATATTATATATTATTTAATATTGGAATACCTCGCTGTTTAGTAAATAGAAATTGGTTAGTGCTGTATTTCCCCCCACTTTATAGATAGGACTGTAACGTGACATTTTTTTTTAAAAGGAACAATAAACCAGAGGCAAACAAACGTAAATAACATCTGTGATTTGAGTGATGGTCCTTTTGTTATGGATGTATTGTGCATTCTGTCTTTGCCTGATTTGTTTTTCTAATAAGCCGTCAGCTTTGTCCCTTTTTTTTTTTATAAAATGTCTGCTTTAACCATTTTAGGGATTTGACTATAATAACGGCTTCAGTTGGCCTGGAGGTTATTTAGTTGAATTAGAAAGCCTTTATCTAAATTACTTATATACAGTATTTGTGTTCCCAGGCCTGTATTTGGATTATTGAAGAATATTAAACACTCAAATTGACTCATTTCGAGTGCTGACCGATCAAGTAGTATTCAAACTCTAATCATTGTGAGTGTTAATGTCCTATTTTGTGGTATATTGTAATGTATGTACATTGCTGTATTAAAAGTTACATTGTATTAACATAATAATTTCTTTAAAACTCTCTACATTTAGCGGCGTGCACCATATATAGGATCTCTTTCGGTGTGCTCTTCCACACACATCTCATTTGTTCATAAGCATCTCCTAGGTAGCACCTGCATTCATATCGCCTTTCTGGTTGAGCGAGGACTTTCCATATAATTAGGCATTTTGTCTTTGCCTGATTTGTCTTTCTAATAATCTATCAGCCTTGTCTCCTTCTTCATAAAATTTCTGCTTTAACCATATTAGGGATTTGGCTATTTTGTAGTAGATCTAACAAGGGCTTCAGTTTGCCCAAAGGTTATGTAAGTGAATAAGGCAGCCTTGATCTCATTTACTTTTAAATTTGTATTCCCAGGCCTGTATTTGGTTTATTAAATGGTCTATTTCTCGGGCCTGCTGCTTCTTTTTAAGTGAGGCAAGCTGTGCTTCCCATATACAGGTCTGAGTGAAAATAGTAAGGGAATTGTTCTGGAAATATTCTTTAAGTGAAAGCCTAATTTTCTCATGGAGGACCCTACCTTTCAGTAGAGACTCATTGAGTTTCCAAGTACAGACTATTCTCATAGTCGGGTAAAATGTTAATCAAAGTTCAATGGGTGCATGGTCAGACCACTTTACAGCATTTACTGTATTTTAGTAAGTCTGGCTGTCTATAATGAGTAACTCTATGAAAGAGTTGTCAATTCTGTTATACATGAGATGGAGGAACATGTCTGAATCCGAATTGGAAAGAAATCTACTGACCGATTGCTTCATTTAAAGACTGCACATAGTTTTCAAAATACATCATTGGGTCTCAGCCACACGGATTAAAAAAAAAACTATTGATGGATAGGAGGAGGATATATTGAAGTTAGTTGTGTCTCCTGTTGTAGATATATCACCTCAAATCTCCCTCCAAATAAGTTAGGGAAAGACATTTATGCTCAAAAAGGAGCACACCAATGGATATGCAAAGTATATTTAAATGAGTTCCATCCCATACTTCCCAAAAGGAAGTTCATAACAACTATATTGAGTTGAGAAGCCTAAGCACATAGTGACTGAATAGTGTAATGGTGTTGAGTCCAAGAAGACTAGAACCCAACAATTGCTTTTCTGAACAAAAGCTCTTGCAGTGTGAGCTAAACCAGCTGCTGGATAGCACAACTGTCACTATCTATTAGCATACCTCCAAGGGATATCTATTTTGTGGAACTTTGATAAGGATTGTAACCTTTAAAGGACTTCAAGCACAAAGTAATATGTTCTAAGGGCTATGAGCTACTGAACTCAGGTGGGATGAAATAAAATACAGGTTTTCTGATACACACAAAAGTAAAATCAAGATGAAGCACATCAAATAAAGCGGATGCAGAAAGAAAGTAATATAAAAAAAAGTGATATTGAGTTAGTACTTGCAATCTTATAAAGGATAAAGACTGGGACATATTTACTAAGCAGTGTTTACCATAAAGCATCTTCGGTGCTGGAATAAATATTCAAATGCCTTTTCAAATAAATTGACTGTTAGGTGTGTTTCCATACATGAAGGTGTTTCATGACAGCAGAGTGCTTATTAGAGATGGCTATCTATCCCAGAAGAGGGTAAAGGGTTTTTGTACAGGTATGAGCACTCATTGAGCAGTGGAGCTCAAACGTATGCTGTGACAGTGGTTCTATCCTTAAGCTTGTTTAGCTCACATTGCTATAGAGAGCACATTATTTATCCGACAAGAAGAAGGCATGAGCAAAGAGAACATACTTAATACATATAACAATTATGTGAAATCCCTATGACCTGGTGTCTCCAGTTTTTGCAAGCAGAAGCAGTTATACAGGCCTGGGCAGATCTGCAGTCCCTAAGAACAAAACCAAAAAAAACAGGTACAGTAAACAATAAATGGTATAAAACATATACTTTGCAAGTAACATGGTAATAGGATGAATCTTTTGGGGTTCAGAGACTTTATGAGCCAACCCCCAGGCTCTGAGGTCAAAGGGATTGTTGTTTTTGGGAACAATTGGGGAGTTCATTGGGGGTTCTGTATGTGACTACCAAGCAATGCATCAGGCCATATGCAGGTTTATATTCATGAGGTGATTAAAAAGTCTTTATTTCTTTTTCTCTCCAAGCCTTCTTTACAGAGAGCAGGGGTGCACAACTCAAGTCCTCAAGGGCCTCCACCAGGTCAGGTTTTTAAAGATATTCCTGCTTGAGCACAGGTTGCTAATTCAGTGGCTCGGTGATTTTGATTGAGCCACCTGTGCTGAAGCAGGGATATCCTTAAACCTGACCTGTTAGTGGCCCTTGAGGACTGAAGCTGTGCACCCCGACATAGGGTATAATAAGCAATTAAAAGGCAAGAATCAGAGTTGTTCAACAAGCATTGAATTCCAAAGCTACATCCCATGAACCCCAAACATCCGGTCATACAAGTGGCTAACAAATACCTCTATGAAAGGGAATGCTCCATTTGAGGAGAGATTTTACCTGTGTATATATTAGCTCAGCTTTGCCAAGCAGGTGGGGTTACAGAGTATAGTAAATAGGAAATAGCAAAGAATATGTAAGGAATATGGCAGAAGGCTAATTAGTCAAAAGTGCTCTTAATATCTCCAGAATTAAATTTGTAATATTTATTCTACAGTATGTTGAAACACGCTTGTATATTCAAAATAGCTGCATTTCTCATAGGAAGCAATGTTTTTGTATTATATTGCTTACATGTACATATATTGATTTCTGAGCAGAAAGTTAAAAACAAATGTGCTGGATATTTGTACGTGAATGTTTCAAAAGGTTTTGGGGATACATTTTTTGTAAATTACCTTTGTGCAGGGCTTTTCATATGTCTGTGCTACAGGATGCAGTGTACAAAGCTGCACTGGCCAACAGACAAGGTAAAATAATTCCTCATCCTTCACTGCAATGAGTAGCAAACTACAATAAACATGATTATTTCATGTAAATTGGCATGGCTCTGATCTTCATACCACTTACATAAACTGTAATTATATTATGCAAAATATTAATTTGTATAATAGGGTCCCCTATGTACAAGCTGGCACAGGCTAGCTTTGTTAAGTTGTCTCTGTATAGTATTAAGAAGAATAACACACTTTTCAACAACTCTTTGAATCAATTTTGCATTAATCTATGTGGTTTACCAAACCACACAGCTTCATGAAATGTGTGATAACTAATAATTTGTATTCATTACGTTTTCTAAGTAACAAAACAGTGGGAAAGAGAATACAAGAATGTTTTATAAGGCATAGAGCTTTGCTGCCACCTTGTGGAATAAGTATATAATTATAGGTTAGCGTAAGGTAAAGGCTGATATTTAATGCAGTATAACCCCTTTCAAGATTCCAATTGAAATTAGGGGATGTTCTATTGTGGGACTATTAAACAAGAAGACTCCTGGGATCAGAATACATTTCAATAATGGGTAATAGGCAATGCACTGTTTGTGAGTTACGTGTTTGCAGAAACTTTCTAGCTTGCACAATTTTTTTCCCATCGTGCAATAGATCCTGAACCAGTTACACAATGACGTACAGGATTGGGAGACCACCTAGACTGAGATAAAAAGAAGATACGGGAGTTTTAGATTAAGGGCTATGGTTAGGGACTTACCTTGACAGTGTAGCGGGCAGCAGCTGAATGTCCCTACGGCGAGGTCACTTGTGGCTAAATGCCCATGGTCACTTGGCCACTTGGTCACGGCAAACGGCCTTGACTAAATGTCCTATACCGCACATCTAGCAACTGTGATAAATGCATACCCATGCGGAACAAGCCCTTTTTGCATGAATTTCCATCGTATTATAAAATGTTATTCCAGCTACAGTATGCACATTGTTCTGTATGCAATAAAGCTCCATTACTCTAAACTTCAAATCCCCTCTCCTTTTTCTGACAGGAAGGGGGGAAGGTGAAATCTTATGTATTGCTGGTCAAATGGGGAGAAAGGACCTTGTGGGGGTGATGATTAGGAGCAGTTATGAGTTTTCACCCTCCATTTCAACTTTTCTCCTAATAAGATGGGAGAGGAGGGTGGGGGGGGGTTGAACTTTAGATGGAAATAGCTAGGTTTCTCTCCTTAGGGTTTTTATTATTAATATTGTTATTAGTATTAGATGTTGATTTGTATATATTATGAGAAAAGTCTTTAGAGGTAGTGTTACTTTTGTCTGGAACTCACTATAACACGGTATTTCCGGGTAATAAAAAGGACACATAGAAAGATTTTAGGGTGCTCAGACATCTGCCTGCTTTATTTGTCCCTCGAAGCGAGACTGCAACATATCAGACCAAATAGACTCAGTCCATTTAAGGCAAAAAACATCAAAGTAAACCCAACTCCATTTTAGGGAGGCTAGCTACACAGCTTTTCTCTGTGCCCAGGACATACTTGAAAACGAGAGGTAACTCTCAATGTATTACTTCCTGGTAAAATATTTTTTAAATAAATAATAAATAAAACTAACCAACTGGGTAACTAGGCTAACTCCCAGTTTTAAACATCACACAATATAACATACAAACTACAAGGTGCTGGGAAAGCCATCACATGACTCTCTAGATAGTCCATCTTGATACTTGTAAAAGGGGTCGTTCTGTTTCCTCAACAGAGTATGGACCACGGGTTCCTCCAAGCAGCATCCTTCCTGGTTGGAGAAAGTCTCTCTCCTGACAGATTGCTTACTGTATTTTAAACCCCCTTGTAAACAGCAGTTCAGCTTGAATAAGATGCCCCTATATATTACCTCTCCAGGGGAGTTAACCTCTCACACACTGGAAAGGCTGCCAAATGCAACCTCCTGCTGATTCAAACCCCTGAGGAAGAAGGAACGTCCTTCGAAACATGTTGGGTTGCCGTGGGAACTAATTTTCAAGAACACAGAGACTTACCGAAAGTGACGAAAGATGCTGGCGGGAAAAGCGGTAGTCGCGGTCCAGGAGGAAGACTCGTGCATGTATTTTTGGTGTCCCTGCTCCATCTACGGTGTATACCTTTATACCATTTTAATATTCTATAAAAATCGGATTTGTACCATCTAAAGGCTTCAGATCATCTGTGCCCACGACAAGCTGTATAAAGAAACCATTACGTGCCTGGGTCCAGGCACTTAGAAGTAAGTTCATATCTCACCAAAAGTTCAATTATTTGAATTCATCAAAACGTACTTCACTACTTTTGTTTTTCTTTTCTGTTTTATTTCTTGGAGATGCTGATTTTTTCCTGAATGAAACTTCAATCAAAGAACTAGGAACAGTTCTTTTTGCTTCAAGCAGCACTTCATTATTAGTTTACTATACTTTAAACCTTGTTCACATTTATTTGAGCGCTTCTTTTTTGCATATATATATATATATATATATATATATATATATATATATATATATATACACACACAGAAAAATGAGAAGTGCACACTCCTTAGTGTAATATACTGTTGTACAAAAAAGTAGAATTGTTAATAGAAGTGTTCGAAAAATGCCAATCGCATGGTTTACAATAAAAGTTCACATAGAATATGGGACAGGCAAAAGTTACCAAACACCAGTCTCAAATTCTGTGGTCTCAGGTTTCGGCAGTGTGCAAGAACTGCCAGCTGAAGTATATCCAGACGTACAATCAAATTCGTCTTTGTGACTAATAGCCTGGAGACGTTACTCCTTCAATGCAGGAAGGAGGATCAATTATGCTGCACAATCCATATGAAATAAGTCCAAATGCACTGTCCATAACAAGAACCAAGTTTGGGCCTGGAGATAGTAGTAGCAGGCGCGCGAGAGCTAACTCTCGGCACGATTAACGTGATGATGTCAGTGATGATACCCTATGCGTTTCGTCAGTCATTAAGATGACTTCATCAGGGAGGTCTGATATATTAGAATAGAATTGTCATATATTCTTGTTTATGTACTTCAATCACAGTAACATGTGCCGCATGAGGGCCAAAGTCCACTTCACTGAAAGTCTTGTCAATCACAGCAGGTTATCGCCTTCCTGGTTGATGTTGTTCAATGGTTAAATTACTGTAGATCCCACTTTTCTTACATAAATAATAGGGTATATGTTTTTCCATTACAGTGATTTATAAATGTAACTAAGCGTTATTAAAGCAGTGCCCTTTCTCACCAATAGTGCACAAGTAGAGAATAGAATAGGACAGAAAATCAAGCTGAAGTACAGGACTGAATATATTATCCCTGATTGTCCTTGCAAAAAAAAATAAACAATTAAACTATTCTGGAAGCTTATTATTTTGGGATTATTTTTCACAGTACTATAAATAATAATAACTGCACATATATATATATATATATATATATATATATATATATATATATATATATATATATATATATATATATATATATATATATATATAAGATATAGATATAGATATAGATAGATAGATAGATAGATAGATAGATAGATAGATAGATAGATAGATAGATAGATAGATAGATAGATAGATAGATAGATAGATAGATAGATAGATAATTTACTACAATCACAGAAACATGTGCAGCATGAGGGCCAGATCCCACTTTTCTGACAGTTTATTCAATCACAGCAGGTTAATGCAAAAACTACTACAGTAAGTAAATCATTTGCTTTATTTTTAAGCTATGATAGTACAGCAGTGACACACAGCCTAACCAATCCACAGCTAACCCTGCAACAAATGACTTTATCATGAGGCTGCACATATATTTATACTCCTCGGCTCTTCCTCCTCATTGGATCAACGATTATGGTTATTGGTTCAAATTTTGGGTGTAATTTCTATACCTTGCAAAAACGGGTCGTGGCAGCACACTCCTCCTAGTGCAAGTAGCCCAGCAATGGGCTTTTTGCACTAGGATGAGTGTGATACCACGACCTGTTTTTGCTTTTGGACATTTCCTGCACTAACTGGACTCATAGTTCACCTGAGTGGGTCATTAACCCTTTAGCACCCTTCTTTGCCAGCTAACTCTCCTGCCACACAGACAGCTCTTATAGTGCTGGTGTATTCCTTTTAGGTTCAGACCCTAACCATCTAGTTCCCCTGTCATTCACATAACTTGCTTAGGGTTAGTTGGTCTGAGTCTTGTGCCTCACAGCCTATCTTCATCTGTTGGGACATTCAGTTATAGTTTGTCACTGTGTCTCCCAGGGACATTGTTGCAGAGTATAGGGAAGTACCAGGTGACTACGGTCTACCTGGGAACGGGCCTGTAGAAGGGGTTCCTATACCCCGAAACGTGACGTTGCCCCCCTTCCCCTGGACTTTTTTACCCCCTGTTTTCCTTTTTCCCCCCCTCCCCTCTCCCTTTTCCCCTTCCCTGTCCTTGTCCCTGCCCCAGCACATAGTGCTTTCTTTTGGTCTGTGACCATTTTTTGCATCATTCATGTACCATTAAATGCCTTTTTGGCTGATCCATTTACCTTTTGTTCTTTCCGTTTGAGTGCTGGGAACATTTGTGGTTTATAAGGAGTACTTAGTTTTTCGCACATGGCTTCTCCATTTTGGCTTTATTTTTGTTAAATAAATCATAACATTGTAAAATGTCATGTGTTGTTGTTCATCTGAGGTTGTATTTACCTAATTTTAAGACCTGCTAAGGAACAGATGATTGTTATTACAGCTCAACCCCCTTATAACGCTATGCTTGGGGTCCAAAGAATCACATCGTGTTATAAGCGGATCGCGTTAGAAATAATGTACAATTGTATGTATTGTACAATAAAGTATTTAAGATACCAATAATTGTGTTGTAAAGAATGCATAAATACAAAAATTGGGAGCCACGCATACATCGCGTTATAAGCGGATTCGCGTTGTAACGGATCGCGTTATAACGGGGTTGAGCTGTATGTCCTGATATGTAAAACCATGGAATTCAAAGAGGTTGTACTTTCTTTTTCACTTGACTGTATGTAAAAATTACATAAATATATAAGTAACTTGACTGTGACTTCATAACTTCGGGGTACAGTTGAACACCACTAATTAATAGTACACACAAGCTTACCAATTTTAATTGCCCAAATGTGAGGAATAGAAGATTAGCAGAGTAATAAACTAATAGCAGCAGCACAAGATAACAGTTGGACAAAGTAATTAAAACAAAAAATTAGGTTCAAGACATGCCCTGTCCATAATGAATTCCTATTTATTGACCACAATTCTCAGTGTTGGTGTTATCATAGTGACATAGGGGTTAGACAAGTGGTTTCTAACCTTTTTTTGGTTATAGAACTCCAGAATTCGATTTTGAAATTCTGGGGAACCCCAACCCTCGCCCCCATCTCTTGCCCCCCACCCCTTGCTCCCTGGTTCTCGCCCCCCCTCGACCCCTGTCTCTTGAACCCCCTTCACCCCATCTCTCACCCCCCCCTTGTGCCTCCTCCTCCCTCTCACACTCTCTCCCTTACGCTCACTCTCCCCTCTCACTTACACAAACACACACACACACCCTCACACACACACACAAACATACACTCTCCCCCTCTCGCTGGTATTTAACCCCTTCATTACCTTAGCAGTTAGCTGTGAAGGTTATGAATCTGCCTGTAAACGTATTTTTATTACTTAGGATTTAAACAAGGGGTTCTAGGAACTGGAATTAATGTGTGTCCTCTCTGGAGACTCCCGGCTTCAATCCGATGTAATAAAAATATATTTTTTCTTCAGTGACATCGCAGACCTCATTTTGCCACCCTTCAGGTGGCGAGATCAGAACCTGCGAGTTGCAGCTGCGATGTGAATCTCGGAGCTACTAGAATAGCTCGATTTCACACAAAAATTGCGTTTGAGCATTTTTGGAGCTCTCGCGTGGTTTGTCTGTGTGGGAGAGCAAACGATCAGGAAAAAGCACTTCTCGAGCAAATTTGGCATGTTATCAGAGCTTTCTGAATAGCTGCACTTGTAATCTCATCTGAGAAATGCTCACAATACTCGATAAGTCACTTATCAAAGCTTCTAGAATAGGCCCGTTTATGTCAGCAGAAGGTTAGAGAGTGCTCTGTTTCTAGTATGATGGGGTTAACGTTTGCTGACAGCAACTTCCAGGTGCAACTAATTAACCCGAGCTGCAAGGTTTAATATCCAGTGTTCCACGCAGAGGGCTGAGAGAAGCCTGTATACCTGGAGTCTTGAGGCATAGCAAATCTGCCTTAGAAAGGATTGTGTTTATTGGGTTAATATACCGGTGAAGCCAAGGACTACCCATTGAACATCTGCAACAAATATTTTGTGTTTGAATGAGAACCAGCTTAGCTAGCCAGTGTTGGTAGTAGTTAGAGAAGTTATTTTGTTAAGTTATTCTCATGAATGGACTAGGTTTTTATTTTGTTACTTTGCTTTAAAGTGACAGTGTGCTCACTAGTGATATTTGTTTAAGTCTAACAAAATAAACCACAGTGAATCACACTATTGCTGCCAACTGTGTCTGTTTCTCAGTGATCACTGGTCATCCTGCCATACTATAGAACAACTATAAGACAAAATAAATAACTAACATAACAAAAACCACAACACTATCGGGCATATACATCAAGTGCTGGCACAGGTTATCGCACCCATTACAGTGTTAGCTACCATTGAATTGAATGGTGCGATAACACGTACCGGCACTTGATGCAAATGCCCCTATATGCCAGATTCACTAAAAGGCACTAAGCTTGAGCACACCTTAGCTCCAATTCATTTAGTGAATCTAAATGTACGAAACTAAAACTACTTTAATTATAAATCAAAGTAAGAATAATGACTTTAAAACAAAACAACTATAACCTATACTTTGAAAATACTATAACTAAGAACGCTGTGTTTATGATGACATTCCACAAATGCAGAGTGCCAAAAAGTTCAAAAGATGAAATTAATTATCAAAAGGTTTTGCCATCTGAACTGGAAAACATTTGCAGACAGTATGGGGGCTGTGCACTAAGCAGTGATAAGTCGTTTTAAGAGCGCAAAGTGCTCTTAGAATGTGAAGTTCCGCCGAGCGCTATTCACTAAGCCGCGCAAACAGGCACTTTGCGCTCCAAAACTGACTTTTTCCTGAAATTTTTTCAAAGTCCAACTTTGCTCGTACGATCAGATGTTGGCGCTGAATCCTGCCCTTCTGCGGGATTCACTAAGCTACGCAAACTGATCGTACGTGAAAGTTGCACTGAATAAAGCTCACCAGCTAAAGGCTGGTGATAAAAAAAGCAGAACTTAGAAAAAAATCTTTGTTTACCTTTTTGCATGCGCAACACCAATACAACAGGCAGGCGGGTGTCCCCGGCTGACCCCGCGAGGGTCCGTGTGTCCCCGGCTCACCAAGCGGGGATCCCCGCGGGAGTCCCGGGATACCCGCGGGCCTGCGGTACCAATGTTGTGCCTCCAAAAATAATAAACAATATTTATAACTAAGTACACCCCCCTAACACATACAATACAGTAATGGGCAAAATTACTATTCTGCACATATGAATAATAATGTATTTGACCATTTTAAAGACATATAACTTTCAATAAATACAGTAAAAACATATTACACTTACCTTTTACAGGCACCCACGATGAAGGCCATCTTCATCCTCATCTTCATCCTGCCCATGTCCCTCAGGTGCTGCAAAACATACACAAGAATAAAAACAGCCAATGTAATGTCCCCAACCCCTTAATCACCTTAGCGGTTATTAACCGCTACAGTCATTAAGGGGTTAACCCACCCTCACCCACAACTCGGGAGGCCTACATACTCTCCCCCACTAACCCCCCATCCCGTGAGGCCTAACCACCCTCACCCAATACCCAGCCGAAAGGCCTAACCACATACTCTTGGGGCCAATACCCCCTCCCCCCCCCCCCCCACACACATACAGTACAAAATAAGACCCCAAGACTGACGGGAAGGATTACAAATAGAAGAAAGAAGACACCGTTATGGATTGTAAGGGTTTATTTTTTTATGGTTACCTGTGGATTCGTTCCAGTGCTTCCGGGTCGCCTGGATTTCGGTGAGTGGGCATCTAATGGTAAGTAAACAAAAGAAAAGTTTATTATTTTTACTTTTACAGGTTTTTTTGATTTTTGATTCGTGTGTTTTATTTTTTCAGTCCCATTTAATGCCCGTGAATGTATCTATGTACCTATGGTTATACATACATTCACGGACACTGAATGGGTGTATTCTATGTGATTTTTTGATGTAAATGCATTGTTTTTTATGCTCTGTTATTGCCCCTGTATGTTATGTATATCTGGATAGACATACAGGGATAATAATTGATTGTTTTGCTAATGTTTATGTTCTTTTCATGTATGGCTAATGTATTTATCAGCTTTATTTAGACATTGATGTGAATAATGTAATTTGTATTTAGTTACAGGTTATTTTTAATTGCTTCTTTGTGGTAGTTAGATTAGAATGATGGTGGTTACTTTCAATTACAATTCTTTTGGCAATGGTTTGGCTTTAGGAATTGAATCGGGAATTGTATAATTGATTTGTATTGTATTTTAATTGGTTTAAGAAATGGATTAATTGATTGATGGTAATTGTAGTGATGTTGCTTAGTTTCTACTTGATTTTCATGATGGCATTGGTGGATAGGGGACATTGTTCATAGTGTATTTTATTGTTATATATATTTTGCATAGTGTTACATGATACACAAATTAATTGCATCATGTACACACTCAATGCAATTGTGTGACATTTCATATACATTTGTGTAGCTGCTGGTTTGTTGGTTTATATTTACAATTGCTGCAGGATTTATTTTAACATGCAATGTGGTGATTTTAAGATTAAGAATTCATGTTTTGATTTATGCATGTTTTATGTGTTTCATAATGGCAAAATAATCTATTATCCATATCTGGATAATAGTTATTTTGCACATTATTGTACTGAATTGTTGGGGGGGGGGATTGATGTATTGAATGTATAGGTCCGGTTTATTTTTTTTACATACAGGGTTGGTTCCTTTGGTCTGCGAGACACCTCTGGAGACCACCTGAGGTATCCTCGGGCTTCTCACGGGTACCAGGCTGGCGGGTCCACGGGGGACACCTGCGGGGAAGAACCGGTGGCCCCACATCTGTGGGGGCACTGCGAACCCGTAAGGACCACCTGTGGGTCCCCAGACCACCGTGGGAACCACCCAAGGCCCCTCAGACACCTGTGGGTCTGACCTGGGGCCCACCAGACATCCGCAGGCCTACCATGGAGACCCCATTGTGGCCCACGGTGAACCGCAAATACCACCTGGTGGACCATGGCACCTGGCGGGACCCACCAACAGGCCTCCAGGCCCTGTGTGAAACATGATGCTCGCCACCTGTAGGTATGTGAGGTGACCCCTCAGGCCCACCGGGGACTCACGTGGGCCTGGGGTATGAACCCTGTATGTAAAAGAATAAATCATGTATTTATGGGGGGGCACAGGGGGTGGGTTATGTATTTAATAAATATAATGATGTTTATTGTGGGGCTGTGTATTGTTTTTATTGTGGGTACTGGGGGTGGGGGGAGGGGGTATTGGCCCCAAAGGTATGTGGGTAGGCCTCCCGGCTGGGTATTGGGTGAGGGTGGTTAGGCCTCACGGGGTGGGGGGGTTGTTGGGAGGGTATGTAGGCCTCCCGAGTTGTGGGTGAGGATGGGTTAACCCCTTAATGACTGTAGCGGTTAATAACCGCTAAGGTGATTAAGGGGTTAGGGGACATTAAATTGGCTGTTTTTATTCTTGTGTATGTTTTGCAGCACCGGAAGGACATGGGCAGGATGAAGATGAGGATGAAGACGGCCTTCATCGTGGGTGCCTGTAAAAGGTAAGTGTAATATGTATTGACTGTATTTATTGTAATTTATATGTATTTAAAATGGGCAAATGCATTATTATCCATATGTAGATAATAGTTTTATTGCCCATTACAGTACTGTATGTGTTAGGGGTCAGGGGGGATGTGTGTTGTATATTGCTATGTTTATTGGGGGCAATTGTCCTCAATAAACATGCTATTGTGCCTTAACCCCTTCATTGCCTTAGCGGATAGCCGCTAAGGTAATGAAGCTGCTTTAATGTATTTTTATTAGTGTGCGTGAGCAGTGGATCCCCTGAGCTGAACCGCATTGATTTGTGCCTCAGGGACCCCTTGCTTCCCGAGTTACAGGCCCCGGTTTGGGGCATCGGTGCCAGTGTCGCCGCCATCTTTATAGAGTCCACGCCTCGTCTTGGACGCTATAAAGATGGCGGCGACATTGGCCTCCGATGAGCAGGGGGTCCCCTGAGCTGAACCGCATTGATTTCTGCCTCAGAGACCCCCTGCTCCTGCACACTATTATTAAAATGTACATTAATGCTGCTTCATTTCCATAGCAGATAGCCGCTACGGTAAGGAATTATTGTTTATTGTTATGTGTGTTTTGACAGTAGTGTAGATGTGTAGGGCGTCTCCAGAACTGAACCGCATTGGTTTCAGCCTCGGGGACCCTCTACTTCAGGAGATACAGGCCCCTTTATGGGGTGCCGGTATCCCCTGCAGAATGTAAATAACCCGGTCACGTGACGCAGAAGCTTTAAAGTGCAGGGGATACCGGCACCCCATAACGGGGCTTATATCTCCTGAAGTAGGGAAACCAATGCAGTTCAGCTCCGGAGACCCCCTGCTCATGTACACTATAATTAAAATGTATTTATTTTGTGTACGATCGCCTGTAACAGCCTTGCATGGAGATGGCAAATCTCCATGCAAATGTTACATGTGGCTTTTTTTCCTATCAGCTAGCGTACGGGAAGTTTCAGTGCGCTACCAGAGGGAAAAAACCTTGCACGCACGAAAAGCCAGTTTTGGGCACGTCCGATAGAAAATGGGCTCAGGGCCTTAGTGAATTGTGCCGCCGGCTTCATTTTTTATCGGACGTTCTAATTTTTTTCAGGCCAGCGCGAAAACACGGAGCTTAGTGCATAGCCCCCTATGTCTTATAGACAGATGTAAAACTCTTCCAGTGCTCTCTATGGTACGGCAATATACAATTTTATAGTGTTAAAATGCTACAGATGTGGTCCAACCCACCTTGCCCTGATTTGCTGGCCGCTCGTGGCTGCTTTCACTGCAGCCAGGGATTGCTGTTTGCTCTTGGAAATTCTTGGCTGTGGGGAAACCAAATCAGGCTACCATTGAATGTGTAGAAATCTCAAAGCAATCTTTAAAGCAACAATCCGGCATTCCAATTTTCTTATTTGTCTGCGAAGGGGAACTGTGTTAATTTCAGCTCCGGGACCCCCTGTTTCCTGATATACTGGTACCGGCAGTGGCTCCAGCTCAACTGCGAGGGGCTATTGACATGGCAGCTTAAATGTCCCGGATATTGTGGGACAATAGGAAGCCATGACTTCCTACCTTGCGGCTTCCTATTGGACCGCATGAAAGGACCTTTAAACATGTGGAACTGCTACCAATATCACCTACTGAGGTATATCACTAAATATTAGCTATAAAGAAGTAAAAAAAAAAAAAAAAAAGTGGCATGTACATGTAGCCATGTGTAAAATTAGTGTACATATCTCTTTCGTGCTGGCAGTAATCCTGGTAAGTATGCCGGGTTGCCAGTAACAATCGTGGAGGTTTGCCCTCAACCCCTGGTGAGGTGTCATATGTCCCAAAGGAAGTGACAACATGCTTTGTGTCCACGATTAGTGACACAGAGGGTGTCTGTTTTCTGGAGGTGATATAAGACACAGGACTGCATAAAGTTAGCAGTTCAGTTGGTGTTCTGACTCTGTTCAGGAGAGTCATGTGGAGGTCTGCAATAGTGTTGCAGTGTGTGATGCAATAGCTGTGAGTCTGTGCATTTCAAGAGAGACAAGCTGGTGAATCTCCCCGAGGGGAGAGGTACAAAGCAACTCCATTAGGAGAAGGAGGAACCTTCCAGATGGAGTGCAGCAGAGAGATGTGCGGCTAAGCTGACCGCTGCGAGGGGCAGTCTGCCTGAACCTGCAATAAAGATGCCCTTATTCATCAAAACCCTCATGTGTGAGTGTGGAGTTACTCAACAGAGGAAGGCACCAAGAAGGAGTTCCTCATCAGATCCATCTCCCTGCGGACGCAGAGATCCTGATGAGGTGGAGGCACTGCACTGGATATAGGTAGGACTCAAAGCACACTACCTCAGTGCCTGTCTTGCTGATATCCCCATACCAACATCATGCTGATATCCCCATACCAACATACCAACAACAGGAGTCCTGTTGCCAACAGGTGCACCACCAGACACGACCATGTAATGGGGACCGGTTAGACCACAGGGGCCAATCTGAGATTGGGTGGGTCAGGAAGGTTCAGAAAAACCGTTACATACAGTACATGGGCAAAATTAAATAGAGTGCCAAAGGTTTGAAGCAAGCATGGATATGCATAGCATACAAACATTCAATGAAATAAAACCCAAACTAGAAAATGGCTTGTCTTTATTTATGTAAAATGGCACTTAAATACTAGCTCAATCCTTTGGCAATGCAGATGTTATAATATCGTTGGAAAATATTTTTTCCTTTTTATTTAACATCATATTGCAACCTGAGTTAAAGACATTTATCAAAGTTATCTTTGAAATATCAGCCTATAGCCATATAATATACTATAGCTGTATTTGGAAATGGCATGTTTGGGGGGGAGAACTTAGTGGTCATGCAAACTTACAATTGTACCATAGATGTACTATTTGTCTTTGGGAAACTGTTTTTATTCTTTACAGAAACTGATTAATATTTTATGGATTCATAAATAATTTAAGTAGCATGTAGCTAAAATAGTGCACTTATTGAATATAATTGTTTTCAGTCTAGTGTTAATTTTATTGTGTAAATTCTTAGTGAATGGCTGTGGCCTTTGCATTCATCACAAAGTACTGTACCTGTTGTCAATCCTTTTGTAGACACCTACTAAAATTAATTCTTACACACTTCTGAAATACATTATTGAATGTGCAAAGTGCCGCAGAGCATGCCATTAAAACATTATATGAAATTAACAAAAAATTTACCAAATTGAAAAGTCCAAATGTTGCAACGTTCCTTAGGTGAAAAGGCTACTGAGAATTGTTTGGGCTTTTAAATTATAATGTAATATATATTATATACAGTAGGTGCCAGTAGTGTGGATTTTTAGAAACAAGAGAATAAATTAACGTGCACTAGTTTGTCATGTCTGTTTTAGCTGAAGGATGCAGCGAGTTAATTCTCCTCAGGAATTAGCAGTAGGCAAATTCTGTCAAATTGTATCTTTATACTGTATATTTCAACTAGAGGCTAGAGAAACCACTGCCTGAGGCTACAGTATGAAATTAAAGTCAGTTTTGCATTTATTTGAGGCAACATGTACATATGATTAGAAACTTTGATTTTAATTCATATAGTTTGTCAAAACTGTTTTAACAAGTCGTCAGAAATTCAAATGTACATGCTATTAAAATCTACATTGAAAAATGTAATAATGTTTAAAATAAAAAAATCCTTTACAATTTTTGATCCAAGATAAACTGACATCATGCAAAATTAACAATATAAAATATGCGTTTCATTGAATTTTTGCACATTTATTTATTTATTTATAAAATGTTTTACCAGGAAGTAAATGGGGAAAAAGTGATTAGAAAAAGGCACTAACACCCTTAAGTGCTTACTAATGAATATATAATGTGATAATAGGACAAGTGATAAATCAAGTGATAAAAACTGTAAATATAATAAAAGTGTCACCCCCCTGCTTCTACCCTCCGGTGGGGTTGTCTTCACTCTTCCCCAAAAATGCAGATATTCTTCTCACAATCCAGGGGGAGCATGGGGAGTATAAACACAAGAAACAGCACTCTAAGTGTAGATGTACCAATAATAATATTAATAAGTCCCTAGTGAAACTTGGCCCCTATGGGCAGCCTACTCACACCCTACTCGGTGAAGGGGCAACTCCGCTTTTCCTGATATCCACAGTCAGCCCTTGATTACCTCTGCTTGAATACCACTACCTTCTTGTGAGTAGGCTGCCCATAGGGGCCACGTTTCACTAGGGACTTATTAATATTATTATTGGTACATCTACACTTAGAGTGCTGTTTCTTGTGTTTATACTCCCCATGCTCCCCCTGGATTGTGAAAAGATTACCAGGAAGAACAGTAATACATTGAGAGTTACCACTCGTTTTCAAGTCTGTCCTGGACATAGTTAATATGACAAATAATACATGGTTACAAATACAGTTACATAAATGAACAGGGTATACATTATATACAATACATTGCATGCACAGTTAGAGAAGATATAAGAATACACTAGATCCAATGGGGATTAATACAGATTGGGATTTAAAGCACTTTTTAGTTTGAACACTTTTCTATAGATTATTCACTGTATTTTGTTTATATAGTTCCGTATTTATATTGATATTTTTACACAGATACACTTTTTTCTGTTAAATTTAAGAGTAATAATATTATCTAATTAAGTTTATATATATTTATTAAATTTTTGCTAATTATTTTATCATTCATTTAGGTGCCTTTTGCTATCATATATTATTATTAACTATTTTTCGTATACATGAATCCATTTACATCAGATAGTGTATCCTTTGAATAAGACATAAATATTGTGAAGACTGATTTAGATATTTTCTACCATGTATGTTTAAATATGTTTGAAGCCATGTTATGCTCTTGTTTAGATATATAAGAGTTTAATCAGACCTTTTTTATATATGTTTGTTGCGATTTTGTGCTACTTAGTTAAAGGTACTTGCAATGTATACAACATATTCTTGTATACAAATGTTGTTTTTAATTTATTTTGTGTCTTATAGTATCTCGTTTATACAACTGGTCATTCATGATGATGCAATATATGTGCATACCATTGATTATCAAAGGGAATTATGTCCCCTGGTCAATCTTTATTAACTTAATTATCACCTGTGGTGCCACTGGTTCAATTAATTACAATGAACCAATGGGCAGTTAGGTTTCACTATATATGCGTCACCATGCATAGTACCTGATACTCTTTGACAAAGTCTCAGGCTGAGACGAAACGCGTCAGAGTTCTCTCTGTAGCACCCTTTTAGTGTATATGCACTTTAAATAAATAAATAACCTTTTTATTCATCAATTTGCGTGTGGACTTGGATTCCCTTTAAACCCTGACGGCAGCAGTGCACCGCCTACTTGTTCTATTTTTGTTCCTATTTCCCGGCTTGGAGCACGCTATACGTCACTTCCGGTTGGAGTATCCTGACGTCATCGGCTGATGGTGGATGCTGATCGCCGAACGCTGAACGCGGAGAAGCGGAGAGCGGACAGAGATCTTCTACGGGTCAAGACAGTGAGTGATTGCCCTCTTTTATCCCCAGTCATTACCTCCGCAGTGGGGTCCTTGGTCTAGTGTGGCACCGGGAAGTGTGAGGCAGTGGCGGAGGGTGGCGGCAGACTTAGCCGGTTTGTCCCTTAAGGGGACACGGCGGTATTGCTACCACTTTACCTCCTTACCACTACACAGCCCCTACCCGTGCATCAGCCATTATCACTCGATCAAGTGGGGCGTTTATCACAAGATTATCCCATATATATACCACATTGGGCTCTTATGGAAGTTGACTTTCATTTATTTATACTCTGGAAGATTGATATTGCTGTTACACAATTTGGAGCATCAGCGTTTCCTACGAAGTGATTCTAGGATTTTCTTTGCTTGTCCTGGACATAGTTAATATGACAAATAATACATGGTTACAAATACAGTTACATAAATGAACAGGGTATACATTATATACAATACATTGCATGCACAGTTAGAGAAGATATATATTATAGGCTTATGTAACAGTTACAGACCAGATTAAAATGTGAGACAGCCTTAGTTTTGAAAGAACTTAAACTGGTGGAGGATGTGAGAGTCTCCGGTAGGTTGTTCCAATTTTGGGGTGCACGGTAAGAGAAGGAGGAATGGCCGGATACTTTATTGAGCCTTCGGACCATGAAAAGTATAGTATCTGCCAACTCAATGGAAGGTATATGCGCTCCACTCACTTACTGTGCATGCGCACGCTATGCCTACTGGATGGAACGCATACTGTATTTGTTTAATCTAATTAATGCACATGTGTGCTGGAGCGACAACACAAAGAGATGCCAAAAGGGCAGTTGTTACCTTAATTATTCAATACTGATGTTCTGTGTAGATGGATGTGGTTTCTACACGAAGAAGTTGTTGACATTGAGAATCTGCAAACCAGGAATGAAAGCAATAGCATCGGTAGATCATTGCATGCAATCAACAACATTACTTAAAAAAAAGAACACACCCAAACTATTCCAACATTTCTGACTAGCCTCCCACAACATAAATAATTAACTGAATTTCTGAAAAAATGTGTATCCATTTCAGTCACTATTTATTCAAGTTTTTTCTTTCCAGGTGAGGGGAGCCAGGAAGTTCTCAGCATATGTGAAAAATGAATAAAAGTCAAAAATAATGAAACCAATATGTGGTCATTTTCTAGAGGTATAAGTGATATCTCTGCACTCACTGATCTCTTCATGAATTTAAAGCATTTAGAGACTGAATCGCTCTCTAACTGGAGCTGCACTTGCAAGGGACATCAATATAGGTCATCCCCTCACCTGGAAAGAAAAAACAAGATTTGTGTAGACCCAAGAACGGTCAACAGAGGGTTATCTTGAGCTGCTTAAAATCTTTTTCACCTTATCACTAACACTATTTGGTGGTGGAAATTTTGGTTTTATATATTTTTTAACATATTAATTGTATTAAGATGTGATAGAAATTTTGTCATCCAATAAGATTAATATATCTTTGTTCAAAGATATTCACTGAATTATTATAATATATATCACTTATTTGTATAGGTGCGCCCGATTACACTATTTTTTCACAATTTGCACTTTTTATTCAAGCCCCCAGTTTATATTAGATATGGGCGATTTGAATCTGTCTTGGATCGGCCTGTTCCTTTGGCCCACAGATATTCGCGGTTCAGTCCCAAAAAGTAAAATCCATAAATAATGGTGGCTTAAATCTGTCCCTGACATTTTTGTTTTGTTTATTTTAAATAGGTTTGAAGCAGGGGGTCTCTGGAGCTGAACTGCATTGATTTCAGCTGCTGGGACCCCTGCTTCTCGAGATACTTACCTTGATAGGGGTACAGATATACCTCTGTTTAAATATCCCTTTCACGTGGGCCAAAAGGTGAGCCTTGATAAGTACATTTAAACTGCAGAGAAATACTGGCAGGACCTACAGAGGTGTGAATGTTGGGAAGCAGGGGTTTCCTTGAGCTGAAATGAATGGGTTTTATCTCTGGAGACCCCCTTCTTCAAATCTTTCAAACCTATTAATGAGAAAATCGCAAATATTTGATCATCTACGCCAGGCTGGAATTAGTGCTGTCTTTCCTATGTATGAAATGGCCAATATGTTGGTCAAACTATACATATATGATTTTGCAGTATGGGGGGCGGGGGCATAGGGGGTGTATTGATGCTTAGTAAATGTTTTTAAATATACATTTAATTCCTAGTGTAGATGTGCAGGGGGTCTCCGGAGTAGAACAATGATGATTTTATGTCTGGGGACCCCCTGCTTCCCGAGATACAGGCCTCTTTATGGGGTGCCGGTATCTCCTATGTATGGAGATATCCCACGTCACGTGATCGGGATATCTCCATGCATAGAGATACCGGCACCCCATAAAGGGACCTGCGGGCGACATTTTCGCTGGGAGATGCGGCTCTCTCTGCAGCAGAAATGAATCGCCAGGTTAGGTATTTTCAGAGGATCGATCCTATCGCTGGCAGCAACTCGCTCGTTTTGGGAATTTTGCTATGAACTGTAATGAAGACTTGCTGAATACCGTGATAGCAACGCTCCAAACAACAGCGATTTAAATGGGCTGGCGATATTTTTGATGAACCTTTACTGCATGAGGCCCATAATGTGCAGCTGAGTGCAAAATACAAGAGCCAGACACTACTTTGACATTGCACTGGGCACAAAATAGAGTTAAATTCCTTACCTGCATTGTTACCAAACTGTATGTCCTTTACATTTTCACTTCTGTATTTAGAGCCCTAAAGAGATTAATTATTTGACTTTATCAATTCGAATGAGAATGCACATATTTTCTTAGTACAAAAGTGGGCAAAACTTAAATGAAGAAATCTTTCAAGCAACCATAAAATCACACCAAGTATAGATGTTGCTTAAGTACTATATGGTCCTTTTCAGCTAACTTCGAGAAGATCACTGCCATATCGATCGGTTTGACATGTTGTTACCTCACGCTATGACATTTGTTTAAAAACGGTATTCAATGGAGAAGGTGGAAGTAAAAATCCCAAGTGATGCTTCCCTAAGAATAGTCCATGTACACATACATATAAGAGTAGGTCTCAGCATATGAAAGAATCCCAGACAGTGTAATCAAGTATTAAGAGGAGATGTCCCACAAAGTCAGTAACACGTACTGAGTTCACTTTAAAGCACTTTGGTATTTGTATAATGGTATTCAGTAAGATACAGCACTTGGTAGATACTGTTTGGTACAAAAATGCCATACCAATCAACTTAGCAGTTTCTTTTTCAAAGATCGTAAAGTGTGATATCCCCCCAGTCTGTAACAGCGGCCCAGAGAGAGCTGCCTCTCCCTGCACAGCTCTTACAGGCGATCACTCTGTTTTTATTTTAATTTTATTCAAATGTTATTGGAGCAGGGTGTCTCAGAACCTGAACTGCATTAATTTCAGCCCTGTGTATCCCCTGCTTTCTGAGTTACAGGCCCCAGTATGGGGTGTCAGTATCTCCTGCAAGTTTAAATGTCCCAGTCACGTGACGCAGGAGAGTTAAAATTGCAGGAGATACTGGCACCCCATACCACGCCTGTACCTCGGGAAGCAGGGAGCCCCTGGACCTGAAATGAATGCGGTTCAGCTCTGGAGACCCCCAGCTTCAATACTATATTAATAAACTAAAATAAAAACAGAGCTTCATTACCATAGCGGCTAACCACTAATATAATGAGGGGGATAACTGCTACTACCCGGTTTGTTGGTGGTTGAGGGGGTGGGTGAATGTTATAGTTGCTCCAGGGAGGGTAGATAGGCCTCCAGGGAGGGATTAACCCCTCCCTTACTTTAGCGGTTACAACCACTAAGGTAAGGGAGGGGTTAACCCCCACAGCAAGGCCTAATTACCCGCCCTGGGACAACTACCCCCTTTACCCACCCCCTCTACCACCAACATCACACGTAATGGGAAAAAGTGCTATTAGCCAAAGATGGCCGAGCACCCATCGTCACGTCCGCTCCCCACTGCGTGATGACGTCACCTCTGTCACCTCTATGCGTTTCGCGTCATATGACGCTTCTTCAGGAGGTACATACAAGTTTGATATAAAGGTTATTATCTTTATTGATTGTGTTTTTTTCCCTTTTTAGCGCTTTCTTTTTTATTTGCACAATAAAATACATTACTATAAAAAATACATTACTATAAAAAATACATTACTATAAAAAAAAACACTTCCCTTATTAATCCATTGATTGCTATTGTGGCAATCTATCCCCTCAATAGGTCACAGAGAACCACCTTGGTATGCAATGGCCAACTAACAACCCCCCTCCCCCCAAATACACACTGTAATGGGCAAAATGGCTATTATCCATATTATCCATATCTGAATAATAGAGCATTTGGCCACTAAAAATAAAACATTAGCCTGCCAACACATAGTAAATAAAAGTTGTACTTACCCATGCTAGGATGAAGGCCATCTTCGGTCTCCACGTCATCCTCATCCTCCATGGGCAACAACAGTAACATAAAAAAAACTAACTACTGACAAGTAACCCCTTAATTACCTTAGTGGATTTTAAATGCTATGGTAATTAAGGGGTTAATGGGGTTAACCCTGCTACCCGCTGCTCTCCCGGTGTCTGGACCTCCCTCTCTGGGGCAACTACCCCCATCCCTCACCCCCTCTACCCCCATCACCACACATTCAAATGGGCAAAAGCACAAGTAGCCAAATTCGGCTAATAGCACCTTTGCCCATTTGAGTTGATAGAAATAAACAATAAAATTAAATTGACATTACAATACACAGCAGCTAATAAACCCATTGATTGTCACTATAGTAACCTTTGTCCAATTAATGACCTAACCTTAAAAAAAGAATTTAGGAGTTAATTGTTGGACAATTTCTCATTTATGGGCCTTGAACAGGTCAATCTTAATAAAGGGGGGGGGGTAGGGACAAAATTATAATGCAAAGGGAACAATTTTGGATATATGAACTCTGTACTAAGACACCAATGGGTCTTAATGAACAAATAGATTGTGTCCTTTTCTATAAATTGCGTTCATTATTATGTACCATATGTGTGGTCATTATTATGTATGTGTGGTCATATTTTACCTTTGGGTTATTTGTAACTGTCATAGTTTTATTGCATGTATAAAGATTTGTATGTGGTCTTGTTCCTATGTGTTAAATATAATTTCAGGTATTTTGCTAGACTACTCTCTGTTACTTACCTAACCTATGTCCAAGCTCTATTGGATACAATCTTTATATAACTTGTATATCCTAACTTCTTTTTTTTAAGGTTTAGGTCATTATTGATTTTGTATTAACTGTTTGTTGTTTAGCTCCACTTTTCTCTAAATATAGTCTATCGCAGAAAAAATAAAACCCTCTTTCATGCACTTTCTGAAGTTGCTTGTCCTTTGTCTATCATGTGACTGAGATTAGTCAAAATAGTTAACTATGCCTATTAACATCATATGTTCATGCCTGTGTATGCAATTAGGCAAATTATTAAGTCTGTTAGTACCAAGGGTTATATAGAGGGGAGGAGAGTTAGAGCCACCAACCCTGATGAAGCCCATATGAGTGAAATGCATAGGGTTCATGGTGGCAGTACCCAACAGAGTGCAGTGACATCAGTTTTTACATCATCTCCCACGGCGGACGCCAAATGCAGAAGTGTGCTATGAATGAGAATGGAAGTAGCATGCGTGTGGCTATAACGATGCTGTATGAGGCTCGCGAAACAACCCTTAGTGTGGGACTGATTACACGGCCTCAACATAGGGAGAGTTGGTTGAGTTTGTACTCTATAACAAGCCAAGGATTTTCCCTTTGACGTTTTGGCACCTGCACCCTGCAGTGTTCATCCACGTGATCTCACATGTAGGTGAGCTTTAGCTGCTTTCAATTTGTTTTAAATTAACTTTATACTGATACCGGTTGTGCATGTCTGTGTTTTTTTTTCTATCTTGAAGAACAGCATGATGTGCAGAAGTACACGATCCTCGGTTGCTTGCAGAGGAGGGCACGCTGAGTAGATCTTCTTCCTTCTTTCTTGTCTTCTTATCCTCATTCTTGTCTTCTTTCTGTTTTTTAGCAACTCCAGGAGATATTTATCCAAAGTCTTCTTGGTGTCAAATGAGACATGACAGGCCTTATATGAGGCCTGTGGTGTCACAATTGACTGACAAATCCGATTGGTGGATGTACCATTTTTTTGGTGATGCGACGTCAGGTAGCACGCATCTGCTACCTGATTCGAGGGCTTCCCTTCCTTTAAGGTGACATCACATCACTCGTGTGTCATTTGAGCCCCAAGAAGATGGCGGATCAACATCTCCTGGAGCTGTTAAAAAACAAAAAGAAGGCAAGGATAAAGATAAGAAGAAAAGAAAGAAGAAAGAGGATCTACTCACAGGTGACTACTCTGCAAGCAACTGAAGATCATGGACTTCATGCCATTCTCAAGATGAGGATATTTGCTTCGTGGGTCAAGAGTTGGTGCCATAGTTGGATGAGGAGGATAAAAATCCTTTATCCTAGCATGGGATACACAGGGTAAGGTACACAGCGATTGTATTTTATTTAATTGTGTATTTTTTTTTAGTATGCCCATTGATTGTCAATATGTTTATCTATGTCCCTATGTAACCACATTGACAATTAATGCATTTTTTGCCAAAGTGTGTAGCGGGGGGGTTAACATCTTAATTACCATAGCGGTTAAAAACCACTAAAGTGATTATGGGGTTACTGGTCAGTAGTTATTTAATTTTTTTTTATTTTACTGTTTGTGCCATGGATGACGAGGAGAACCAGGAGCATCAAGAGCACCAGGAGGACGAAGATGGCCTTCATCCTGGCAGTGGTAAGTACAGTACAACTTTTATTTACTATAGGATTGCTGGCAAAAATTTTATTTTTAATGGGCAAATGCGCTATTATCCAGATATGGATAATAAGCCTTTTTGCAAGTTACAGTGTGTTGGGTGGCCTTTGCTTCCCAACATGGCTATCTGTGACCCGTTAAAGGCATAGATTGCCACATTGACAATCAATGGGCTGGGCTGCCTACGGAGAAACTTCGATAAGTGACTTATTGACAGTTAAAAGCAGTTTTCAAGCGAGTTTGCATTTTAGAGCTCTCTGAAAATCTACACATGCAAACTTGCTTGAAAACTGCTTTTACCTGTCAATAAGTCACTTATCGAAGTTTACTGAATTGGCCCCTATCATACATAATCATTTTGTTCTTTTTCTTTTAAATTAGTCGTCTTTTGGGAAATCGAAAGAAACTTGGCATTGGAAGTGACATTTATGAATGCATAACAAATAACTATTAATACATATCAGTTATTAATTGTTGTTCTTAATATTGTCATATTAGTCATTGACCCATATTTACTGTTCTATGTAGTCTTCTTCCACAAGAGTCAGACTCCTTCTGGCACTGGAGGACACATAACAGTTTATTGACATGAATAATCTGTAAGGTTTCTTCCAGTAAGGTACAGTACCTTGTGGTAGAAGACTGCTTTAGTAAATATGGACTATTTTTAATTGTATGGTATATTTATGTTTTGTGAAATTTCCCAACTGTAAAATAGATGAAATTATATTACTGACAATAAAGTGCTTACATTTTAATCACCCCCTAACTGCATTATTGTCCACACGTTATATGGGGCTTTGTGTCTTTTATATGTATCAGCCTTGCTGTATCCTCAGCAATTAAGTTCATTTTGGATCTTACATCATATGATGCATACATATATTGTGCCTGTCAGCTCTTGAGCACAAGCTACGAGTTTAACCCCATTCACTACTACTTTTTAATGTAGCATACAATAACTTGGTAACAATATACTGTAGCTACAGTATGACTTAAGATGAAAACAATATTTCAGCAATGAATATATTACTTTTATTTAGAGAGAGTTATACGGTGAGCATTTAGCACAAAAAATTTTGGGAGACTCTGAACTTTCATATTGCTCCTTTTTAAAGGGCACAACTAGCGTATTTTGGGAACATATCAAACCTATAAACTGTGATAATGTAGACTTGCTCATGTTCTATGTACAAAGTCAAATAAAACCTTAAGAAGTCATTTGCATTATATAAAAAATGTTGGACAACATTATTATTTTGCTTCGATTATTTTGCTGGGAAAATCTATAGTTCTCTGTCCATTGTGGGTCAGAATATGAAGCGTGAGTTGAAACTTCAGCACTCTGGTTTATTGGTTTTAACTGTAAAATGAAAGAAGAAAAGTTATGGGACCATGGGCCTCATGCAGAGAGCATAGAATTTTAAAATTGGCGAATTTCATAAAAAGTAGCTTTTTTGGAGAGTTTTATTCTCCATATGCAGAAAAGTGCGAATTCTGCTATGTTTAACATGGATGCGTGTGGCGAGTTTAAATGGGAAAGATGCGCGCTTCAGAAACGTGTAAAAACAAATTTGCGCCTTTTTTTCCCCTTTACTATAGGCGGCGACCGCCATCTTGCCATCTTTTCCTGGCGCGGCAAAAATGCGAAAATCGCGCCATTTTCTTGGCGCGAACAGCCGCTACATGCCGTTCGCACCTCTCTGCATTCGGAGAGTTTTAAAAATGGCGAGATGGAGGTTCTCGCCAGCCGCGAGGCGAGTTTTAGACATAGGAAAAAAAAATTGGCGCGTTTTTCGTAACTCGCCATTTTCTGCCGTTTTCTGCGCGAAATTGAACAAAAAATGGCGAGTTTTGAAATAACGATGCTCTCTGCATGAGGCCCCATGTTGTGGATAAGAATAACTGTCTTAAACATAATAAAATGGTTCTCGAACTTCTAAGTGAGTCTCTATCTCCCACAATTCATCCACCCTGTGCTTTGAATTAAAACATTGCATCACTAATTTTCTTTTATGTTGCAACTTAACATGATCTGTGAAGAAAGAATATTTATTTTAATGGCCAAAGTTCGCATTCAGAAAAAGTTGTAATTTTCGGGGGGTTTTCATTCTTAAATTTTAATACTTCATTTTACTGTTTAATACATTCTTAGTTATTTTATGGCACGTGACATCGCCATAAAATTATTTTGTGATTTGCCATTTCCCATTCATGGAAAATGTACAATTGATATATGTATATTTTTACATATTTTTGTTTAATGCTCCTTCACTGTATGAAGCAACAGAAGAAGAATAAGACGTTTAGTCATATTAGTCCCTTTTTAACAGGATGTTGCCAACGTTATTGCACCCATTACCACACGATATTACCTTTCTGTTGGTGCTCCCTTGAGGAAGTGACTCATACTTGTTTGAAAATATGTAGGAGGAGGGATTTGGAGGAGTTCTATCCCTGTGGACTTTCCATAGGAAGACCGGAGCACACATGAGTGACATCACCGCAGCTGCAGCATGGAAGTCCCTCCAGCCGGCAACACGGCATAACACAAGTGCTTTTCACACAAAGATAAAATCATACTCTTTATGTACTTTGTAAGTGCATTTTATTGGTTCTCTTCTTGTAATAAATTGGAAAACAGTCTGCACTATGCGGTCAGCATTTGCTTGCGCTTCTGTCTTCAAGATTTGCTTAGAAGACTCCCTTACCCAGAAGCTGCAACAATGCACCCACTAAAGCTGCGGCCATGGTACAGCGACACGCGTGCACGCTCTTGACACGATCTGATACATTATAGTTGGTGCACATGTAAACACTGCCCGTGCACGTATGCTTTCCAATGCTCTGCGCTTGGGGAGACAAATTGATTTCTAAGCGTGCGAAAGGGTCACATGACATGGCAACAACGAATCACAGAGCAGCAGTCAGCAAAACCAATCAGAGTTAACCCCTCTCCTGTATATTTGGCTTTACTTTGTCTTCTTTATACTCTCTTTTCTTCAGTGTTGTTTATACCCTGCCAATAACCATGATTTTCCTTCTGTTGACAGACTCTGACCAGAGATGTCCAGAAGCACATTAGTAATCATCTGCACATAGTCTTTTTTTTACCGTGAAATTAAAAAATTGCACTCGTGCCTGCAAATGCCGCAGGACAGGCTAGTGCGCCTGCTCAGAGAGTTGATGATATCACAGCCCTCAAGCATGAGCGAGCGTCGCTGCACCACGGCCGCAGCCTAAGACTCAATTACCATATTAACTCTGTGGCACTGTCCACATTTCCCATAACCTTAGGGACTCTAGGATTTGGAATATATCTGATTTTTTAAATTATTATTTTTTCATCTCCATTGCCCTTACGAATATTTAGTGTTTCATTGCATATATCACCCCAACTTCCGAACTACTACTGCACCCTATATACTCCGATTCATTGATTGTTCTTTTTTTATTCATATTAGAGCCCACCCATTTCTCTCTTTTTATGTGTACTGTATGTATGTAAACAGATGCAGACACCAGTATCCGATCACTTGCCTGGGTAAAAACTAAGGTATCTCACAGTAAATGCCTCAGCATTTCTGTGAGATTCCTAATGGCCCATCGGATTAACACAGCAGGGGTCCCTGCAGTCCATATATATATTACAGATGCAGCCACCAGTATTAGATCACTTGCCTGTTACGCCGGTGCTGCCCGCAGACCAGACCCGTCCCTTCTACTGAGGTGAGGAATGTATATGGGCACGCACCCGCAGCAAAAGGAGCGTGTCCGGAGTGTGGTGAATTAGGCGTTGCCAGGCCAGGTGATGTTAGCTAGCAATACTTGCCGGTACCGGTGAAGAAGTGCCGTCGTCGTTGCCGTTTTAGCCAAGGTCAGGGATTGGAGAATTCCGAAAGGTCATTGTCCAAGCAGGGGTCGAGAGCCAGAGAAAGACGTCCGCCAAGCCAAGTCGTAACCTGAGAGAATAAGAGAGAGAATGCCAGAGTAGTAATCCTAGTGGAAACTATGTCGAGCAACGAGTGAGAGGGAGGACAGGCATTATAAAGTGCGGCTGACCAATCAGAGGTGGAGGCAGACCTGGAGGAGTGCGTGGAGCTGTCCTGGATAGGTCCACTTGATTGGCAGGCAGGTGAGGACTCTTATTCTTGCAGGAGATCCTATTAGTCTGTTGGGGGCGTGGTTTCACTGCTAGAGCAGTGAATAAATTATCTTCACCCGGCGCGCGCTGTTCACGCGCGCGGCCAGAACACATGGCAGCCGCATGGGAGAGGGAAGAGCTAGTAGGAACGAGAGACCGTCGGGGATGGCGGGGAACCCCCAGAGCAGCAGGAGGTAAGTGGCGCCAGCGAGGGGCACGCACTTCGGCAGCGGGGGTTAACTAAGGTGAGGAGGGACCAGGGCATGGGCGCCGCGATCCCAGACTCTTCACATTGCCTTGGAATATCTGGGGCAATCACACTGTAAAGGCTTCAACATGCCTCAACATTTCTGTGAGATTCCTAATATATATATATATATATATATATATATATATATATATATATATATATATATATAAGAGAAGGCAGTTGGCACACTACTAACCAGGAAAAAATAGATGCTTATCCCATATGAATAGAACAAAATGTATATTTACCAGATTGGGGTCCAGCAAAAAAAGAGACAGCACACTGCATGTGCACAACCCTGTGCACAACCCTGATGAAGGTCCCTCTGGGTGACCGAAACTTTGGTTGCAGTGCCTTGTGATTCAATACAGTTTTTTGTCTGAAGACTACATGCAGTGTGCTGTCCCTTTTTTTGCTGGACCCCAATCTGGTAAACATACCAGAAATAGCTCACACAGTGTCCACATAATCCTAGAGGGGTTAATGAATGACCTCTCCTTATGAAAATAAGATAATTGTACACCAGCTGGTTAAGAATAAAATATCTAAAGAATGTTGTTTTCAAACCCTCAGATAAAGGGGGCAATATTGGTATTTGGCCGATAGATATGTATTTCTGCGAAGCAAATCGGCAACTATCACATCCAGTGGACTATAAACGATTCTTTCTAGATCCTACAGTGAAATTTAAAGTTCAAGTTGATGAACTCATTTCTGAGGCTTTTGCGAAAGGTTCCATTACCAAAAAAAAAAGTAACATTTTTTGAGAGTTGAACATCCCAAGATACTTGATTCTGAAAGTACATAAAAATCTGAAATGCCCCCCCTAGACGTCCTATTGTATAGGGGATAGGGGGCCTCTGTGAAAATATTTGTACATTTATAGACTCTTTCTTGCAACCTCATGTAGTTGGTTTGCCATCTTTTGTACAGGATACTTCGGATGTCCTTCTGAAAATCCAGGACATTGAGGTCCAGAAAGGAACACACCTTGTAACGTGTGACATGGAGTCTATATTTGAATATTGATCATCACGATGGTATAAATGCAGTGAGATATTTTTTCAGTATGCAAAATGTTGATACTAAAGAACATTGTGATTTGGTAGTTCTCTTTCTCACCTTTGTTTTCACATAACTATTTTGTTTTTGATAACAAATACTATGTCCAAACAAAGGGAAATGCGATGGGGGCCAAATGTGCCCCATCGTATGCAAACCTATTTCTTGGAAGGTGGGAGACGAAACTAGTGTTTACGGGTGACATGACTACATTTACAGATCACAAACCCCTATGGAAAAGGTACATAGACGATGTCTTCTTCTTTGGGAGGGAGACGTCGTCAAATGCATTGAGTTAATTCGGGTGTTAAATAGCAATTCTTTAAATATACGTTTAACACATGAAATTTAGGAATCGTCAGTCTCGTTCCTTGATCTAAAGATCACCATTAATAAAGACATTAAGACTGAGACTGACGTTTATAGAAAGCAAACGGCAACAAACAATCTTCTGAATTATAACAACTGCCATCCTACTTCACTAAAACGTGGTGTCCCAGTTGGCCAATTATATCACCTTAAAAGAAACTGCTCTAGTAAGGAAACTTTCAACAGTAGAGTTTGGAACAAGAAAAACTGTTCTTAGAAAGGGGATATAGCAGACGCTGCTTTAAGAGAGTTCTCTATAGAGTTAATCATAGTGAAAGAGAGAGTCTGTTGATCCCCAAACCTAAAAATCCTACCTGTGGTTTTCCAACACCTGTAAACAAGGGATAGGGAGGGAGGGGGGTAGGGAAGGTAACCCTCGCTACTGCTCTGTACCAGGATTGGTATAACGGTGCTGCAATCTGGGGTGACTAAGAATACGACAAGAAGAGAAAGGAACCCCAATGTGAGAGCTCTCAGTATATAATATATAGTGACTAGAGAGACACTCGCCTTGTGCGCTGCTGTTAGCCCAGATACAGGCTCTTGTAACAACAGATCCTCAAGCAGGGTAGTTTAGGTGCTCCTACCCCACATGTAAGAACTACATATTAGGACCCTGGGTGATCCTGGTATATGGCTCCATCAGGGTCCCTAGTAACACGATTGTAAGAGGTGAGTGACTATCTAATCGGATGTGAGCCTGCACGGAAGTTCTAGCTGACTCAGCGTTCTGATTCATAAATGCCTACTCATGCACTGGCTAAATGATTGGATCCTGAACCAGTTAGAATTAGTTCGCCTATCCCTCATATATGTGCGTGTTGGACAAGGCAACTTTTTTATGGGAACGCTGAGTCAGCAATTATTCTTATGCGGGCTCACCGTCTAACAGACAGCCACAAAGCAGATGCAGAAGTCGTGTAATCAGAGACTCTGGGCCTTATTCAGAGAGGATCGATAAAAAAAATCGGCAGGGAATTTAAAATGACTGTTTTTTGGGCGTTGCTATCACGGTATTCAGAAAGGCTCGATTACCAGTGATAGCAAAATGCCCAAAACGGGCAAGTTGCTGCCAGCGAGAGCATCGAGCCTCTGAAAAGGCCTAAACCAGCGATTCATTTCTGCTGCAGAGAGAGCTGCTCTGAGAGAGCCGCCTCTCCCAGCTGAAATGTCGCCCGAAATTTATTTATTTAAATATACATTTCTTTAATAGTGTAGAGGTGCAGGGGGTCTCCGGAGCTGAACCACATTGGTTTTATGTCCGGGGACCCCCTGCTTCCCAAGATACAGGCCTCTTTATGGGGTGCCGGTATCTCCTATGCAAGGAAATGTCCCCGTCACGTGATTAAAGAAAGAAAAAAGAAGATTGGGGTACCTGAGACGGATCTTCATGGCGGATGTCATCGGATGCTGTTGGAGGCCTTCAAGGTACGTGAGCTTCCTGTTTCCCCGGGAGTCAGAGGGCCACCGCTTCTAATGGTAAGAATATATTCAATGTTTGTAAATGTCTCTTTTTACAGGTTTAATCTTTGGATGTGTTTTTTGATTTTTTGGGGGGAGGCACATTGACTGATAATATATTAATCGGTACCTCTTTAGGGTACAGATTAATACATTATTATGACACTATTTGGGGGGTATTTCTCGCTTGGTATTGGTGTTGCTTTTTGGCATTTCATGTATTATGTAGATGTCATTGTTAGTTTTTTCATGCTTAATGTAATTAAAGGTTTGCGATTGGTGTTCGTTTGTATTTAATGTTATATTATGTTAGCTAATGTGTTTTATGGTTACTTCAGAGATTGTTAGAATATCTTTCTTTCTATTTAACTGTTTAAATTCATTAATGTTGGAGTAATTCATTGTTTACATTGGTTAGTGTTACTATTCATTTTGAGTTGGTTTTGGAATTAATTGTTTAGATTGGTTAATGGTTTAATTAATTCATTGTTGATGTTGCTATTGATTGTGTTGATTGGATTAGCTGGCTACTGTTTGTATTTAGTGACGTGTGATTTTTTGGAGTTTAGTTACATTTTATTATTGTGTGTCTTGTGTATTACTGTATTGTGATTAGGGTGCCCATTGAGTGCAATAGAGGCTTATCATGCCCATATTATTATTATATGGGTATGATGTACCACTATACTACTCAATGGGTATAGGGTGGGTATAGTCAGTCAGGGGTGGGTGTTTAGGCCTCACGGGTGGGTGAAGGGGGTATTAGCCTTAAAGATGGGTGTTTAGACCTTGCGGGTGGGTAGCGGTTGGGTTAACACCTTTATTACCTTAGCGGTATTAACCGCTAAGGTAATGAAGGGGTTAACTCCCCCCGCAATGCCTAAACAGCCACTAAGGGCCAAATTCCCCCTTCACCCACCCCTGCTAGCCACTGTATTGTATTATTGTATGTTTCTTACAGTAAGCTTGGCACGGGTGTATAACCCCTTCATTGCCTTAGCGGTTAGCCGCTAAGGTAATGAAGTTGCTGTACATGCATGTTTCCTGCCTCGGATGCATGCCGTGGGGGTCCGGAGCTGCTATTAATGGCTATCAGCTCCGGAGACTCTCGGCATCAATCCAAGGTAGGAAAGGGGCCTGATTTTTTCTAAGTCCCGACACATCGCTGCTCATCAAGGCATCTCCCCACCAATTGATCAAAACATTTGTGGGGAATTGGATTTGGGGAGAAGACCACCTTTTAGGGCTGCGATGGGCTGCGATATGCCGCGACAGCCGACTCGCGGGTCTCTGAATCGCGCGAGTTTATCAACCATCCGAAAATGGTCGATAAGGGGCTGATCACTGCTCAGTCGGTTAATTTCGGATAGCGATAAAATTTTGCGTCGATGCAGGCCATTATCGAGCACTTATCGAGGCTATCTGAATACGAGTAGCCATTTTGGTCGATAAGTGCTCGATAAGGGCCTTATCGAGGCTTTCTGAATAAGGCCCTCTGAGCGAACCACAAACTAGGCTCACTCGTGGTCCAACACGCACGTTGGTGAACTAATTCTAACTGGTTCAGGATCCGATCATTTAGCCAGCACTGAGTAGGCACTTATCAATCGGAACGCCGAGTCAGCTAGGCTCACATCTAATTAGATCGTCACTTACCTCTTACAATCGTTTTACTAGAGACCCTGATGGAGCCATATACCAGGTTCAACCAGGATCCTAATATGTAGTTCTTACATGTGGGGTAAGAGCACCTAAATTACCCTGCTTGAGGATCCGTTGTTACAAGAGCCTGTATCTTGGCTAACAGCAACGCACAAGGCGAGTATACAGAGCCACTGCAAATGCTTAGGCAGGCTCACACTGCAATTTATTGCATACATCTGCCCGGCTGTTACTGATGCCAAAAGTATAGCATCAATATTCAGATAGATCCTCACCAGGCTCTATATCTCCTTAGCTCTATGCTTAAAGCCACAAGCACAGGAGTGCAGGTGTTAACCTGTTTCTCTAAGGTTAGACTTACCAATAGGGCAGCAGTGTGTACCTATACGTACCTGCAAAAAACTATGGTTTATTTGTTTTACCATTCACTATTTTCGGCAAGTCTTTTGTCTTCACAGACTGAAGACCATTTGTTTGTTTCCTCACTATACCTTTATTTTATGGTAGAGCACAGCTCTGAATAAAGATTACATTTTAATTTAATCCTATTTACGTATACCACTCTGTGTCTCATGGACTTACCTTGAGCTTCCGGACCCAAGTGTCTGTCTAGTCACCATATATTATATACTGAGTGCTCTCACATTGGGGTTCCTTTCTCTTCTTGGTTATTTTCTGACACATGTAAGATTTAACCACCTTTAACCAATGTTGAGAGGAGATTAGATCAGTAATTCAGAGACACTGGGGTATTTTGCAAAGTGAAGGGAGCCTTGTAAATAGTATAGGACCAAGAGTTATGATGACGACTTGAAGGGCTACAAATTTACTAGACCAATTGGTCCACAGTCCATTCACTTCAACAAAAGGGTGGCTGTTAAAAATAGTACCAAAGGCACATACCCTAGTGGAAAATGCAAATTCTGTGGGTTCATCTCAAAACAAAAACTTTGTATGTCTTTATTTATTGTATGTCTTTATTTATATAGCGCCATAAATGTACATAGCGCTTCACAGTAGTAATACATATAATATAAATAACAAATAATATAAATAACAGATCATGGGAATAAATGCTTCAGACATACTGTAAAAGTAACATTAAGGAAGGAGTCCCTGCTCCGAGGAGCTTACAATCTAATTGGTTGGTAGGGAGAACGTACAGAGACAGTAGGAGGGAATTCTAGTAAGTGCGTCTGCAGGGGGCCAAGCTTTATGTATCATGTGTCCATGATTATCCAGTGCTACTCATATGCTTCTTTAAGCAGATGTGTCTTAAGGTGAGTCTTAAAGGTGGATAGCGAGGGGGCTAGTCGGGTATTGAGGGGAAGGGCATTCCAGAGGTGTGGGGCAGAAAGTGAGAAAGGTTTAAGGTGCGAGAGAGCTTTAGATACAAAAGGGGTAGAAAGAAGAGATCCTTGAGAAGAACGCAAGAGTCGGGATGGTGCATAGCGAGAAATTAGGGCTGAGATGTAAGGAGGGGCAGAAGAATGTAAAGCTTTAAAAGTGAGCAGGAGAATTGAGTGTGAGATACGTGATTTAATCGGAAGCCAGGAGAGGGATTTCAGGAGGGGAGATGCGGAGACAGATTTAGGAAAGATTAGAGTGATTCTGGCAGCAGCGTTTAGATAGATTGTAGGGGAGACAGGTGAGAGGTAGGAAGGCCGGACAGCAGGAGGTTGCAGTAATCGAGATGTGAGAGAATGAGGGCCTGAGTCAGAGTTTTAGCAGTTGAGTAACAGAGGAAAGGGCGTATCTTTGTGATATTGCGGAGGAAAAAGCGACAAGTTTTAGAAACGTTTTGAATATGAGAGGAGAATGAGAGAGAGGAATCAAGTGTAACCCCATGGCAGCGTGCGTGGGCTACTGGGTGAACCTTCACAAATAGTAGTGGTACAAGAGAATTTACTATTAAAGATTTTTTACATTTTAATACAAAAAGGTGTAATATATGTGTTATCATGCCTGTGCAACCGGCAATATGTTGGCATGATTTCCAGGGAATTGAAAACATGGAATCTGGAGCATGCTTGCAATATCCGCAATGCAAGTAAAGATTTAGCCCGGGCCCAAAAACTTACGAGTGTAGCCAGGCACTTTCACTCCAAACACGTAGATTCAACTAGGGGTCTGCATGTTTGGGTGATCGAAAAAGTCTCCCTGGATAATAGAGGACGAAATCTAGAAGTGGAGTTATTACTCCACAAGTGCAGTTGGATTTTTAATCTAGATAGTGTTGCACCTAAGGGATTAAATGAGAATCTCAGTTTTTTCTTCATTCATATTACATTTGTATTGACAGTTTAATATTAGTTCATTCTCTATGCACTTTTTCAAACAATAAGTTCTCTATATTTATATAGGGATTTACCAATGCTTAATGTGTATTCTAATATCTCTTTGTAAATGATTTTAAACATGTCTGCCATCCCCTCTCGGATTGGAGCGACGTCATATGTTCAGGACATAAAGTCAATTGATTGAGAACGCATAGAAGTACCCCTGATGAAGCCAGTTTGGTGAAACGCCGCTTTGGGTGTTTTTTCTGATCACCCCCCTCTCATACACAGACATATGTGTGACCAGCTGTGTGACCAGCAGTTACTCGGTGGAGTCTAGGGTGGAGCTGCTTCTGATGCCGTTTGATGCCGCTGATCCGGTGAATCGTTGAAGTCCCATGAATCGCTGCTGTATGCTGCATATCATGGAGAGCGGGATTGACCAGTTAGCAGCAGCTTTTTGCTCTGTCTTACACAGGTAAGTGTAATACACTTACCTGTGTTACTCACGGGCCCACGTAAGATGCAAATTATGTGCAGGACTTATAGAGTTAATACTGCTGGCACAAAACGGACATCATAGTGCCTGTTGATAAATCATTTTGAAAACTTAAAAAGCTATGATCCAGCAATTTACAATACTGTGAAATTTTACGACGAAGCGCCACACAGGCGTGAAACGCGTTAGAGACAGAGGCTTTTTTCCCTGCACCCATGCCTGTCTGCACCATGTTTTTTCAATAAAGCACTTTATTTTTATCAAACTGCTGCTGTCCCGTGGATCCAGTTCCTTGCTGTGCGCTGCATCTCTACACTTAAAGTTACCACATAGGCTTTAATCTTACTCTTTTATATAATAGTTCACTTGAGTAGTGCTTTTTGCAACATATACTGTATTGTGTTTTAGTGTTGGATACTTTACCAAGAACATCAATTGTTATCACAATTGCTGCCACATGTTATTCAACTAGGTATGTTTTTCTGCTATACATTTCTCAGCAATCACCAGTATTGTGTTCAACCAGCATTTACTTTAATGCATTAGCTATAGCAGTAGGCATTGTATTTTACTATATGCCATTAAATTAGACTACTTATTCTTAACCAGCTGGTTGTACAATTATCTTATTTTCATTAGGAGAGGTCATTCATTAACCCCTCCAGGATTATATGGATACTGTGTGAGCTATTTAAGTCCTCTTATATTTGATTGTATTGCATGTCTTTATTTATATAGCGCCATTAATGTACATACTGTATAACTTCACAGTAGTAATACACGTGGTAATCAAATAAATAACAGATAATATAAATAACAGATTATGGGAATAAGTGCTTCAGACATAAGAGTAACATTAAGGAAGAGGAGTCCCTGCTCCAAGGAGCTTACAGTCTAATTGGTAGGTAGGGAGAACGTACAGAGACAGTAGGAGGGAGTTCTGGTAAGTGCGTCTGCAGGGGTCTGTCAGGAATCGGCGTTCTCCTTGCTTCCCACACAGAGCACCCCCTCTCCGCAGGGAGCCCCTGGACCCACAAAACAATCCTGCCTTACCGTCCTCCACGGCTCCTCGCCCCTGCCGCCGTCACGGGATCACTCCCCTCGGCAATTCCTCTGCTCAGCGCCGGGCGCGCCCACGACCTCCTGCACGCACACCTACACGCACGCCATCCCCAGACGTTATGTGCATGCATTCCCAGCTTACAGAGCACACGCCTAACAGAGCACTTTTAACCACTGCTCCTGCAGTGAGGCATCACCCCAAGCATCACACAGTTCCATGCAAATCAATGATTACACTCAGCTGGGCTGTAACACCTCCCTCCTATCAGGGAGGACTCCTTGCAGTCCTCCAGGCCTGCCCCCTTTTCCCATTGGCCTGCCCAGCTTTATTATGCCTGTGCTTCCCATCACTCGTCGCTCGACATAGTTCTGTATGGAAGCATTTGACTACTCTCTCAGTGACTCCTCAGGTATTGACGCAGATTGGACGACTACCCCCTCTGGCTCTCGACTTCGGCTCTACTTGGACTTCGTGACTTCTGGCATCCCTGTAACACGGCTTATACCTTCGATCATCCGCAACTCTCTTATCCCTGATCTTGGCAACGGCAATAACTACTCCTCCTCTACTACCGGTACCGGCAAGTATTGTCTTCATTACTATACCTGGCCTGGAAACACTAACACCACACTCCGGACGCACTCCCTTTGCTGCGGGTGTGTGTATCCCTATGTCCCACCTCAGCACAGGGGACGGGTCTGGTCTGCGGGCAGCACCGGCGTAACATTATGTCGAGCCCACAAGACGCAGACCAGACCGAACTTCAACAGTTTCTCTCTAATCTGCTTCAGCATAACCAGGCCATGGCGGATCAAATTGTGACACTTACACGCCAGGTCACAGTACTCTCAGACAGGGTATCGACCGCGACCCCGCCAGATGTAAGCCCCCACTCCACAAGCGCAGTTAGCAGCTCAGATGTAAGGATTCCTCCCCCCAAGCCTTATGCAGGTGAACCGCAAGATTGTAGGGGTTTCCTAAACCAGTGTGAGGTGCAGTTTGAAAAGGCTCTCCATCTCTACAATACTGATCGCAAGAAGGTAGCCTACATTTATAACCTCCTCACTGGCAGCGCCCTGGCTTGGGCTTCCCCGGTTTGGGAGCGACGTTCTGACCTTGCCCAAGATTACCCGGCATTTAAAGCAGAGTTTCAACAAGTATTCGATTCTTCCGCTCGTCGGGAGATGGCATCTGTTTCTCTCCTCCAGATCACTCAGGGACGGCGAATGGTGACACAGTATGCTGTGGAATTCCGGACTCTAGCAGCCGAGACTAACAGGGGACAAGAGGCTCTCGTCTCCGTGTTCTGGCAAGGCCTGGCAGATCCCATCAAGGATGAACTCTCTCGCCAATCCAGGCCGGATCAATTGGAGGTCCTCATTGATTTGGCTGTCCGAGTGGATCAACGTATCCAGGTACGCCGCTCAGAGCGTCAGCGCACTCGCGTCTATAACTTTCAAGTTCCGTTCTCCAGTACTCCCAGCAACACTCCTGCACTGGAGTTGCCAGAGCCAATGCAATTGGGGGTACAATGCATCCGCACACCGATACGGCAGTTCCGCCATGCCGAGGGATTGTGTTTCTACTGCGGAGCCATGGAACATCTGGTTCGGGAGTGTCCACTGCGTCCGGGACGGGAACACCCAGTGAGTACAGAGGGGCTCTCTCTGGGTGTAATGTCTCCACGTCCACTTTCTAAAGGTGAACTCCCTAAGAAACTTACATTTCCAGTCTCCCTTTCAGGCGATAAGTTCAAGACTTCTACCGCCGCTTTCATTGACTCAGGAGCTGGTGGAAACTTTGTGGATCTTGAATTCGCCAGGTTAAACCGCATACCACTCGTGAGAAAGAAGGTTCCCATCGCACTTGTCGGTATCGATGGACGTCGTCTTACCCCGGCCCACATCTCCTTAGAGACGGCTCCCTTGCTTCTGTCCTCACATCTGCACAAGGAGATCTTAGTTCTCGATGCCATTCAAGCTCCTGGGATACCCATCACCCTTGGTCTTCCTTGGCTACAGCTTAACAATCCTCTCATTGACTGGACTTCCTCTGCCCCCATTTCCTGGAGGCCGAGGTCAGACGAGACTCATCAACTGCTGGCCAATACCTCTGTTCCCGAAGTTATTCTACCTTCTGTTTACCATCAATTCCGGGACGTTTTCAATAAGGTGCAGTCAGACCTCTTGCCGCCACACAGGACTTACGATTGTCCGATCGATCTAGTTCCAGGTTACTCCCTACCCAAGTCCAAGACCTACCCCTTGTCATTACCAGAATCTCACGCTATGGATGAATATATCCAGGAGAATCTCAAGAAAGGCTTTATTCGTCACTCCAATTCCCCAGCAGGGTCTGGGTTTTTCTTCGTCAAGAAAAAGGAAGGGTCATTGAGGCCTTGCATCGACTACAGGGGTTTAAACCACATCACTATTAAAAAATCGTTACCCCCTTCCCCTTATTACCGAACTGTTCGATAAATTACAGGGGGCCAAGATTTTTTCCAAGTTGGATCTACGTGGTGCCTATAACCTGGTGCGCATCAGGAAGGGGGATGAATGGAAGACGGCCTTCAACACGTGTAGTGGACACTACGAATATCTAGTAATGCCTTTCGGCTTATGTAATGCTCCCGCTGTCTTCCAGGATTTCAACAACGACGTCTTTCGTAAGGTACTCAATATTTTTGTTATTGTATACTTGGATGATATCCTGATTTTTTCCAAAGATCTCCAGGACCATATACGCCACACCTCCTACGTCCTTTCCCGTCTCCGTGAACACCATTTGTACGCCAAACTGGAGAAGTGCACCTTTCATACGACCTCTACTCCGTTCCTGGGGTATATCATTTCCGATGAGGGGTTTATGATGGACTCCGGTAAACTTCAAGCAGTCACTGAATGGCCAAGACCCAACTCTCTCAAGGCCATACAATGTTTTTTAGGGTTCGCTAATTACTATCGTAAGTTTATACTGAGTTTTTCCACCATTGTGGCACCCCTCACTGCGCTCACCAAAAAAGGAGCTGATCCTTCTGCTTGGTCACCCGAGGCTATCTCCGCCTTCGAGACACTCAAGGAAGCCTTTATATCCGCACCTATTCTCCGTCATCCCAACATCAAACTTCCCTTCGTCCTGGAGGTCGACGCTTCTGATTGCGGCACTTGTGCCGTTCTTTCCCAGAGACCCACGCCCCAAGATAAGTTACATCCCTGTGCATATTTTTCCAAGAAATTCTCGTCTGCCGAGAGGAACTATGACGTGGGTAACAGGGAACTTCTGGCCGTGAAGATGGCTCTTCAAGAGTGGAGACACCTGCTGGAGGGGTCAAAAGAGCCGTTTACTATTCTCACGGACCACAGGAACCTTCTTTACATAGAGAACGCTCAACGCCTTGGTCCACGACAGGCTCGTTGGGCGTTTTTTTTTTCTCGATTCGATTTTTACCTGTCCTATATTCCCGGGACCAAGAACGTAAAGGCAGACGCACTCTCCCGTATACATTCTTCTGAAGAGAGTCCAGAGGAATCGTTGGAGACTATCCTTCCACATGAGAGGATTCTCGCCACATCTACTTTCAAGAATCTTGACAAGATTTTGCACTCCCAGAGACGCATTCCCAAGGACTTGGTCGTTCCAGACAACAAACTCTTTGTAGCATCCAAATTTGTTCCAGAGGTCCTGTCTTGGGGTCACTCCTCTAAATCTGCAGGTCATCCAGGTTTTAAGAAGAATACTGATCTCATTCGTCGGAATTTCTGGTGGCCAAGGATGTCAGAAAAGGGGAAGGGAAACACAAAATGGATGTGCACCCTAAAAGAATTCACTTATATGCACACCAAACTAATGTAAAAATTAACTTTTAATAAATACCTTAAAACATATATTACCAAAGTAATGTGTAATGTGGATTAAAAATATATTAAATCAGAAATATCTGGCATCCATGTCTTTGATTATTGAGTCGTGCTGTCCCAGATGTCCACTTAATATTAGTGGGATACAAAAGACAGGGGATGCTAGGAGTCAGGGTGTTACCCCCTCTGGAGCAACGATGAGACCCAGTAGTGAGAATATATAGTTGTTCACAGGTAGAGCTTCCTTGCTAGATGGACCAGCACTGCGCACTGCAATAAGGGCTTTGGTGTGTTAAAGTGCAGGTGCCTGGGTAGTAAAGCTAGCACATACAGTGTAATGATGATACAGACACTGCAACATACATCCACCAGACACAGCAGTGCTGGGGTGAATAGCACAGAGATAACTGTGAAAGCACCTCACATAGAGTGCAAGAAAAGCAGGCACACAAACTGTGGAAATAAATAAATAAACGACTATCTGCTAGGGTCTGCAAAGTTAGAACCAGGAGACTACAGACACTACATTAAAACAGCTCCAAGTAGGAGACTGACAAAAATTTGTCCCTGAAGAAGCTCCTTTGCTGGAGGGAAACGCGCGTTGGACGCGCAATGTTGTCAGTCTCCTACTTGGAGCTGTTTTAATGTAGTGTCTGTAGTCTCCTGGTTCTAACTTTGCAGACCCTAGCAGATAGTCGTTTATTTATTTATTTCCACAGTTTGTGTGCCTGCTTTTCTTGCACTCTATGTGAGGTGCTTTCACAGTTATCTCTGTGCTATTCACCCCAGCACTGCTGTGTCTGGTGGATGTATGTTGCAGTGTCTGTATCATCATTACACTGTATGTGCTAGCTTTACTACCCAGGCACCTGCACTTTAACACACCAAAGCCCTTATTGCAGTGCGCAGTGCTGGTCCATCTAGCAAGGAAGCTCTACCTGTGAACAACTATATATTCTCACTACTGGGTCTCATCGTTGCTCCAGAGGGGGTAACACCCTGACTCCTAGCATCCCCTGTCTTTTGTATCCCACTAATATTAAGTGGACATCTGAGACAGCACGACTCAATAATCAAAGACATGGATGCCAGATATTTCTGATTTAATATATTTTTAATCCACATTACACATTACTTTGGTAATATATGTTTTAAGGTATTTATTAAAAGTTAATTTTTACATTAGTTTGGTGTGCATATAAGTGAATTCTTTTAGGGTGCACATCCATTTTGTGTTTCCCTTCCCCTTTTCTGATTCACTTTTCAGTTCACAGTTTGCACCCATCTTTTTGATTACCTCACTTACATATTTGACTACTGTACATTATTCAATTGGTATGGTCCTGTGATCACTCCCTATCTCTCTGTTGTTTCTATAAGTGACTTTTTGGGGTACTCTATTTGGCCAATGATGTCTCAAGATATTCTGGAGTTAACCCGCGCATGCCCCACGTGCGCTCAAAGCAAGACTCTCCGTCAAAAGCCTCAGGGTTTTCTGTTACCCCTTCCAGTTCCCGACCGCCCCATGTCCCTCATTTCTATGGACTTCATCGTGGAGTTGCCCAGGTCCAGAGGAATGAACACTATCTTGGTGGTCGTGGACAGGTTCTCGAAGATGTCCCATTTCATTCCACTTAAAGGATTACCAACCTCCCCCGCCCTTGCTGATATCTTTACGGAGCAGATTTTCCGGATTCATGGGATCCCTTCGTCCATTGTGTCTGACAGAGGTTCTCAGTTCGTATCCAAATTTTGGAGAGCTTTCACGAAGAGATTGGGCATCTCTTCTTCCTTCTCTTCCGCCTATCATCCTCAGTCCAATGGACAAACGGAGAGAATCAATCAATCCCTGGAGAAGTACCTGAGATGTTTTATATCCGATTTCCAGGATGATTGGGCTCAACTCCTCTCTTGGGCAGAGTATGCCGTCAATTCTGCAAAAAACGAGTCCACCCGGGAGTCGCCCTTCTTTATAAATTATGGGTTCCATCGTCCCTGTCTTCCCATCCCCAACATTTCTTCTGGAGTACCAGCCGTAGATGAACGCATTTCTTCCCTCCAAACCGCATGGTCCAGGATTCAGTCTACCCTTCTCAACTCCTCCCGCAGATCGAAATTACAGGCCGATCGTCGTCGTCGTTCGGCGCCCAGTTACAAACCAGGGGATTTGGTATGGCTCTCCTCTAGGAATATCCACCTCAAGGTACCATCTCCTAAACTGGCACCTAAGTTCCTGGGACCCTTCCCTATTTGTGAACAAATCAATCCTGTGGCATTCCGGCTCCAACTACACTGGCGACACACTTTATTCGAGCTTGGCTAGTCCCACGAATTCGGGTATACCCGGGTGTATTGAGGTTTGTGACTGTTTTCTGCCCGAGTGCATTGAGGTATTTTCCAAGCAGGGATTGAAGCATTTTATTCCCGCTAGCTGCAATACTGCACAGTATATATATATATACTGCATTACAATTCATGAATTTATGCCATCTGGTAGACACGCGAAGCATTGCAGCCTATTAAATCCTAATCATTATCATTTAACAGATCAGCCGCCCATCAGCCAGGCATGAACCCAGGCTGGGAAGGCAAATGCAACGGGGCTTGTCAGAGGTGAGGAGCGGCGCATTCCAGGTATCTGCCAGGTACATACCGGGTATTTGCTCGAATAAAGTGTGTCGGTGCAGTACCACCCAGTATGAAGATTCCCAATGTCTTTCATGTGTCTCTCTTAAAACCATTTATCTCCAGTCACTTCTTTCCGAATCAGACTCGTAAACCGGATCCCATTACGGTACAAAATAACGAGGAATACGAAGTTCACTCTCTTTTGGATTCTCGCCTATCCAGGGGTCGGCTCCATTTCTTGGTGCAGTGGAAGGGCTTTGGCCCTGAAGAGAGATCCTGGGTACCTTCAAAGGACATTCATGCCCCGGCCCTTCTTAAGTCCTTCAGGAAGAAGTTATCAGAGAAACCGTTCTTGGACCGTCCTGAGGCCGTTCCTGAAGAGGGGGGTACTGTCAGGAATCGGCGTTCTCCTCGCTTCCCACACAGATCACCCTCTATCCGCAGGGAGCCCCTGGACCCACAAAACAATCCTGCCTTACCGTCCTCCACGGCTCCTCGCCCCTGCCGCCGTCGCGAGATCACTCCCCTCGGCGATTCCTCTGCTCAGCGCCGGGCGCGCCCACGCCCTCCTGCACGCACACCTACACGCACGCCAGCCTCAGACGTTATGTGCATGCATTCCCAGCTTACAGAGCACACGCCTAACAGAGCACTTTTAACCACTGCTCCTGCAGTGAGGCGTCGCCCCAAGCATCACACAGTTCCATGCAAATCAATGATTACACTCAGCTGGGCTGTAACACCTCCCTCCTATCAGGGAGGACTCCTTGCAGTCCTCCAGGCCTGCCCCCTTTTCCCATTGGCCTGCCCAGCTTTATTATGCCTGTGCTTCCCATCACTCGTCGCTCGACATAGTTCTGTATGGAAGCATTTGACTACTCTCTCAGTGACTCCTCAGGTATTGACGCGGATTGAACGACTACCCCCTCTGGCTCTCGACTTCGGCTCTACTTGGACTTCGTGACTTCTGGCATCCCTGTAACATGGCTTATACCTTCGATCATCCGCAACTCTCCTATCCCTGATCTTGGCAACGGCAATAACTACTCCTCCTCTACTACCGGTACCGGCAAGTATTGTCTTCATTACTATACCTGGCCTGGCAACACTAACACCACACTCTGGACGCGCTCCCTTTGCTGCGGGTGTGTGTATCTCTACGTCCCACCTCAGCACAGGGGACGGGTCTGATCTGCGGGCAGCACCGGCGTAACAGGGTCCAAGCTTTATGTATCATGTTTCCAGTATTATCCACAGTGCTAATCATATGCTTTTTTAAGCAAGTGTGTCTTAAGGTGGGTCTTAAAGGTGGATAGAGTGGGTGCTAGTCGGGTATTGAGGGGAAGGGCATTCCAGAGGTGCGGGGCAGTCAGTGAAAAAGGTTTAAGGCGGGAGAGGGCTTTAGATACAAAGGGGATAGAAAGAAGACATCCTTGAGAAGAACGCAAGAGTCGAGATGGTACATAGCAAGAAATTAGGGCTGAGATGTAAGGCGGGGCAGAAGATTGTAAAGCTTTAAAAGTGAGGAGGAGAACTGAGTGTGAGATGCAGGATTTGATCGGAAAGCCAGGAGAGGGATTTCAGAAGGGGAGATGCGGAGACAGATTTAGGAAAGAGCAGAGCCATTCTGGCAGCAGCGTTTAGGATAGATTGTAGGAGAGACAGGTGAGAAGCAGGAAGGCCAGACAGCAGGAGGTTACAGTAATCAAGACGGGAGAGAATGAGGGCCTGAGTCAGAGTTTTAGCAGTCGAGCAACAGAGGAACGGGCGTATCTTAGTGATATTGTGGAGGAAAAAGCAACAGGTTTTAGAAACGTTTTGAATGTGAGAGGAGAATGAAAGAGAGGAGTCAAGTGTGACCCCTAAGCAGCATGCTTGGGCTACTGGGTGAATGACCGTACTTCCAACAGTAATGTGGAAGAAGGTAGTAGGGCCAGATTTGGGAGGAAGTATGAGGCGTTCTATTTTTGCCATGTTGAGTTTAAGGCGGCGGAGGGCCATCCAGGATGATATGGCTGAGAGACATTCAGAAACTTTGGTTTGTACAGCAGGTGTTAATTCAGGTGTTGAGAAGTAAATTTTTGTGTCGTCAGCATAGAGGTGATATTTAAACTGAAGAGATGTTATTAGGTCACCTAGAGAGTGTGTACAGAGAAAGGAGAAGAGGTCCCACGACAGAGCCCTGGGGTACCCCCATAGAGAGATCAATAGAGGAGGAGGTGGTGTTAGCAGAAGAGACACTGAAAGTACGATGGGAGATGTAAGAGGAGATACAGGATAGAGCTTTGTTCTGAATACCAAGAGTATGGAGATTGGGAACAAGAAGAGGGTGGTCCACGATGTCAAATACTGCAGAGAGGTCGAGCAATATGAGCAGAGTGTAATGACCTCTGTCTTTGGCAGCATGGAGGTCATCAGTTATATTAGTGAGGGCTGTTTCCGTGGAGTGAGCAGTGCGGAAGCCAGATTGTAGAAGGTCGAGGAGAGAATAGGTGTTGAGAAAATGAAGCAAGCGAGAGAATACAAGACGTTCAAGGAGTTTTAGAGGCAAAAGGCAAGAGGGAGACAGGTCGATAGTTAGAAGGACAGGTAGGGTCAATCTTGCTGTTTTTGAGTAATGGTATAACTGTTGCATGTTTGAAGGAGGAGGGAAAGGAACCAGAGTAGAAGGAGGAGTTAAAAATGTGTGTGAGTTTAGTGAATATAGTAGGACCAATAGGTTTTAGGAGATGGGATGGAATGGGGTCAAGAGAGCAAGTGGTAGAGGGAGAAGAGGAGATCAACAGTGACACATCCTCCTCTGAGACAGTGGAAAAAGAGTCAAGGAAGGCAGGAGAAGAGTTAGGAAGAGGTGTAGAATGGGAGGAAGAAACAGAGGGGATGTTCTGACGTATGGATTCCACCTTATCCTTAAAATAGTCAGCAAAGTCCTGAGTGAAGATGGAGGAAGAAGAGGCAGCTGAGGGTGGTTTGAGTAGAGCGTCAAAGACAGAGAAGAGTCGGCGTGGGTTAGACTTGTGCGTGTTGATTAGTGAAGAAAAGTAGGCTTGTTTAGCTTGTGAGAGGGCAGAGTTGAGACAGGAAGGCATAAATTTGTAGTGAAGGAAGCCTGCGAGAGTATGAGATTTCCTCCAGAGGCGTTCAGAGGAATGAGTGGAGGAACGCAGCATGCGTGTGTGGGAATTTAGCCAGGGTCTGGGGTTAATAGGGTGAGGTCGGCAGAGAGAAAGCGGGGCATGTAGATCAAGAGAGGAGGTTATGGCAGAGTTGTAGTTCCTGACCAGGTTGTCAAGGTCTGGAGCAGAACTGAGAGAGGAGAGGGAGGAGTGTAAAGTGGACTCAAAGTCAGGTAGGTGAATAGAGCACAGGTTTCTGCAGAACCAGAGGGTAGATGGAGTTGGAGAAGGGGAAAAGCGAGATAGAGAGAATGAGATGAGGTGATGGTCAGAGAGAGGAAAGGGGGAAATTGAGAAATCGGAGAGAGAGAAGTTTTTAGTGAAAACAAGGTCGAGGTAGTGGCCATCCTTGTGGGTGCTGGCTGCAGTCCACTGTTGAAGGCTAAAAGAAGAGGTAAGAGAGAGAAAGCGGGAATCCCAAGGGAGAGAGGGGCCATCAATATGGCAGTTGAAGTCCCCAATGAGAAGAACAGGGGGGTCTGAGGAGAGAAGAAAGAGAGCCAGGATTCAAAGTGAGCGAGAAAGGCAGAAGGGCAATGAGTAGAGGAAGGTGAGCGATAGATGACTGCCATGTGGACAGGGAGAGGAGAGAAGATCTGGACAGTGTGAGCCTCAAAGGAGGGAAAATCAAGAGAGGGAGGAATAGGAAGGGTTCGGTAACGGCAGAGAGAGGAGAGCAGGAGCCCCACACCTCAACCCCTGCCATCAGGGCGCGGAGTGTGGGAGAAAGAAAGACCACCATAAGAGAGTTTATTCCATTTTACACCATCCCCCTTTTTTTCCCCACTCCCCTTCCCTGTGTTTTTTCCCCCCTACTCTTGTGCTTTTTAAGAACCATATATTCTGTGATTATAGTCGTTAAGCATTCCCATTTGTGATACCTATTGTTCTATTATTAACGCTATAAAATTTTGGCTTATTCCGAGACTCTTTTCGTTTTCTCTATCAATCAGTGTGTGCTGGAGCTTTTTTGGGTTTTCTATGATCTTCAGTGGGATTGTTTGGGCCCACTTCGTTCCGTTTGCACCCTGTGCTTTATGAGTTTTTACTTTGTTTAGAGTGCTGTCTATTTGTTTATATATTGTTAGAAAGGGAGCGTGCATTCCAAAGAGCACAGGAGAAAGGGAAAGAAGAGGGAGGGTGGCAGGGGATAGGTATGAGGTTGGAGGGGTTGACACCACGAGTAGAGGTTGCATTTGGCAGGCGAGGACGAGAGCATGTAGGAATAAGGCACGGACTAGGATTGGGAGAGATATCCCCAGAAGCAATTAAGAGGAGCATGGATAGAAAGAGAATGTGCGAGGATGATTTGTAGGGGTGTGATTTAGTGCAGGCAATATAGCTATGCAGTGTCAGAGGGCGCAGGTAAGAAAGGAGTTCATGTGAATTCAGAAGTGGTGAAGAAAGGAGAGATGGAGATATATGAATAGAGTTAGAGACATATGAGCCTGGTAGAAGGAAGTGAGGCCACAGCAAAAATAAATGGTAAAGGCAGCATCACAGGAATGGTTAAGTTCTGGGAAGTGCAGTCTGGGATAAATAATATCCTCCTTTCCAGCGTTGTTCAAATGCAGGAATCAGGGCCAATAGGTGTTGTCCACTTCTTCTTAGATGAGGTGAAAGTTGTCACTATACACTCTATTAATATTATTTTATGTAGGGTTTTTTTCAGTATATTATTCATAGTACTGTTGTGACTGACATTCGGGGGACGATTCACGTTCATGTTTTTTAGTTTTTTTATTCCAGTTTGTTCATTTCATCAATTAAACATTTAATACATTTCATATATTTTGTACCCTAAACCCTTAACCTAAAAGCCCTTACATTAATTTACTTTCCTAAAAATTACCTTAACCGAAAACCCCTATCCTTAACCGCTAAAACCCCTTAATGTAATTACCTTATTGGCAAAACAGCCAGCAGCCGAGTGTCCAGTGGTGGAGCGTCATAGCGGCTGCACTAAAGGCTCCCTCGGCAGTCAAACATCGATGCTCACATAATAGCGGCAAAATGACCATGACCATGTCCTATTCCATCCCTCTCCCTCCTCCCCCCCACCATTCTCTCCCACACCATTCTCTCTCTCAGCACCTTTGTCTCCCCCCACCATGATATTGGTCTCTGGTTCCCACCATTCATGTCAGCCTTAATTGAAGGCTTCCTGACTTCCTTCCCTATTCCCCACTCACTGTCGGTTATACCGTATCATGCATGCCTGATACGTGACATATAATGGAAATGATCCCTTCTCCCTCCCAATACACTTAGGGATAGCAGGTAATCTGGGGTCATCCTGTGCCTTGACTAGGGCTATATAGGATACAACCACTGGTAACCTACTAATCAGGACCCACCTGCAATTCCACACGCTTAGGACCAGTCAGGACTACAATATCAAAGATAGGTTACTGCACCAGCCCTGTTTTCTTTGAATTTCAGGGGCTTTCTCACCAATGTACCATACTGAGTACCATTCTGGCTTATTGGTATCCTTATGAGAGCTGCAGAGTTTAACTTGGCCTTGGAGTGAATGTGATGCTGTCTTGCTGTGCTGACACACAGTCTTATTAGTGTGCATAATTTGCCGTGTATGAGAGATAATGGTGAGAGTGCCATCTTAGCATAAGACTGGGGACCCAGAGACACATGCAGAAGCTTCCTGACCTCTATCGCTGGTCCCCTATGTCCTATAGTGTTGCTTCAGGCAAATGTACCTTGATGGGTGTGCCAGTTCCGTCAGTCCTGGCGACCGCGTGTAAGCAGCATCTGCAGTAGTATATGAGGCTCCCACACACTCACTCTTAGCGTGCTTCTGGATCTCAGAAGATTGTTGCAGAAAAAGGAAGAAAGACATCTGGAATGGCAGCAGAAAACCAGCAATAATATGTATACGAGAGGTTAGTAGGTGTATATGAAGCAGAGCCGAGGAAATCCTTTATCCAATGTCCAGGCAGGAAAAAAGGTAGGCCACTCCAAACTAACAAAAAGGGTTAATTTATTGCAAGACGAACATACAGTGGAAAAAAGGGACTGATAGAACGCACCTACGCGTTTCGTACAAGAAGTACTTTATCAAGGTAACAAGGTAAACCAAATGCTGCCTTTTTATACTTACCTGCATTGTCCATTACACTATTGATTGTGATGTCATCACACAGCGTCCGCGCAGAGTCGCGGTGATGCCTTCACACAGCGTCTGCGTCGAATCGCGGTGATATAACGTGCACAGCCATAGGCTGGTCAAGTCAGGTGTGTATCTGCATTCACTAGAGCTGTCCGTCGCGCCATACAAATGACGTCATCAGCGCGCGTCCGAAGACGTGGTCGCGCTGACGTCACGTACATTCCCATGGGATCAGGCAGATCACGTGACCAACAATTTTTTCAATCAACAAAGATTATTGAAAATTTATTTCAACACAAAAACATAAAATCAAGTTAAAAAGAACAAACAAAATTCTATAAAAAACAAATAACTAGTTGCTTAGATCGCAGCATCCCTAAAACACTATTCTGTATTAGAATAAAGCCAAATTGTAATATCAACGACATAATCAATAACAGTATAAGTAATTGTAATTACTACATAATAAATGTCAAATTGAGAGTATGTTAATCTAAATACAGCAAAGTGCCTGTAAAAGGGAAAGATTAAAAAACCTTGAAATTCATTGAGGGCATGATTAATGTGTGTATATTAATTAGTTCATACATTCCCATATATATCATTAAGGGAAATTTGTAACGTATACGATTTTTTTTAAAATTATAACTTAATTAAACAGAAGAGTATATTGTAATCACAGGGACCCCATATCCATAGAAACAAAGTACCATAAAAGAACATAAACATGAACATTGATTGGGAGTGCATAAATTATATTAATATAGTGTCTAAGATAAATTATATATATTTAATATATATACTCTATATGTGATAATAAAGTAATAATATAATAATAAATCAAAAATGATAAGAATATAAACAATGATATAAAATAATATAAACTTTATATCATAAAAAATGACTTAAATCCCAATCAATGTTCATGCCTAGGGGTGCTCTTGTTCGCAGGGTAAAAATCCAATAAGACTCGCGTCTATCTAATTGCTTAGTTCTATCCCCCCCCCCCCCCTCTCGGGGGTATAGGGATATGTTCTATACCCTTAAAGGAAAAAGTATCTTTATTACCATTTGGACAACTAGAAAAGTGTTTTGACACGGGATGATTTTGATCTCCGTTATTGATAAGGCATAAATGCTCAAGTATGCTCTTATTGCCGGCCACATCCACATTTCAACAAATATATAATATAAGTAGAGTTACAATTGATGAAAGACTTAATATTATAAATTTTCTAGTGTTGTAAGAGCAAAATGTTTTACTCTGATTCATTTTAGAGCAAGCTTTACAATGAGTACAGGAATATGTTCCATGTGGCAACTGTGGTCTGATTACATTTTGAGGTCCAAAAAGACTTGGGGATAGAAAATTGGACAGGGTTTTAGCACGTTTAAAAACAACATTAGGACCTGTTGCAACATATGGTTTAATAATTGGATTCAATGATAAGACATTCCAATGCTTTTTCAGAATGTGTTTAATAGCTCCTGCTTGTCTGCTATATGGGGTGATAAAGGAAGGACTTGTATTTGATCTTGTAGATTTAGTATTATGTCTCAGCAAGGATTTCCTATCCATAGCTGTGACTTCACATAAAGATATATCCAAATCTTTCTTATTATAGCCCCTTTGCAGAAAGCGTGTATATAAATCATTTACTTGAAGTTGATAATCATAGTTGCTCGAACAGTTCCGCGTGCTCTAATAAACTGACTTTTAGGTATCCCTCTGAACATGGCAGGAGGATGACAACTGCTGGGCCTCAAAAATGTATTGCGAGAATTTGGTTTACGATAAAGTGTGGTCTGAATGTTAAGAGTGGTATCAATATAGAGACATAAGTCTAAGTAGTTTATACGTTGTGCATGATAAGAATAAGTGAATGTCAAATTAAAATTATTAGTGTTAAGTGATAAAATAAAATTGTGCAATGTAGTGATATCACCCTCCCAAATAAACAATAAATCGTCAATGTAACGCTTGTAGAATAGAATGTGCTCCCTATATTTGTTCAGTTCTCCAAACACGTGGAACAACTCCCACCAACCCATAAACAGGTTGGCGTAAGAGGGGGCAAAACTTGTGCCCATTGCTGTTCCACGTGTTTGGAGATAATGAACCCCATTGAAAAGAAAAAAATTGTGCGTGAGAATAAAGTCAATTGAATCTAAAATAAAGTGATTTGTGCAGGTGATAAATCAGACCGATTAAGAAAATGACCAGCAGCCGTCAATCCATGTTCATGGGATATGACAGTATATAGAGATGTGACATCTAGTGTCACCCACATCAAATTACACTTCCATTTGAAACCATCAAGAGTATTAATTAAATCTGTACTGTCTCTAATATAAGACGGCAGTTGTTGCACCAAAGGTTGGAGGAAGTGATCCACATAGCGTGAGACACTATCTCCCAAAGAATCAATACTAGAAACAATTGGCCTCCCTGGTGGGGAGACCAATGTTTTGAGAATCTTTGGGAGATGGTGAAACACTGCCGTGGTGGGTAAAGGTTTGTACAAGAAATTAACATCATTGCCGTTAAGAACTCCTAACATGGAACCCACATCTAATAAATCCCTCAGTTCTCTTTGATACTTTTGGGTGGGATCAGATGGTAGCACAGCATAGGAAGAGACATCCCAAGCTGACGTAAAGCCTCCCTGAGATAGTCGTCCCTATGCTGTTCCATCACTGCTCCACCCTTGTGTGCATTCTTTATTATTAACAATTTGTTATTTTTTAATTCCTCTAAAGCTTTAAGTTCATCAGGGTTGAGATTGTTATGCTGAGTGTTACAATATGGAAAATCAAATGAAAAGCCTTTTTGTAACAATCTCAAGTCTCTCTCCACCAAGCTTTCAAAGGTGGAGAGAAATTTGCCTTTGATGAACGTGGGATAAAACAAAGATTGTTTCTTGAGTCCTGTATTGTGTCTTCCTAGAAAATTGTTAGGGTCATAAGTAGACTCTTGACCATTATCAAGTTCTTCTAAATCCTGAATTAAACACTGTTCCCTAAACGAGAATGTATGAAGTTGATTTAACTCAGTATCTAATGTTGTTATTCCTGTAAAAGATGAATTTTCATTATTAACAGATAACTCATGCGTTAAATTCAAAGGTTGTTCAATATTAGAATTACTGTATGAGTATTATCATTGAAAAACTTCTTTAGTGTACATTTTCTAACAAATTTGTTAAGGTCAATCATCGTCTGGAACAGGTCAAAATCAGTATCTGGGACAAATCCCATACCCTTATTCAGTAATAGCAATTCAATGTCAGTGAGTGTCACATTTGAAATATTAATTACTCCACATTCATTATCTAAAAGTTCTTCTTCCTTTTGGTGGGTGCTCCTTTGTTTTGACTTTTTTGTTTTCTTGCCGCGTCTTGTTCTTTAGAGTTTTTTGGCACAGATTGTTGACCAGAGGACTCAGAAGAATTAGTTGGGCCAGATTTGTATTCTGTGGCCCTGTCTTTTTGTCTTCTTTCCCAAAGAGGGCGTTGCTCCTTTGCAGCGTCTGTTTCAGATTGAGAGTTATCTTTTTCATGTGTGGTGAAGAAAGAAACAGTAGGGCCCAGATTCTCTGTGTCAGATATATCAGAATCTCCTTTAGACTTAAGAATTGATTTTTTAACCCATGAATTTCTACCTTTGTCCTCTGGAGTGGAGTGAGTTGGATGTGTGTTACGATTGGATCTTCTATTAGGTGTAATTCTCTCCCATGTGTACACCTGATGACGCTCATAATCGAGTTTATCTCGTTCGAATTGTAGTTGTTTTTTAGACATTATATCCTTTTCAAGATCCTTAATCGATTTTGCCAAATTTGTGTCCAAAGCTTTAAATCCCTCCATTTTGGAAAATTTAGCCAAATGTGTCTGTGAATTCTTGATGTCCTTTTCTAGAGCCAAATTCTCTTTGGATTTGGCTTTGACAATTAATGATATCAATTTAAATGAACAGTCATTTAGAATCATTTTCCATTCATTTTCAAATTCTTGATTTATGAAGCCAAATGTGGGGGACTTTTTAACCCTTAGGCCCCTAGGAATCATTTTCACCAGTAAGTAGTTCTCTAAAAAAATGAGATCCCACCAAAGTCTCGTATCGTTGATGAGAAGCTTACTCAATTTTAGAAATAAATCATGTAAATCAGAGGAATGTTCACATTCCATATATGGTTGATTTTCAAACATTCTTTTAGCTTTCTTAAACCTCTGCGTATTATCAAGGTAGTTGAAAACATAGTCACTGGTGGTATCTTGGGGGTCGATATCTTCTATGCCCTCGGTGTCCATTGTGATACAAGTGGGAAACTTGTAGGTGTATAATATAATGAGGTAAAACAATTATATATATTGTGAAATAACAAATCTCACTTGTAGTGCACCACCCCGAATCTCACACATGGGAGCAGGGGTGAATCACTGTATATAACGTCTGTCAAGCAATAAAAAATACTTGTTTTAAAAAACTTAATGAGTAAGGAGTGTACCAGATGAATATAAGTGAACTGGTCCAATGAGCAACCACTTGAAGAGTATAAACAGGAACGTGGTTAGCTGTGGTGCTCAACAGTTATGACTAATTCAATAAGCAACAAATGAGAACATCATAATGCCATATTTGGTAATCCATATAACGATGGAGTACCCCCACTAATATAGAAGAAACCGGAAGGGAATAGTGACTAGTGGAGTCTGCCTGACAACCACAATTCCGTACACTGTAATGAAAACCCAACCAGCTATATAGTATGAAGGACAATGTCCGTGGTAACCAGGAACTATTGAAGCACTGTCAAAACACTTTTCTAGTTGTCCAAATGGTAATAAAGATACTTTTTCTTTTCAGGGTATAGAACATATCCCTATACCCCCAAGAGGGGGAGGGGGGATAGAACTAAGCAATTAGATAGACGCGAGTCTTATTGGATTTTTACCCTGCGAACAAGAGCACCCCTAGGCATGAACATTGATTGGGATTTAAGTCATTTTTTATGATATAAAGTTTATATTATTTTATATCATTGTTTATATTCTTATAATTTTTGATTTATTATTATATAATTACTTTATTATCATATATAGAGTATATATATTAAATATATATAATTTATCTTAGGCACTATATTAATATAATTTATGCACTCCCAATCAATGTTCATGTTTATGTTCTTTTATGGTACTTTGTTTCTATGGATATGGGGTCCCTGTGATTACAATATACTCTTCTGTTTATTTATGTGTGTTTAATTAAGTTATAATTTTTTTTAAAATCGCATACGTTACACATTTCCCTTAATGATATATATGGGAATGTATGAACTAATTAATATACACACATTAATCATGCCCTCAATGAATTTCAAGGTTTTTTAATCTTTCCCTTTTACAGGCACTTTGCTGTATTTAGATTAACATACTCTCAATTTGACATTTATTATGTAGTAATTACAATTACTTATACTGTTATTGATTATGTAGTTGATATTACAAGTTGGCTATACAGTATTCTAACACAGCATAGTGTCTTAGGGATGCTGCGATCTAAGCAACTAGTTATTTGTTTTTTATAGACTTTTGTTCGTTCTTTTTAACTTGATTTTATGTTTTTGTGTTTAAATACATTTTTAATAAAGTTTGTGTAATGAAAAAATTGTTGGTCACGTGATCTGCCTGATCCCATGGGAATCTATGTGACGTTAGCGCGACCACGTCTTCGGACGTGCGCTGATGACGTCATTTGTATGGCGCGACGGACAGCTCTAGTGAATGCAGCTACACACCTGACTTGACCAGCCTATGGCTGTGCACGTTATATCACCGCGATTCAACGCAGACGCTGTGTGAAGGCATCACGCGACTCTGCGCGGACGCTGTGTGATGACATCACAATCAATAGTGTAATGGACAATGCAGGTAAGTATAAAACGGCAGCATTTAGTTTACCTTGTTACCTTGATAAAGTACTTCTTGTACGAAACGCGTAGGTGCGTTCTATCAGTCCCTTTTTTCCATTGTATGTTCGTCTTGCAATAAATTAACCCTTTTTGTTAGTTTGGAGTGGCCTACCTTTTTTCCTGCCTGGTCATTGGATAAAGGATTTCCTCGGCTGTGCTTCATCTACACCTAATATCTTCTTGAATCTATCACGGATGGATCGCACGCCAATGATGTTAGAGTGCCCCTGGAGTAAGGCTAGCGGGATGTGGGTGTGAAGAGCACACAAAAAGATCCCCAAAAGGGCACACTGCAGACCTGAGTGGTATTAAATCATGGTCCTTAAGTGCGCAAACATTCAACATATAAAAGTTTATTAAGACGTAATAGACTAAATCACTACATAGATAACTTTTAAAACCAAGAAACTCCTGATGCCTCACTAGTACTAAATAAGACTAGCTCGGGATGTATGTCAAATGAGGGAGGTATATACGAAGGTGATATAACTATAGTTCATAGAGCTAGGCCCTTCCCAAAGAAAAACTCCTCTTGAGGTCTCGTGGGGTAGGGAATTAATATACCTGTAATAGAACCCAGTGTAGATAAGAGGAGATATATATAAGGGATGTAACACCTACTGCTATCTGTGTTATTCACCACAGAGGACTATCTATGCACATTCACCTAAGAGTATTGATGTCTATCATGACAATACCTCCACAGGGTCCCTGTACCCATTAATGAATATGCAGCAACTGTGATCACTGTAGTTTATTATATGAGTCATCAAGCCTGAGCTGTATACTCCCGATACCCATCAGCATTATACCGATTAAGGCCAGCCACTCATTATCATCTCTATAGATATAACTATACTACAACTGTTTAATCACCACATTAGCTAGGAGATCCATCTGATCTCTACCCTATAAACCTATATGTAGATTGTGACACATATAGGTATTCAGTAAGCACACACATAGGTGTTACATCCCTTATATATATCTCCTCTTATCTACACTGGGTTCTATTACAGGTATATTAATATCCTACCCCACGAGTCCTCAAGAGGAGTTTTTCTTTGGGAAGGGCCTAGCTCTATGAACTATAGTTATATCACCTTCGTATATACCTCCCTCATTTGACATACATCCCGAGCTAGTCTTATTTAGTACTAGTGAGGCATCAGGAGTTTCTTGGTTTTAAAAGTTATCTATGTAGTGATTTAATCTATTACGTCTTAATAAACTTTTATATGTTGTATGTTTGCGCACTTAAGGACCATGATTTAATACCACTCACGTCTGCAGTGCGCCCTTTTGGGGATCTTTTTGTGTGCTCTTCACACCCACATCTGCTAGCCTTATATCTATCCCTGGCAGCACGCGACCTCATCCATTTATTCGGGGGTTTTGAGCGAGGCACCACAATCTCTAATAGTGCCCCTGGAGTAACACAGGTAAAGAGCCACAGTGCTTCAATAGTTCCTGGTTACCACGTACATTGTCCTTCATACTATATAGCTGGTTGGGTTTTCATTACAGTGTACGCAATTGTGGTTGTCAGGCAGACTCCATCAACCAACATATAAATAAATAAACACACAACAAAGGTCTGGAGGTGCAGAGGACATAGCTTTATTTACACAAATAAACCCTGGTAAGTGCCAACCCTGCCAGCGTGCTCTCCCTGTTAGCCCGGCCGTTAAGCAAGACTGGTCCCAGGGAATCATGCACAAATGAGCCCTGCCCGCTCGCTACCCCAGCCACCACAGGGTTTTTCTGCACATAGACCCCGCTGGCAAGGTTAATGCATACTTACCCACCCCTACCCCGAACAGCCGTCGTGACGTAGGCAACTCATGCCATGGAATGCCCGCCCCAAACATGGCAGATATAGTTACATAGTAGATGAAGTTGGAAAAGACATGCATCCTTCAAGTTCACCCTACTGTATGCTAAATGTAGACAACAGATACTTTATCCTACAGTATATCCGTACTTACAGTATATTGATCCAGAGGAAGGCAAACCAAAAAAAAAACCATGATATCTCATAATGGGAAAATAAATTCCTTCCTGACTCCAATAATTGGCAATCGGATTACTCCCTGGATCAACATCCCTCCTATGTATACTTTTTTTTTTTTGAAAAGGAAGAAAATACAACATAATATACAATATATTATACAATTGTTATGGTTTCACACAAACAAATGGATGGGTGAGAGGGGACTTATTTTCAGAGAACAGGCTGCCTTTCCTCCCCTGCGCTCATTTAAATCCCCTTAGCCCTGCCCCCTCCCCGTGACACTGAGAGGAGGGGAAGGGAGGAAAGCAGCGTGCAGTCCAGCCAAGCTTGAGGAGGAGGGGAGAGGGGAAGCAGCACGTGGACTGGCACCAAAGTTGAGGGGGTCAGGTGAGGAGATCAGGGGGGAGAGGAGAACCTAGCCCCTGCGGTCAGGTGCCCTGTCACCGAGGGGCTCAAGGCTGCTTTCTGTCAGCCCATCAAGACTTCTAACTGTAGCACATACAGTATCTAGCTACCTCTTAAGGATACATTGTATACAAATACAGTCCAATTTGGGTTGCATCACGCCACACTACACATATAGAGGTCGCCTTTCCTTGATACTGTGTACACATTAAATATACTTACTGCAGGACTCGTCTGAATACCCTGTAACCACAGCCACTCCAGGTGACTTGTACTGTAAGTTACATTACAGCAGTGACACTGCCCATAGGTGGTTTTTTTTTGTATCTCTTGTCACAATAAGTTATTATTTGGCTCCCAATTATCTGCAATTGTGCAGCTACACGCTATTATTTGTGTGTGGGTTCAAGAGTACATGCAATTTGGGGACTTTACTTACTTTCTTTCTCCACCTGGATGCTGTGGTTTTCAGTCTGTTTCTACAATTAGCACGAGACTGCAGCATCCAAGAAAAGCACCCTCAGCTCACCAGATATCAATGAATAAAAACGTTTATTAAACTACATAAAAATAAAAAAAAGACAAACAAACTACAAAGAAACACAACCTCTATATATATATATTCTATATAATCCTTGATCCCCCATATTGAAAATATTATGTTGTTAACAGATAGGTTGGTTTATGTAGTTTTATCTGATATTATAACATTTGATGCTAGATTTTTTCTAAAGTGGAATATATATTTTTTTAATTTCATTCCATATTTTCCAACTATAATATATTATACCTCTGTTGATACTTTTTCTCTAAAAGTCCTTTATGTATCTTCTATTCATTTAATTAGATTAGAGTATCTACTGTGTTCAGGATATATATATTATGTTGTGTGTTAACTATTTCCAATTTACTAGGCAGTTTTTTCCATCCATAGATTTGAATCATTGAATGTTTTCATTATAGATTCTTAATTATTGTTGAAAAACCACACTCTACTATACTGTACACTATATATATATATATGTATATGTTTTCTTGATTTTTATTGAGATTTATGATTTCAGTGATGTATTGTTATTACAACCAATGCAATTATAATCAATGATTATCCATTACAGCTGCTTTTTAAGTGCACAGGAGGGGCTATATTAAGGCGCTTAACTCACAGTCCCAACTATCCTTCTTGAGAAAGGGCTTTTAGAGCCTGAAACGCTTAGGAGGTTGTGTTTCTTTGTAGTTTGTTTGTCTTTTTTTTCATTTTTATGTAGTTTATTAAACGTTTTTATTCATTGATATCTGGTGAGCTCAGGGTGCTTTTCTTGGACGCTGCAGTCTCGTGCCAGTCCATATTTTCCTCTGTATTGCCTGCTGATTGGAGAGACGCACTGAGGTTATGAGGGCACGCTACATGGGAATCTGTGTTTCAATTGTACTACTCGCGGAACTTGCCGAGTGGGGGGAGCGTTCCTGGACGGACCGGAGGTGAAAACACACACTACTGGCACTCGGGAGCTCCACAGAGTTTGTGAGAAGGAAGCCGCAGCTGATCTGGAGTCAACGACGCCCACGCCTTCGACCGGACAACAATGCAGGCAGAACGGAGTGCTACACGACGGGATCAACAGAGGTAATACATCTTTGCTCTGTTTTTTGCTTATCCCAGGTAGCGGTGTCCATTGGAACTCCTACACTGCACAGTTTTGTCCTTGATCACTTCTACAAGCAACATATTTTGATACCCACGTTTATATTCCCCCTCAAGTGTTACCTCAGTTGTCCATAATATCATTGACTGAGATATACCCACTTGTGGCTACAAATAAAAGGCTCCATGTTCACCCATCTATATGACACATACCTATGTGCAGCATACATCCCCCCCTCCGACTCCCCATACTACAATCCAGACATCTTCGAGACCCTGCAGACAGAGGCAATCCACTTTCAGACCCTGGGAAAAGTGCTGATATGTGGAGACCTGAACGCCAGAACAGGTAGAGAACAGGACTACATATCTTCAGATGGAAATAACTACATCTTTGGAAATGACACTCGTCATAGCTCTGTGACACGTCAAAGAACCAGCTACGACAGTGCAACAAACAAAAATGGTAAAGAGCTCCTAAACCTGTGTCGTGGTCTGGGACTGTACATTATCAATGGACGGACAAAAGGAGACTCTTTGGGTAGATACACATATAGCTCTGTGCTGGACAGCAGCGTACTGGACTACGCAATAACCGACATAGACCCACAAGCTATCAGTGCTTTCATAGTTACACCACCATCACCCCTATCAGACCACAATCAAACCCTGCTCTTTATTAAGAGACCAGACCAACCAAGCACACCACAAAAAACCCTCTCCAACCTTCATAGCCTGAAAGCCACCTACAAATGGACAAAACAGAGCCTCGCGACATACACAGAAATAATCAACAGCTCAGAAGTTGGAAACCTACTCCAAAGCTTCCAGGACACAAAATACGAGCAGAACAAACACGGTGTAAACCTGGCAGTAAGAAATCTCAGCAAAATATTCCATCTAATAGCAAAGAAATCAAACCTGAAAAAAACTAGCCCTAACAGACCAACAACAAATGACAAAATCAAAGAAAAATGGTTTGATAAGGAATGCAACACCCTTAGAAAAAGCATGCGAACAATATCAAACCAAAAACACAGAGACCCAAACAACACAGAACTACGAATGAGGTACCACCAACACCTAAAGCACTACAGGCACACCCTAAGGAAGAAAAAACAAAACCACATTGCCAAAAAATTAGAAAGAATTGAAGAAGCATTAGATGAAAATACTTTCTGGCAAACCTGGAAACATCTGGATACAAAGCAGAATAACAGACACCTGGCCATTCAGAATGGCAACATCTGGAAAAACTACTTCAAGGACCTTTACCAAGAAATCCCAGAAGAAAACCTGACGCAAGAACAAAAACAAATCCTCACCAAACAAACATCACTGGAGAACACTATAAAAGATAACCAAAACCCCCTGGACATACCAATCACAATCCAGGAAATAAAAGAAAAAATAAAACTAATAAAAACCAAGAAAGCCAGCGGACCAGATGGCATTCTACAAGAGATGCTGAAGTATAGCAATCCATCTATAAAAGAAGCAATACTGAAAATGTTCAACCTGGTCCTCACTACTGGCTACTTCCCTGAATTGTGGAACGAAGGACTGATAACCCCTATCCACAAGAAAGGAGACAGGCTGGACCCATCCAATTACAGAGGAATCTGTGTCAGCAGCACCCTGGGGAAACTGTTCAACAGCATCTTGAACAGCAGAATGCTCACCTTCCTGATAGAGCGGAGTGTACTGAGTAAGAGCCAGACAGGCTTCCTGCCAAACCACCGCCCCACGGATCACATCTATACCTTACACAGCCTGATTAATACGCACGTCCACAACACCAACAAGGGCAAAATCTTTGCTTGCTTTGTGGACTTCAAAAAAGCCTTCGACTCCATCTGGCATCCAGGCCTATTGCTGAAAATACTAGAGAGCGGAATCGGGGGGAGAACATACGACACGATCAAAAGTATGTACTCTGAAAACAAATGCTGCGTGAAAGTTAATAACAAAAGGACAGACTTCTTCCATCAAGGCCGTGGAGTTAGACAGGGCTGCAGCCTGAGTCCCACACTTTTTAACATCTACATCAATGAGCTCGCAGCAGCTCTAGAATCCTCCTCAGCACCTGGGCTCAACTTGGCTGGAACTGAGATTAAGTCTCTACTATACGCAGACGACCTGCTCCTGCTGTCTCCAACAGAACAAGGCCTCCAACAGAAACTGGCAATACTAGAAAAATTCAGCAAGACCTGGGCACTCTCTGTGAACCTAGAAAAAAACAGAATAATGGTATTCCAGAAAAAATCTAAAAAACATCCAACCATATCTCAATTCACACTGGACGACAATGCACTGGAACAGACAACGAGCTACACATACCTTGGTCTAACAATCAGCTCATCAGGGAAATTCAACCTGGCCATAAATACACTGAAGGAGAAGGCCCGCAGAGCATTTTATGCAATAAGGAAACAGATGTACCACCTCAAACCACCAATAAGAATCTGGATGAAAATATTCAACAGCATCATCACACCCATCCTTCTATATGGCAGCGAGGTGTTGGGTCCTGTAACATACCCAGACTCCACAAAATGGGATACCAGCCCAACAGAAATACTGCATCTGGAATTCTGCAAACACCTTCTCCAAGTACACAGAAGTACATCAAACAATGCATGCCGGGCTGAGCTGGGCCGCTTTCCTCTACTGCTCACGGTACAGAAGAGAGCACTGACATTCTGGGCCCACCTAAACAACAGCCATCCACAGTCTTAGTGCTACAGAGCAATGCGAAGCCAGGACCTCCTCACTAAACCCTGTGCCATCAAACAACTTGTCCTCTCACTCCAAGGACAAAACCCCACACAGATTAACAACCTGCCGAATAAAAAAATCAACTCAATCTCCAACGAAATGAAGAAGCAGTATGTGACAATGTGGGAAAATGATATCCAGCGCTCAAAGAAGCTGGAAACCTACCACAGCCTACAGAGAGAATACACTCTGGCACCCTACCTACTGAAGGTAAAAGACTCAAAACAGAGACAGACCCTGGGCCAGTACAGAATAATTGCCCACAGCCTAGAAATAGAAACAGGCAGACACAGACAGAACTGGAAGCCCCGGGAGATGAGACTGTGCAAAGATGTGAGCTAGGAAAGGTAGAAGATGAAACGCACTTCCTGTTGCGATGCACAAAATACTCTGAAGTGAGGAGTGCCCACCTAGAGAAACTAACTGCTGTTATCCAGAACTTTAATAATATAGAGGAGAACCAAAAAATAGCGATCCTCCTGGGAGAAGATGAAACCACAGCAGAACTGGCTGCACACTATATCAGCACCTGCCACACGCTGAGAGACGTCCACTAACCTCCACACCCCTGCGCGAAACTGTTACCCATATACCCTGCAATCATTATACCCTACCCCCTAGTATTCGTGTAATTATTGTCCCCCACCCCTTACTATTCATGCTTTGGCAATACTGAAATGTTCTTTCGTCATGCCAATAAAGCTGATTTGATTTGATTTGATTTGACTGTATTATTTATATTTCGTTACTCTCTGTTTTGAGCTTTGAGCAGCTTTTTTCCTGACTGTTCCTACAATTAGCCCCCCTCCCCTAGTGCACCTACAACACTCTCCTTATTTAAGAATGCTGGTATCCCCCTTTAGTTTTGCAAGTAATGTTCTTACATTATTGGTAAAATGTCCAGCAGTGGAGATAAACTCTCCCTCGGCGTCCAAACGCCAGTGCCGACATGATAGTAGCCAAATTACTATAACCAAATGTCTTATTCCACCACTCTTCCCCCTTCCCCATTCTCCCTTTCCCCCTGCCATTCTCTCTCCCACCCACATCATTTACTCTCCCCATTCCCCACCATTGTTACTCTCCCCTTCCCACCACCCTTGTCTTTACATCACTCCCAACCTCCTCCCACCATTCTCCCTCCCCCCTCCATTCTCTCTCCCCCAAGCCCCATCATTTTCTCCCTCCTCCCCACATAATTATCTTCCCAATCACCCACCATTCTCTCTCCCCCCAATCCCACTATACTTCCCCCCATTCCACACCCACCATTTTCTATCCCCCAAAATCTCTCTTCCCCTTCTCCCCACCATTCTCTTCCCCCCATTCTCTCTCCCCCTCCCCTCCACCATTCTCTCTGACCCCCTCTTCCCCCCGATATCTCCCTCCAAGATCTCCCCCATTCTCTCTCCCTTCACTGCCTACCATTCTCTCTCCCCCTCTCACAACCATTCTCTCCCCTCAACCCACCATTATTTCTCCACCCTTCTCCCCAACATTCTCTCTCCCCCTCAACCCACCCTTCTCTCTCCCTATCCCTCCTTTCTCCTCCAATTCTGTCACCCTCTCCACACAATTCTCTATCTCCCCCCATTCTCTATCCCTCTGATATATATACATCCTTTGTTAGTACTGTAGTTATGTGTGAAAAGTGTTAGAGGAGGAATAAGTGACGACTCCTTTTGTAATGTAATGACACTACCCAAGACTGACGAATACTGTAGATACACATATACATATATATATATACATATATATATTGGTACATGTTTATGTATATGTGTATCTACAGTATTCTCCAGTCTTGGGTAGTGTCATTACATTACAAAAAGAGTCTTCACTTATTCCTCCTCTAACACTTTTCACACATAACTACAGTACTAACAAAAAATGTACTTCAGTTTCATATCTTCTAACAACTGCAACTGTAAGCCACCATACTGGTAGTACAAATTGTATATAATATCTGACTTGCTGTACAACTGTATATATAGAATTTCAGACCGTGAGGCAGTCCAAAAAGTCTGGTGCTCTAAAAAAAATAGAGGTGTGTAGCTGAGAATACGCTGTATACTGATGTCTCTGAATCCTGTGATAGACACACTATGTGAGTCTACCTGTGAGCAAATGCCAATTGGAACGATATAAAGGTCAAGTAATGTATAAGTAAGAAGGCTTGTTGTCAACTGGCTGCTACATGCAGCACGATCACGTCGTTATATTGTTACTCACAGGTATGAAGAACAGTTGTGGAGTGGATATTCAAATCCCCTGGCAAACGCCGATAACCAGCAGCTCCTCCAGCAGCAGCCTCCGATAATAGGCAGCGCGGCGTCTGGCAGAAGGGGAATCCCCATGAAGGAGCTCAGCAGCCTCAGCAAGGGCGAATCCCTCTGTATTGTAGGAGGGAATAGACGAGCCCCCAAGTCGATGAACCTGCCGCAGGGTTGATGCAGCCTCAGCCGGCTCGTCAGTAGTGTGTAACCGCCTGCCTCAACCACCAGATAGGTTGCTGTGTGTACCGGGGAGGAGGTCTCGGTTGGTAGGCAAATGAGAACTTCCGACAGCGTATTCACAGTGGCGTGCATCCAGGTAGGAGATAGTAATCTGGATCGATGGAGAAACCAGAGCACAGCCCACCAGTGCAAAACAGGACACGAGGGTCTTCTTTATAACGGTTTATTGATTAAAAGAACATAGGGCAGAGTTCCTAGTGACACTCTGACATGTTTCGCGCACAGGGCACTTTATCTTTGATGTCACATGTCAGAGTGTCTCTAGGAACTCTGCCATATGTTCTTTTAATCAATAAACCATTGTAAAGAAGACCCTCGTGTCCTGTTTTGCACTGGTGGGCTGTGCTCTGGTTTCTCCATCGATCCAGATTGCTGTACAACTGAACCTGAAGAAGAACACTAACTTTTGAAAGCTTGTACACGATAAACCATTTTTGGTCCAATAAAATGTAGCATACTACAGTACCTACCTTTCCCTTTTCATTGTCTTCACAAAGTACATTAACAGTGTCAGCAAACAAGACTCAATAGAATAGTTGGATGCAAACATAATTATTTAACATATAACACTTTTTCTTATCAGTGATGTGCTCTAGACCCTTCCACGTCAAGCATAATGACTGTATTCTCCATTACCACTTGAATAAAAGAAATACGTGGACAATCCTATTGAAAAATGTATGTGAAATATTCAATTCAACATACAGGCTCTATTAGGCACGTTCTATAGTGCCGTGCGCGCGCGCGGAATTTCAGTTGGCTGACATCAGTCAGCCTTTCTATAGGAGGGCCACACGCGAGCACGGCAGGGAGAGGGGAGCCGACAGACAGCGGCGAAGATGAAGAAATTCATCTTTTCGCGCCGCTACCTGCGCTCAAATGTATGTGTATGTGTGTATGTATGTATGCATGTATGCGTGGATGTGTGTTTGTATGGATGTGTGTGTGTGTGTGTGGGTCAAGAATTGTAAAACAAACAAAAAAAAATATTTATTAAACTTTTTTTTTTCTTTAAAAAATCTATCTAGGACTTACTTTCACTCACACAACCCATGCACACACATATACTCACACATACTCACATATACAAACACATACACACACATATACACACATGTACACTAACCTGCAGCTCCTGGCTCTATATACATGAAAAGCATGCGGCACGTGCACGCGCGTTCGCATAGGAACGCACGGCCGCATGCTGTATAGAACAGCCCTTAAGGGGACAGACCAACATAACAGGAAAAAAATATCTCTAAATAACATATGTAATTATGGCATAAGATTAAATTTCTTCAGCTGCATTTATAAGTGTACAGTACATTTCTTAAATGTATTGTATGAGACCATTCAGAAAGTTTCCCTTTTTCCAAAACATCTCCACATATATAGCATTGGGTTTGGATCTTGATTTTATTTGAGGCATGGAATGATTGAATCTTGATTACCAAATGATGGCAACAGAATTATAGCAAAAAAATAGAAAAAGTGGGTTAAATATTTATATATCACAAAAAAATAAACATTGTAAAACTTATCCAAAGCATTGTTTTCATGGAAGTTGTATCTGGTTTCTTTTAATGCCACAAATCAAGTTGTTTTTTTTTGACCTTAGATGAATCAAAGGGGTCCTCGAGAGCTAAACCACAACACTCAAAGGGGCCGATTAACAAAGCAGTGATAAAATCAGTGCATGTGCGTCCGACAATGCATTTTTTTATCGTGCTATAAGACATGAAGCCAAAAACGTGATTCACTAAGAAGTGAAGGCCATTTTTTAAAGTCCAATAAAAAAATGCACTATCGTATTGTATCAGTGCTATCGTGCTATAAATTCTATAGCGCGATAGTTGATAGAAAAACTGCAGCCTGTAAGAGCTGCATGGAGACGCTGCGTCTCCATGCACGGCCCTTACAGGCGATCGTGCAGTAAAAATATTAATTTTGATACTAGTGTACATGAGCAGGGGGTCTCCTGAGCTGAACCACATTGGTTTCAGCCTCAGGGACCCCCTACTTCCAGAGATACAGGCCCCGTTATGGGTGCCGGTATTCCAGTGCAGGATGTTAATCCCCCGGTCATGTGAGCAGTGACACAGAGAATATCAACATGGCGGAGATACCAGCATCCTATTCCTGGGCCTGTATCTCAAGTAGGGGGTCCCCAAGAATGAAATAAATGCGGTCCAACTCAGGAGACCCCCTGCTCCCGCACATTTTGATCAAAATGTATATAGAAAATGCTTAATAACTTTTGCAGATACCCGCTAAGGCAACTAAGGTGTGTGTCCCCTTAGGTTCCTGGGGGTATCTGTGGGAGAGACCATGGAAGGAGTGAACCCCTTCACTATAATAGCGTTGTTAATTACTTTATTAGGTAATTATTTAATTAGATCATTACTATGGAACTGTTGGGTTTAAGTGCTCCCGCAACAACCTGTGAGATCTAAACCTCCACCTTTGAGCAAGTCCCCCCCCCCCCCCACCCTAAACCCTTGTACACATTCATCGTTACTGTGGTTAAAAATACCCACAATGTGTGCATGGATTGTTTCTATTTCAAAATTTCTATAAATCTTGTTTTTTACAATGAAGCCATTATTTTTAACACTGGTCCATGGGCATGGATTTCCACAATCATCATGACTGGTCAACCTCCTCATGACGTTGTAAATAAAATATAATAGTTTACAATGTCTAAATACTATATTAAATGAGCTGAGCACATGGTAAATTTTAGAATCACACATTCTCGTAAGACCTTTCATTCTACCCCCTATATAAAGCAGCCATTTGCTTCAGCGTGTCTCGGTGCTGTTGGGAGTGAGGGTGAGACAGACTGAGCTTGGTGGTAGGAGGAGAGATTTGGTGATTTGTGAGTGACTTGTTGGTGATTAGTGAGAGAATTACAGAAGACAAATCAATTTGTTTTTATATTTTATTGTCTTGTTAGTGTGAAAGTTCTTTGTTAGTGTGTCATTTATTTTCTATTTATTTTTTGTGAGTGAGTCAGTTAGTGAGTGAGTTACTGAGTGACTGAATCAGTGTGTGAAATGGAGAGGAGGTGTGGACGTGGACATGGGAGTGGTGGAGTGGCAGTGGCTGGAGGAGTGGTGGAGCATAGGAGTGGTGGAGCATGGGAGTGGGGGAGTAGTAGAGTGGCAGTGGCTGGAGGAGTGGCGGTGACTGGAGTGGTGGAGCATGGGGGTGGTGGAGTGGTGCTGGCTGGAGGACTGGTGGAGCGTGGGAGTGGTGGAGTGGAGGTGGCTGGAGGAGTGGTGGAGTCTGGAAGAGGAGTGGCACGTGCAGTAGCGGGCCGTGCAGTTGTGGGCCGTGCTGCTAGTGCAGGTGTAGGCCATTCAGGTGCAGGCCGTACTGCAAGTGCAGGTATGGGCCATGCTGCCAGTTCAGGTGGATGGAGTCCAGCAGGATCATCATGGCTCATGGGCAGCTAGAGGGTATTGGGAGTAGTGGACAGAGAGAGAGAGAGAGGGCCAGTGTAGAGCATACGGCCACGGAGGCCGAGCAGGATGATGCAAGTGATCAGCAGCCTCCAGCCCGCAACCATTGCGTCGAAGGCATAAGAATAGTCCGCTTTTCTCATAGAGAAAATGATATCCTGGTTAATGGTGTCATGGTTTCGTTTAGTAAACTCTATGGCCCATTGGCATGTACGAACACATAAATCATATGTTAAGGGTACATGAATAATTAAATGTATCTAAACAGTAAAAAAAAATAATGTTTTTCACATTTATTAATGTACTGTACCAGATTTTGAACACATGCTATAACTGAGGTGTGCTGCTGATGTATGTACACATTTTATTTGTAACTAATGTACACATTAAATAGACAAATGGGGGTCTGTAACTACATGCAAAGTTTGGTGGTGACACAAATAATCATACTATCTGTTACAACATCCCTTTCCTATGCTACAATAGTTAATATATTTGCAGAAATTATTAAATCACAGTAGTTAAATGTACAGTAATCTATAGTCATGTATTTATATATTTTTACATACTGTATATACACAGCAAAAACTAAAAGCAGTCACAAATCCAAGCTGTGGTCCGACATCTGTACATCTGTGTGTGCATGTGGACAACAAGGAAGAACACCAGAGAGCTGCAAGAAAAGGTTTGGAGATATAAAGCGTCGACTGAATAAAAAAATGTCTAAGGCTGGTCGACACGCATGTGGAACAGGAGGCGGTCCGCCATCATCTATATTCGTATGAAGAGAAAATGTACAGTATAATGGACCACCAATTAGTGTTTGGTATTGGAGGGGACAGGGACATAGGGCCTAGTGATCCAGAGGCTCAAAAAGGTGAGTACTATGACATTAAATACGTTTGTAATTATTAAGGCATAAATACAGTGATTACAAGGCAATCATTTATACATACAGAAACAATTCACTGTAGTTTCAATGATGCTATCAACTAATCTAATAATTATACAGGTCATTATGTTCACTTTTGTACATTCCTGGTTGTTATGTAACTGAGACACTTATACAATTGTTAGCACCTAAATAAATGTGCAGTTACACTGGATGTACACTTGTAGGTATATCTGTGGCTACATGAATAATTATTAAATAGCTATACGGTCATGTGTGGCCCAGTGTAGGATTAGCACCAAAACCATTTGGGGAGACACATCAGATCTCTCATCCAAACAATACAATAGCAGTGTGTGTATGTACAGTATGTATGTATTTATTGATGGTAAGGTGTGTATATTCACATAAATATATATAATGTTGATGTTAAGGTCTGTGCATAATATACACATCTGTGTGTGTGTGTATATATATATATATATATATATATATATATATATATATATATATATATATATATATATATATATTATTATTATTATTTATTTTTTTGCCTTGACTACATTTCATTGATAGTGACCTTACTATGTCATATTATGTTAAGAACAGCACTACAATTTATAATGTCCCTATATGAAACAGAAGCATATTTTAATTAGTTCATATACTGAGATAACTAACAATCTTTTACTGTTGTATTTCTACACAGACCCATCAGGCACAACTGCTGAATGTGAGCTCATAAACAATTAATATTCCCATGCAGAGCTTCCCTTCACTGCCGTACAGTCAGGTGGTTGGAACTTGGCCATCGGAGCTCTTAATAACATTCACTGACCTCTTATCTCTGCTAAAAATTAATTTACCAATGGGAAATAACATACGTGAGGAGGTGTTGGCGTACTATTATCCAAGTTAGGAGCAGTCATTCATCCCACATTTTATTTTGCCCAGCATACAAAAAAAACAGCCTGCATTCAAACTAGATCTGTATCCAGTATAATGTAGTCTCAATAGGCCAGTTAACGTACTCTTGTATTCTAGATAAGTTGGATACCGCGCCAACATTTAATGTGCCATTCATGTGTGAATTTAAATTTATTTTTATGATTCATTTAAATATGAAACATTTTTACACAAATATATTAGCTGTTTATTAGGTGATGTCAATGGCATATGCACATGTACATAACAAATATGTGTACTGTATGTTACATAATCATATGTATTTATTGTTAAGCAGATAATACAATGCATAACGATATCAATGGTATAGGCAAAATCATAACAGTAGCACATAATTAATTTGTCATTAGGTTCATTGCAAATTAGAACTTTTTCTGATATAGTTATGGAGGAAGAAATAGACTCAGATTTGTCTGCATCACCAAATATGGATGAATTAGTAAGTGATGAATTGGTTGAGGAGAGCCAAGCTATTGAAGCTGTGGAGGATACCGTAAAACCAGAATATGCTGAAGCACTCAGACAACTTGATGTCCCTGACCCCATTGATATACAGCAGAACAAGAGGAGTTACTTGAGTGTGACAATCCTGAAGAACAGGATTTTGAAGATCCTATAGCAGAAGAGGAAGAGGACAATGACCTTCTATAACCAGGCCAAGAGGACAAAACATATGCAGCTTCATTTTGTTCATTCAAAAACAGTAGAGGAAATCTTTCTCACTCATCAACTGGCTGTGGCAGACAAAAAGCTGAAATGCCAGAACAACATTTTTCTACAACTGCGGAACATGAGAGTCCTTTTCAAGGAACACCTGGAAACTCAGAAGGCTATTTCGAATAGTCTAACAATTATAGCTCAATCGATAGCACAGGCACAGGCGAGTACCAGCCAAGCTCACAGTACTGTTGGTGTGGCCCCAGCAATGACAGAATATGTGCCACCTATGTCTACTACACCTAGCAGTTCCAGAATAGTCTCTTTCACACCTACTACTAAAACTGATAGCAGTTAAAGACCTACCACCGGTCTACAAAGAAAGCCTTAACAGAAAAAAATAAGTAGGCCATAACATTTGATCTTCAAAACATTTCAGTACAATTCTTTTTTCCATAGCCTATACTGTACATCTCAATGTTGGACCTTAACATTCGACAATAAGCATATAAAAATAAGTATGGTTAGCTGGGTTGGTGGTTAGTTCAAAGTAGTCAAAAAGGAGGGATAAGGGAGTGTATGGTATTATACAGCCACGGCTAAGGTTAATCTAACGTTTACCCATTTTTTTTGGCTGCTTTTCCTGTTCCCGGTCGGAATTGGCCGCGCGCCAGCTGCATCTCACGGCCGCGCGCGGCCGGTTCTCCAATCAGCGCCTAATGGCGCTGAACGATAGAAGCGCCTGCTTCGCCGGGAAAAAAAAACAGTGGTCTTCAGCGATGCCCTGGCTGAGTACACAGAACATGTTGAATGGTGGGGCCGCTACATCGATGACATCATACTGTTATGGAGCGGTCCCAAACAACTTTTACATCGATTTGTGAGCATACTCAATACTAATAATCACAATCTAAGACTTACGATGGAGGTGAATGAAACCGATTTAAACTTTTTGGATTTGACTGTCTCTAAAGAAGCAGATGGCAAATTATGCACCACAATATTTAGAAAGACTACAGCCACAAATAGTCTTTTACGTGCAGACAGTCACCATCCAAAGCATATCATCAGGAACATACCTACCGGCCAATACCTGAGGTTGCGCAGGAACTGCTTCACACTAGAGGAGTTCAAAAAACAGGCAGTAGATATGGGTCAAAGGTTCATTGCACGCGGCTATTCCAAAAACTCCATCGGTAAAGCTTTTAGAAGGGCAAGAGATGCGTCACGCACACAATTGCTGGGTGATAGACAGCAAGTGGCAACACAAGAGAAAACTATTAGATTTATTGGGGATTATAACAACCAATGGGATCAATTACGTGGTATTTTAAGTACACACTGGCACATCTTGACGAATGACTCTGACCTGAGACAGGTACTGCAGGATAGACCCACCATGACCTGTAGGAGGGCGAGAAACCTAAAGGACAGATTAGTTCATAGCCACTTCACCACACACAAACAAAAAACATGGTTAGGTGACAGGCGCCACACAGGTTCTTACCCATGTGGCCGCTGCAAGGCCTGCAGCTATATGAAAACCACAAAGAATTTTACAGACTCAACAGGTACAATGGTATTTACCATCAAAGATTATATCAACTGCCTGACATCCGGAGTGATATACCTTATCACCTGTAGATGTGGCGTGCGATATGTGGGTAAGACACACAGAGCTCTGAAAGTGAGGGTTCTTGAACACCTTGGATCCATCAGGAACATAATGGTGATCCTCAGTACCTTTCATTTTGTGGTATTGAACACCTACCATGGGGGCAACAAAAGGGAGATTGGGATAAACGTCTGGTGCAACGTGAGTGTAGGTGGATAGTTACACTTCAGACACTTTTTCCCAAAGGACTTAATGAGGGTTACATATACACCCCCTTCCTTTGAAACCCCCACACCACTAACCATGAGATATCTTTGTTTGGTTTACCCAGCTAGATGAATTAAGAGCTCTCTTGTTTAATATGTTGCTATGGGATCCAGGTTATACAGTGGGGGTCTTATACTCCCTGTGACCGTTTTGACTTTAGAGGCGGTCACCTAAGGTCCACACAGTCCTACACACTTACATTATGGAGGGCTATTAGTATATCCACCCTGACAGCTAATAAAGGATAGTCAATATAGGATAGTCAGGGCTCACATGCCTCCATTACACATCACTAGCAGTAGGGGATTATCCCTACCTTTGCCTTGTGTAACTCGATCAATATCTATGGCAGACTGCCTTCGTTAACTTTATTATTGAGATCAATATGATACTCAGTATCACCCCTCACAATAAGAATACGAGAGGTGACTGTGACACACTAACTACTCACACAGATTAATTTGGTACGTGAAGGGTTAACTTTGTCCCTGGTTGCGATCCAATTGTATCTGTTTGATTCCCCTTTCTTTCCCCCTCCCCCCTATGGTGATAATTGGCCACTTCTGCAAAGCCACTCCCACTGGCCGATCTACATAAAACATCAGGGAAGGGGCTGTTCACTTACCTCTATCCACCTTGACAAAGCGCATCTGCGCGAAACGGTCGTCGGTGTGTGATGATGTCACTCTCGCGACGTCAACAGTGAGCGGAGAGCAGGGAGAAGTGTTGGAGCAATAGAGGCCACGATTATCAGGTCGTATACAGCTGAGCCCCACTTGTAACAGTTGTTGCATGATCACACTGCCAACTGCCCTGGTTATAGGTGCACTTGTGATACACAGTTCCCTTTGCTGGATACATATGCGTCAGGACTTTGTGGCTTTTCTTTGCCGGGGTGGGAGCTTGTCATCTGATAACACGGTCAGGAGACATAATACATATCCCCTTTGGTGACTAGTAGCTTTGCTGCGCCTCCATTTACCTGTTTAGCCTGTGGGCTGTGCACTCTAGGTACAAGCTGAGTGTGTGATTCAACTGTTAACACAGCGTGCCTGGTTAAGTACTAACTGCCAGAAACTGTATACATGACTGATGGGATTTACACCTTTAATATAGCCCACAACCAGTCAGCACATAGTGCGGCACAGTCCCTCAGGAAGGGATATAGATGCTAAACCCTCTGTATACCATTGATGATACTACTAATATTAACTGGTGTTTGTAGTGCTGTGTTATATATGTCTCACACAGCGTGCATGATTGAACACATACTGCTAGTACCGTTGCAGACGACAGACAGGTTATACGTACATTAAATATAGCTGTTTCATCACAGCACATTATATATAACTATACTACTCTACCCACTCCCTGCACCCACTCCCTGTTTCTTTTAATATTTATAGTTGTCTTTGCATATGTGTTAAATAAACTGTTTTTATATATATCTTCAATATGGTGCATGGGGTTTTTTACCCAGGGACTGAATTCTTCCCAGCCATTTATAGTAGAAGGGAGTGCAAATAGGATTTATTTTGGGTTATCTCAACCCTAAACCCTGTCCACTCATACTTACCTCCCGTATGCACCCCTATCTAAATGTATATACCTTGATATCCTTTTGGTGAGCGACAATACAACCCTTCTCAGTATAATCTAACGTTTACCCATTCTTTTTGGCTGCTTTTCCTGTTCCCGGTCGGAATTGGCCGCGCGCCAGCCGCATCTCACGGCCGCGCGCGGCCGGTTCTCCAATCAGCGCCATTACGATAGAAGCGCCTGCTTCGCCGGGAAAAAAAAAAAACCCGCGTCTGCACGGGGTTTCAAATTACCCATGGTGCAGGCCGCCTGAGAGAAAGTTTAGCCGCCACTGTACGTCCAATGATAATAATCATCAATTCATCTTTCCTAAATTGAGCATGTCCTGCTCATTTATAGTGTATGTAAAAAAAATAATTGCTGCACTGAATTCTATATAGTACATGTATGAGGGATATCTTTATTAAAACTGTATACACAGACATAAGAGTATACATGTTTGACACAATTAAGACAAACATACTATTCTTCAGTAATGCTAAAGCCACATTCTGAACAATGTGAAATTATGAAGCACTGCGATTATGATGTTTAAGGATCATTATCATGCTGACATGAAAAACTCAAGTTATTTAGTACACACAAAGACAAACATACTACATAGTTTGACCAGTGAATTATGTTGAATATACAAGTCAAAATTATACAATACACTGACTGCAGCTATATGTGGGAGAAGATTACATGGACACTTCTTCCTTTGTATAATGACCTTGTACAGTATTCTACACAAATAGTGAACATTTTGATACTTTTTTCCAATGCTTCTTTTAAGGAATAGATGAGAACACATGCTGTTAGAAATGTCTTCCAACAGGAGACCTCCGCTAAGTTACGCATATCTCATATATAGCGCCATTCAATTCCGAACCGAGAAAAGAGCAACTGTATCAAAGATATATCATTATATCATAGAAAAATAACCATTTTACAAAAATACTACAAACCATGATGGATGGTGAAATTCAATCAGACAGACTTTATCAATCAATTATTGTTTTATTCGAAACCCACTGTATCACGGAAAGAGGGGTGGCTCTTGGTCAGTGCATGAATCATGGATGCATATGTTTGATCATGGAAATTTAAGAAGAGAGCGCATTTTTGGAAAAATATACCATTATATAGGTGCCCGCAGCAGTGGTTTACATTTTCAGCAGAATTGTTATTCTTTTCAACTGGAGTACTTCAACCAATACAAGAACCATGACAGACCTAACTATTACGAGAACATGCATAATAAAGACCTGGCTCCAGAAGATTACATGCCACAAAGTAACTATCTGTATCCGCCTCAGTGCATGACACAATATCAAACTATTATGGAGCAAGTACCTTACTGAACGAGATGAACCCACGGAACAACCAATAGATCGACTACAGCAGCTACCTCCACAACACCGTTACATGACTGCACAGAATATGCATGCAATATAATGCAGGTAACTAGGTAACTAATTGACATTATACAATCTGTGAATCAGTTATTCCTGAATGACACGCATATGCGTACCCTTCATTACGCATTCGCGTACCATTGGAAAAAAATGTCATTTATAAGTTGTGCCGTGCCCCTTTTACCTCTTCTCCGTCATATGTTAATGTTACAGAGATCGCGGCGTGAAGAGCACCAGATGCCGGAACAGACTTCTGAAAGAAGGTAAGAGACAGTTAACGAGATCCGTGGCAATATTGTTAAATGTGCTGTGCAAGGCCACTGTTAATAAGACAGCTTCATGCGCATCCCTTAAATGTCATTCCAAAAAGTTTACGCCCCTGTGTTTTAAAGCAGGTCTTTTCAGAGTTTTTGAAATATGCAATATGTGCAGCAATGCAGTGCACATATTCATAATTAGTTGTGTATTTTGCCTATGGAACCATTATGATGTGTTTGATTGGATCATTCTGTGTTAGTGACTTAAATAAATGGCTGGGAATGCAGCAGAATTATAGCTAATATGCAACATTATGACAGCTATTACATGTTATCTGGCAGTGGGTATACACTGGCGACACACTTTATTCGAGCTTGGCTAGTCCCACGAATTCGGGTATACCCGGGTATATTGAGGTTTGTGACTGTTTTCTGCCCGAGTGCATTGAGGTATTTTCTAGGCAGGGATTGAAGCATTTTATTCCCGCTGGCTGCAATACTGCACAGTATATATATATATACTGCATTACAATTCATGAATTTATGCCATCTGGTAGACACGCGAAGCATTGCAGCCTATTAAATCCTAATCATTAACATTTAACAGATCAGCCGCCCGTCAGCCAGGCATGAACCCAGGCTGGGAAGGCAAATGCAACGGGGCTTGTCAGAGGTGAGGAGCGGCGCATTCCAGGTATCTGACAGGTACATACTGGGTATTTGCTCGAATAAAGTGTGTCGGTGCAGTATAACATTGTTGCAGTGATAGGAGATCTGGCACAACAAATGGCTATAGTACAGGCAGTTTGATAATTTTCACTCGATGATACTTCATATATGGTTGTAGAGAAACTATTCATGCATAATAAATCATCTGTTATTAAAAAAATGGTAAAAAGTTATGTGAAAACTCATTTTAGGCCACAAACAAATGCAAACATTATTAACGTTTACTAGACAATTCTTACAATACAAAAACACGTATGATGTCTGTTTGTATGCAGCTGAAATGTTTTCATAAAGGTGTACATTTATAAGTAACATATCTACTTATTTTACAGATGTTGACATCTCCATTCCACTGACAGAAGATCCTGTGAATGGAAGTATCCAAACACAGAAAAGGTTAAACCTTTTACAGTATATACTCTTTACACATGATGTAAACAACATTTAGACACTTAGCTACATAACGTTGGCACTAGTGCTATGAGACACAGTATACTGTGCATGATAATTTGAGGTTATATGTCTAAGCAGATGTTATATTTTTCACAACTCTCGACATTTTTTATATATTAAACAAATTATTATCCTCATTTTGAATTAATTAAACATTTAAAAAATACTGTTGTGAACATGGCAATAAAATGTGTACTAATGTAATTATATTGATTGTATCAGTGTGCAATTTTTCAGATAGCTCATGATCCTGACCCATTACATTAGTCATATAATAATCCAAATCACTCCAAATAATGTTTTACTACGTTGTGTGTACAAATACACTAGAAAATTATTGTATGTTAAATAGTAAAACTTTCATGTATTCATCAAACTTCCACATTACTATACTTATATTAAGCATTGCCATGAAATATGACAAGATTGCAATGTGTAAAGTTGCCATACAACAAATGTAACTGTGCTTAGGGACACATAGCAGGTTACTGATACAAGATATCCCCACGTCAGCAGCTCATACTCCTGCAGACATAGCACATTAATGTATTTTATCATTGTAAATTAAGTGTCAAATATACAATTAAGTAAGGAATGGGAACAATAAAATATATATATATATCACTATTTGGTATCACAAGTCCTCCTAACTAATTGTAGTAAAGTATATAATGGTTACAATTAAGTGTAAACATTATAAAAATATTATATATGTTTTAATGTACAGTAGTTGGTACAGTAAGTATCAATATAACAAATTATCTGCATATTGATCACAAGAACAGCAATATCTCTTAGCTTAATGCAGAACATTCAGCATTGTATGATGCACACATTGCAGGGGGGGAAATGCTTTAGAGAAGACCAATGTGTTAAACACTCACATACCATTGACAGATGATCTTGTGATTATTCAAAAAAATATTTCCCAATGATTTTGTACAGAGCAGGGTCCTATGATTAGATAAACCCAATGAAATGTGACACACATCATGAGATGACTATAGACATTCTTATATGTAAATCACATTCTTGAAAAATAATTTTCTATTGCAAGGAAATGTCGGACACACAATTCCCGTCCTACATGGAAATCCAACTCCCTCGCTTTCCTCACTCTACTCAATTGTAGTAGAGCCCTCATCCTCCTAACATATAATGCTGCCAAACCCAAATTTGCAATGACATCCATTTTGCTCGGAAGGTAAGTGTTTCCTTGGTATCCTTTAAATAGGCAGCCTAATAAGCCACATGATTGTAAATGAGGGCACCTGTGTAGTATAGTATGTAGCATTACATAGTATTGGCAACATTTGTATTGTAGTAATCCAAGCAGTCATTATAGTTTCATTCAGACGTGTTAAATACATAATAGAAGCTGAGGTAATCAGAAAATTAACACCGTTCATTAATCCACTGTCAAAGCAATGATGCAATGCAATATAAATAATAGTTGTTAAAAATCACACAATCATGCCATTTGTAGCTTCATGACGAAGGTGTTACATCTCAAGAAGTACTTGGTTGTTTCTAGAGAGGGGTGGCAGAAGGTCAGATTTGTGTCCGGTGGTTGTTTTTTGATCACGGGAGGATTGGCGTTAAAATGAACCCCTTCATAACGTTTGCAGTTAGACTATCAAGTTATGAAGATGGATGTTATTCAATTGGGATTAATTTGGATTCAATCACAGGTTCTGCTTCGATTCAATTAATGGGGATCATCTCCACGGACCCCGAGGGACATACAGATATTCACTGCAACACCTGGGGACCCTGGGGGACACACAAATATTCACTACAACACCCGGGGACCCCGGGGGACCCACAGATATTCACTGCAACACCCGGGGACCCTATGGACCCACAGATATTCACTGCAACATCTGGGGACCCCTTGACACACACAGATATTTACTGCAACACCTGGGGACCCCGGGGGACACACAGGTATTCACTGCAACACCCAGGGACCCAGGGGACCTGTGGGGCCCCCAGATATCTACTGGGACCAACTGAAACCCCCACCAGCCCCAGCCTGTGGTATCAATACTGTGCAGAAAAATGTTTGTTTATGCTTTTATGCATGTCTCAATCTCTTTTGTGCCAGCCTTTAGTTGGTGAAAAAATCTGGCGAGCTTTTATAGTAAGAATCAGTTATCACTGCTTTGTGAATGGCCTTACTGGCAAAAAAAACGGTGGATTTGCCATTATTTGGCCTATTGTGCGACTTTTATTTCACCGACAGTTTATTGGTGATAAAAAGCCATTATAGCGTGATACTGCACTGTTATCACTGCTTGTGAATGGCGCAGCAGGCAGTATTGCGCTATAAAGGCATTTATCGTACTTAAAACCCTTTATCACTGCTTTGTGGATCGGCCCCAAAGCTCCTGGGATCCCCCCCCCCCCCTATTGCCATAATATTCATTTTGCCACTATGCTATGCTAATAAACAATGACCGTTGTTTTTGCATATTATCAGCTTTGTGGATATGCATTAACCTGAAGGAAAATGATGCTGTTGCTGATTTTGATAACATGACTTTAGAAGCCTTTAGTTAATGGACCTCTGTGGATCTGGCTCTTATAAATTTAGATCCCCAGAAGCTGGTAGTGACAGAATGATACATACACTTCAGTTAACATCTCATTAAGTGCTAACGGGGATCTTCAGAGCTACCTAACAAGACATTAAGTGCTGTTTTAAAGCTATGATGACCTGCCGTTAACTTTAAGGGTAGTTAGTGCAAATGCTATGCAAAAGAAGTAGGAACCACGTCAATGCCTATCCTCAGCAGTCTGTTAAAGTTTATTTATTTTATTTATTTATAAAATATTTTACCAGGAAGTAATACATTGAGAGTTACCTCTCGTTTTCAAGTATGTCCTGGGCACAGAGTTAAGACAAATAATACATGGTTACAAATACCGTTACATAATGAGCAGGGTATACATTATACACAAGACATTGCATGCACAGTTAAAGAAAATATATATTATGGGCGTATGAAACAGTTACAGACCAGATTAAAATGTGAGACAGCCTTAGAAAGTTAATGCAGGAATTAATGCCTTTTTATTTAGGTCATGGCGATACCTGGCATAAGGTGATTCCAGCACCTAACGCCGGCTAGCAGAACATTCTTTAACATTCTTTGGCCTTATCCATGGTTCTGAAGTGGGACACGGTGGCTTACTACATTGCCATATATAGCAAGTCAAAGTGAATACCTTGGACTGGGCCAAAACTTGTGTATTAACCATTTGGAAGCCATTGTAACCTTGACGGCATTATGTATGCCTTCATTGCAACTAAGGTAACCAAGGGGTTAAACCAAATAGCTTAACTACCCTACAACCTATTGTATGTCAGAGGTACAACCGGACAAAGTGTTGCGTGGGTGTTACCCTCCGCCATTTTATCTCAATGCAGTAATTAATTGCTAATTATCATGACTCTACTTAAAATTCTGCAGTTGTTCAAATTTTACTGCAATCTTTTTGGTTTATCTCACAATAGCGTGGTAAAAGCACAGAATATTTTTTTTTTTTTACCGGGTGCAATACTAACTTTGTTTTTGCTGAGTTTGATAACTCAGGGCCAGTATTTTGTAAATGATGCACAGCCTTCACTGCACAGAAAGGTTGCACTTTCACCTTTAATTTTCCTCAATACTAGGCCAAGATGGCATTTCTTGAGAAATGGGTACAGCAAAACATTTTCATGTTAAAAATAGACCACAGTACTAAAAGAGCTTAGAGTATATAGTTTATAAAACCAAGAACAAAAACACAAGATGAAGAACAATTAATCAAAAGAAAAAAATATTTTATTTTATGAACTCAAATGTACATTATTAGACAGAGACATGTAACAGTTCACATTTTTATAGCACAATACTAGTCAAAAGTTAAACTCTCCTTGGCAATAAAAAATAAAATAACATTTTCTATACAACATATATATTATTATGGATTTTGATCTTATAACAAAAGCAATGCAATTAAACATTAAATAGCAATGTTCTTTCAACCATGGTTTTATTGGTCATAGTAATACTTATATTTTATTTAGCAGAATGAATGAGAAATACAATAATGACTGTAAACAAAGAATGTACAATTTAATTTGCCGTCACATACATGAACAATAAAATAAAATCTGATATGTTTAACTTTAAACATTTTAGGGTAAAGGAAAGTAGCTGTTCCCATTCAAACACAGACTTCCTGGTTCATTTATTTTGGCCCATATTCACTAAGCGGTGGTATTCATCTGACACCTTCCAGCATTGGTAAATACAGCTGCAGCCACGAGTATTCGAACACTTGCCTTGGAAAATCTGGGGCAATCTCCCCGTAATGCTGCAACATTTCTGTGACATTTCTGCAGACAGACTAATGGCCCATCGGATTAACACAGTGGGTGTCCTTGGCAGTCCCATTCAAACTGACCAGGGATCCCTGCTGTGTTAATCCGGTGGGCCATTAATCTTTCTGCATAAATGTCAGAGAAATGTTGCAGCATTACTGGGAGAATACCCCAGATTTTTCAAAGCATTGTTAGAATATTAGTAGCTGCATCTGTACCTTACAGGAAATTCAAGTGAATGGGACATAGGATGCCTTCCAGCATAAGAAACTTTGTTATGGGATAGCACCACTTAGTAAATTGGGGCCTATGGCTAGATTCACTAAGCTCCTTTAGCCTATTTAACTTGACCTTAACCTAAGTTAACGCCCATTCATAATAACACAGTATTCACTCAATCTAATAAAACGTTAATCCGGATTTACTCCTGCAAAAAGTATGATCTTATTTGTAACGGACGTTATTCTAAATGACCTGCAAATTAGCCCATTGCAACTTAAATGATATTCACTCCATTAAGGTTAATGCTGGGAAATAATGTTATGTTCCCCAGGCACCTTAGGAGTGTTAACAGGTATCTCACCATGTGGTGCATACTGTAGGCTAATCTAATTGAAACTATAAAAGTATTTGGGCCCTCTCTTACTGTAAATTGCTTTCTCTCTTTTTCTCTCCCTGTCTCTCCCTCAAGCCCTATTTTAGGGTCTGCGTGGAAGTAATGGCAAGACTATAAAGCAGAGTTAGCCTGAATAATGTGATGGTCACCATATGCTAATGAGATAAAATATAGCCGTTGCTTTTGCATATGATTACCTTAGTGAAAAGGGCCCTAAATCAGGGAATATATGGGCCATTCCTGTTATAGGTAACATCACGTTATTTGCCCTTTAACAGAACGGATTTTACTTAATCTAGTCATACAGATGCAGCGGACGTTATTCGAACAAATCATGGCGCCGTTTTTGTGTGCGCTGCTGTACTCCACGTAGCATTAACGCCGCCAATCGCCCCAGGTACACGTGTTTATCGCGGTTGCTTTGTTTGAATTTCATGGATTGTGTGCAATTAAATGCAATGAAATTAATGAATTGCAATGTGTAAAATACTGTGCTACTGTGTCAATTTCAGGTGTTTAAAAACCAGAACACTAAAATTCAATTGTCTGCACTTGCCTGCACTCACGTCTTAACGCGGTACGGTTGGAAGAGATCCCGGGCCATGACATGGGTATTCCGAGGTATGCACCCCGTGAAGTGTTTTAAAAATGCCCGCTGCATCTGTATGTCTTTTGCAAACCCACTACAACAATGAGGATAAATCTGTTTACACAGATCTTATTGAATTAACATACAGATGCAGCGGCCATTATTTTAACAAATCACGCGGTGTATATCTCGAAATACCCATGTCATGGCGCGGGATTTCTTCCAACCGTATTGCCTTAAGACACGAGTGCAGGCGAGGGCATAAAACAATAGAAGAGTGAGTGTAGTGCTCAACAATCAGACACGGTTCCGTCTGTAGAAAGTATATGGCATGAGTGTCAGGATGAAAATGGAGTGTCCACACAGTAATAGTATAGTTAAACTGGAGGGGATAAGTGTCTAGTGGAGTCCACGTGACACCCACATAAAATAACACTTCAATAAACACCCAACCAGTATATGAATATATATACAATAATGTTCGTTGTGTACAGGGTATAACATAAGGCACTGCGGCTTTTTACCTGTACACTCCGAGGGACACTCCAATCGTCTGTGGCGTGCAATCCATCCAGGTGTAGATTCAAAGTTGTAGTAGATATAGATAGAGCACAGCCAGGGAAATCCTGCTTCTGGTATCCAGAGGAAGAAAAAATAGCCAGGCAACTCCAAACTAAGATTAGTGATAACATTTATTGCATACTAGAAAAACAATAAAAAACGGACTACATCAACGCACCTACTCGTTTCATGCAACAGCACTTTGATATGCGTTCATGTAGTCCGTTTTTTATTATTGTTTTTCTAGTATGCAATAAATTTTATCACTAATCTTAGTTTGGAGTTGCCTGGCTATTTTTTCTTCCTCTGGATACCAGATGAAGGATTTCCCTGGCTGTGCTCTATCTACATCTACTACAACTTTGAGGGCATAAAACAGCATTTTAGTGTTCTGGTTTTTAAACACCTGAAATTGACACAGTACCACAGTAGCACAGTACTGTACACATTACAATTCATTCATTCCATTGCATTTAATTGCACACAATCCATGAAATGCAAACAAAGCAACAGCGATAAACTCGTGTGCCTGTGGTGATTGGCTGCGTTAATGCCGCGTGGAGTACAGCAGCGCACACGAAAACGGTGCTGTGATTTGTTAAAATAATGGCCGCTGCATCTGTACCAACATTTGCTTTTTTAATGATCTACAGCATAATCTACAGTACTGCCAGGACTATGAGGTAACCCAAAATATGTGGGTTCTTTACCCAAACCGTCATTGATGATAACTATAAAATCCAACAGATCCCCAAAGAAATGAAAAGTTGCTGATACTCCATGTACACTTTTATTTACAGAAAACAAATACATAGAACCTGTTCTCCTGCCTTTAGGAAGTATGCACCTGGTAAAAAGATTGACCTTACATTTATGGAAAACAAATATGCACTCCTCCCAAATTGGCTTGCAATTTTTCGTGAGATTTCTACGTTCAACAAAGGAATCATTTAGTTGTATCTTTTGTTCAAAAAATGATTCAAGCCTGCTAACCCCATCAAGGTAAATCTCAATATAGCAGGTACCTACACTGAGTGCTATCCTAGTCCTATGGACTAAACTTGGTGAAATATGTGAGAGTGCCCAAAGGTTAAATGAATGAACAGCGGCGGATTTCTAGATCTGCCGCCCCTAGGCACTTACATTTGGCGGCCGCCTCCATGCTGCCGCCCTCCTCCTTCCGAATCAAAGCATCAAGTGACGCTGTGGACGTCACCAACTGACGTTGCACCGCATAACTTTGCCATGGTAACGCAACCTCATTTGACGGCACTACTTCACGTTCCCATGGCAACAAGACGCTGTGTGACGTCCGTGGTATCATTTGCTGCTGTGATTCAGAAGGAGATAGAGTGCTGCAGCCACATGTAAGTGTCTTCCGGTATTATTCCTAGCTGCATACGCTATAAAAGTGTTGAGTTATAGTGTTACAGATACATTCTGTTAAAGGGGTAGGTCTTAGCTCACCTGGTTCTGTTTTACTAAATAGTTCTTTGGAGGTGTCTGACTCCTCCTTTCAGGTTCTGAGCACATTACCAGTTCTCCAATCAGCAACAACTTATAATGCACCTCAGGGTCAGTCTAAACGTCACTCTCCACTGAAGAGCTGGTGAGTGTCTGACTGACAGAAATAACAGAAATATGTATATTATTATTTTTCAATAAGGAATTTGTGCACCCACTGTTTTACTTCATAATGTTAAGGGAACTTTGTTACTGGCATATGCCAGTTTTTATCTACACTAAATCACAAAAGCATTATTCTTCATTCATTTGGCACTTTCACATATTTCACCAAGTTAAGTCCATAGGACAGGTAAGTACAAAGTAGTAGAGCACAGTCAAATAGGAGCAAGGAGAGGATCCAAAGGTACAAAAATAACTTTATTGAAGTGCCCAAAGCATAAAGAGGTTTTTTCTTATGCTTTGGGCACGCCAATAGAGTTATTTGTGTACCTTTGGATCCTCTCCTTGCTCCTATTTGTCTGTGCTCTACTTCTTTGCCCTTACCTGGATTCCGCCAGCAGCAGCACGTCTCCCAGGCCCAGAAGATGACTGTGAGTAAATGCAACCATTATCTTATGCCTTATTGATACTCCCAATGAAATTGAGTGTGGTTGTTTTCCACTTACCCATAGTTTTCAGGGAGCAGTATTCATGTGATGGCTATATGGACATACTCATTCCTTTATATTGAAGATTGATTCATCTATTCATGGTCTAGGATATATCACAATTGCAAATAGCCTGGTACTTGAGCACTTTTGATCACACTACTAAGTCCATAGGATAATAAGAAATTGTTTTCATTCAGTATAGCTACCTGCTACGTTCGGAGTTTACCTTAATAGAGCTACAGTAACAGGCCTGAAACATGTTTTAATCAAAAGATGCAACTAAATGGCTTCTTCGTTATTAAACTTAGGCTCAACATTTTTACATTTTACCCCCCAAACATGTTGGCATTTATATATATTTGTTTTCCACACATGTATTTAGAACTAATTTACCAACAGAGGTTTTTCATATTTTTCACTGGCAACACTGAAAACTTTCAGTCTGCAATCGTTGCAGTTTTAAGTGGATATCAGAATTCATTACTTTGATACCCAGAGGATTGGATATTAGGGCCCATTCAGCAGCAGAATTTTTTCTCTAGTATAGTCTTTGGTATGACTAAATTCCACGGTCCTTTTTCAGCAGTCATAAATTCCATATACCACTGTAGTCAATAAGATCAGCACCAAATATTATATTAATCCCTTGATTAAAGGCGTTTCCCAATGTTTCTTTTTATATTGATAATGGGATATATTAATCTACATATCTAAATAACAGAAATGTATATTTCAAATATTAAATCTGTCATGCAGCTCATGCTATTGGTTTTACGATATATCAATACATTGTATATTACTTTATCAATAAAAGTTATCATTGCTTTTGTGACAGTAATAAATAAATGACAATAATATATTTTTGAGCCTTATGTATTCCTTACCAGTAAACAATTAGTTTCTTAACTCTTTTACTAAAATAAAATAAGGGAGTTAGGACTTAGTTCAAGTACAGTAAGAGGTTCCAGTAGCTACTGCCATTGGCAACTGGAGATGACGATAAACCTGTTGCTAAATCCAGGTCATAAAACTATTTTTTGTACCTACATTAATCAGTTCAATAGGACATCAATCATACGTAAAGCACATAAAACACAGCAAATGGCAAAGTAAAAGAATGCAGCCTGGAATTAATTTTGCATGGGCACAGTTTAAAGTGGTTTCTTGAACTTTGTGGAAATAGGTGGATGATACATCGAAACAACAACTGGTTACACAAATAACTGCTTACACAAACCAACATGAACAACATGTAAGATGAACATCTTAACAAACAAAATATAAAGACTGGAGAAATATGCAAAGTTTTAAAGCCAGATGTTTAAGACTGGTCAATAAACCTTCTGTAGAAACACAACGGCCCTCTTAATTTGATTAAAAAAAAACATTCATCTTCTTTCCTATTTTTTTTTTAAAATAATGACTGTGAAAATGTTGAAGAACCCTGGTGTGAGAAAAATACTATTTTACCCATCAGTACTTGCTATATTAAAATGGCAAGCCTGGATTGCTTTTACCTTTTTTTAACAAGTAGTGTGCCTTCTTATGAAAGAGATCTGGCCTCTGCATGTGTGTAACCAGTAATGACTAACTCTTTGCAGTTATCTGTGTGCAGACAAACAGAGACATTCAGAACTCTATTACAACATTTTAGCACAGAATAAAATAAATCTATTCATCTAAAAATGCCAACTGAAAGAAGGATAATAAAAAAAAGTCATACTGGCAGGACAACTGATTAGCAGATGATACAGTGCTAAGCATATATTCAGAGCTATTTTGCAGCCCCTGTAATCTGAAACATTGCGTTCATACGGTATGATGCGTAAAGAGAATGGCCCATGCAAATGGTCTTATCATTTACACTGCGAGTGGTAAAGACAGGATTCCACACATCTATAGAATGGATCATAAACTCACAAGAAATGAATGTTCAATGAATGTTGATAATCATTTGGAAGCACATTGGTATAGCTGTATCTCCCTGAAAATATATGTATTTAATAAATATACTGGCTGATTGATCCACTCTATGTACTGCATATCCTTCTTTTTTTTTTCCAGGGTAAAACTGGACAGTCAGTAAATATGCAGAAACGTCTTATGTCAAATAACTTTAAAAGCCAAGATAAGAAATCATCTGCTAACAAAGTTACATTGTTGTTAAAATGTATAGTTAAGATAATGCAGTATTTATTTTGTCTTAATGGATCCTAGAGTTAATGCTACATTTCATTATTTCCATTATATGGTAAATAGTACTGGAGACAATTCTATTTAGCCGATTGATGCAGTCTGCTTTACAAGATAGATGGGATGGGAGATCGAGAACGTCTTAGAGGACAAGGTGAACTGTAGGGTGATGTTACCGGAGACAGTCTCAGAGCATTGCCTGCCAAGCCAGCTATGTTGTTTAAGCTTCGGGATTTCTCATATCCTTTTATGAAACAATGCACAGACATCAGTTGAATTCAGCCAGAAAAAGACAAAGACAAACAGTAAAATGAAATGCAATCAATTATGATTTAATCAACAAGACCATCACTGTAAATATGGAAGAGCTGAAACAATTTATAGCGTACTCACATCTCACCCCACAATCATATGCTTTAGTGCAGACCTCTAATTAGGCTAAAGAAAGAATAGTAATGGTAACAGTACTAATCTTAGCAGTAGGTTTTCTTTTAAATAAAATATTTAAAACTAATAAAATGGTGACACTTGCAACAAGATGCCATATTTAATAACATGCAAATGTAAACGAAAACTAAAAAAATATGAAGCTTTGTTCCTCTTTTTTTATTGATGCACTGTATCTGAAAATGACTGAGAATGTAGGTACAGTATACAGTAAGTGATGCTGGAGACAAGTTGAATTATCAGTAGACCCTCCCACATCAACTAAGTTATTAAAATCTGTTAAGGCATTCTGTAAATTCATTGCAAGTTGTGAGACCTTCTATTGGAAAAAAATGAAGAAGAAGAAACATAGATGTGATATATTTATGCAAGTACTTTTGTAACTGCATCTTTCCAATCTTGGCAACTCATTTACAAGAATACCAATGAATTTAACACTCTTAGTGGGCCAACATTAATTTAAATCAACACATAATTGAATTATATCTACTGTATAAAGAATGAACTATATAAATAATTAAGAAGGAGGAATATGACATTTAACCTTATTACACATGTAATTTTCAAGCTTTGCCTGAATTTTCATTCTTTTTCGATAGCCGAATTATAATTTATCTACTGATTCTTTTTACGCGGTTTAAATAGAGTGGAGAACTTTTAGATAATATGATATAAGCAGAGTTTATTATGCATCACCACACCTCATTCACTGTAGTACTAGGGATGTTTTCCAGAATACAAACATATTATGCCGTCTTTAACCTTAACAAAAATAATTGATTTATTTTCAGTTCAAATGGAAGTGTTTCTTTTGCCCGTAGTGCAGCATAAGTCCTCCAGGAATTCAGCAAAGGCATGATATGCCATACATTATACAACATACTTTCATTGCAGTCTCACTAATTGTGCATGTAGGCTCCCAATTAGGTAGTTGGATATAAAGGCAGAGCATCAGTTATTTTGCTCGTGCAAATAAAACCTGGAGATGAATGTGAACAGCTTCGTTGCATCATTGCATTTAGATTGCCTGTTGCTGTAATATTAGTTCTTGTAATTTACTACAACCAGTATGCCTTATTACCAATTGTTCATTCCATACATAGTTTTGACTATGAATTATGATTTGTTTGATAGGTACCTCACTTAATGCAACAAACCCATTTCTGATAACTTAGTTAATAAGCACAGCATCTTTTTAATTAATCAAAGAGATAACAACCCCCTAGATTGCAATTTCTAGTCCTTTTAGTGAAGTGAAAGCTTCACCAATAAGGGGAACATCAATTTAAATAAGGTTACATAGTTACATAGTTACATAATAGATGAGGTTGAAAAAAGACGTACGTCCATCAAGTTCAACCTATGCTAAATTTAGATAACAGATACTTTATCATATATCTACTGTATACTTACTTGTTGATCCAGAGGAAGGCAAACAAAAAACCCCAGAGTCATATCATCCAATGATATCTCATAAGGGGAAAAATAAATTCCTTCCTGACTCCAAGAATTGGCAATCAGATTAATCCCTGGATCAACATCCTTCCCATGTATACTTATTTGGTATATCCCTGTATACCTTTCCTATCTAAAAAGATGTCCAAGCTTTTTTTGAACAAATCTATTGTATCTGCCATCACAGTTTCCATGGGTAATGAATTCCACATTTTAACTGCCCTTACTGTAAAGAACCTTTTCCTTTGTTGCTGGTGAAATCTCCTTTCCTCCAACCTTAAGGGATGACCCCAAGTCTTTTGTACTGCCCTTGGGATTTGTAATCTACAAATTTGTTATTTGTAATTTGTTAATCTACAAAAAGAATATACAGAGCTTGGTCAGTATATATTCTAATTTACTTTTGTTACTGTAATACAGTACTGTATATTCTAGCAGTTACAAAACTACTGTACAGTAAATCTAAAACAAAAGCCATGTGTTTTTGTTCTTCAAAAACATGTCAGACCTACTTTCAGATGTATAATATACAATTCTGCAGTATTTCACAGTATTGCATTACCAGTAATCAGATATTATGCCACATTCAGGAACTAAAAAGGATGATTCTTATCTCTATTCTAGAATACAAAAAAGACATGATAACTGAAAGTGGAAGACATGGAGCCTTTACAGGTGAAAGACTAGAATTATCGGAAATCATACATGTGGTTTCAAAGGTTATACACGTATGAAAACATGAACATGTATCTAGTGAAATCCAAACCCTCCAGTTATCTATGGCTTCAGCAACCCACTCTTGTATACGGCTCTCCACAACTGGATATGTTAAAATGGACCGGGGGGGGGAACAAAATGCATGATTAGAAATCAAATAGAAAACAATACAGAAGTGAAGTGAATATAAGAAATAAAAATAAAAGAAAAATAGTGATATTGACATTTTGCTGTAGGCATTCCATGTGCTATTAATGTCACTGTAATGACATTATTACTTTGGAAGATTATTTGCTTCACATAAATTATTTTTACTGTAATGCCTTTTGAATGAAATGTCTGCAAATACATGTGGATATACAGTTTGTATTCTGCCAACAGTATTTATACCCATCAAAGCATTTTATATTATTCCCAACTCTGCTCTGTCTATGATCAGTTACCTCATAAGACAGTAGACCTCATATTTTCACCATAAAATTCCCATGAGGATTTATAAAAATGTATTAAGTTCTCTGATGATGAAACTGTAACATAACTTTAGGTGACAATTACAATAGACACAAAATTAAAACATGGGACATAAATGATTAAATTGACACACACTATGCCAGGCAGCGTGTGAGCAAAATCCTCTTGAAAGTAAATAAAAGAAAATAGAAACAAAACAATACACTGAGCAGTATACAATCATTCTTTTTTTTGCATGAATATATTGGGGCACATTTATCAAACTGTGGATTTGCAAAGTGGAAATGTTGACTATTTGTCTCCTTGCAAATGTAGATTCTCCCAAGCACTGCAGTATTTATCAACGAAGTTGCCACATTAAAGCAGCCATCTATGCTAATCAAGTTTTTCTTTCTGGAATCAGAACTGTGGTCTTCCTGTGTACTGTATAATCACAGAAATCATTTGCTTTGGGAGTCCCATGGCTTCAGATATGTTTAATGTCCCTGATTAAAACTACTGCATAAGAATGTACATGCATTATTGTTTTACAGGGTTTGCACTGCACATTTATATAACAGAATAATTCCTATTACAATAAATAGACCAGTTGCAGTGTTTATGTGCATCCCTTCCAAAATGCTGTGTGAAAGGCGAAAATACAATAATTTAATTTTAGCAAACCATTTTCTTACAGAGAAGTTGATCAGATCAATATAGGTCTTCAAACCAATTTAGCTACAAAATCTTTTACATATTGTAAGGAGCTTTACTGTATATTACATTAGTATTCAGAGTTCAGCAAACGTTCAGAGACTGACAAAACAGGTGATAAATAACTACATAGCTGTTTAAAAGAAATAACTTGCATTTTCAAATCTTTAAGCCACTTTTCACAGCTTGATAAACAGTGTCCCTTTCTCTATGTATGATCTATAGAAATCCAGTCCAAGTTTCAGTGTTGTTTTATAATCTAATAAAAAAAGTTCATACCTTTCCGGATCCCTGCATCAGTATTGCACGCGTAATCACCTGTCGTCAGTAGAAAACAAGTTCCCCCTTTTCTGTTTTTGTCTCTGGTACTAGAACGTCTTATTTTCCTTTCACCAGGCGAGTGTAGCTGGTTACCTCCTGAACAGTCTTCACCTGGTAATATTTGGGACAGCACCAGGCCAATTCCCATATGATAATGAACGAGAAACAAGATAACATAAAAAAGCAGAAGTAAAAGTAGAAATAACACAGAGATGTGATCACCATTCATTTCTAATCAATCATACATTCAAAAAGTTACGGTGGGTAAAAAAAAAGTGACAAAAAACTTCCATTATACAGTGCAACTGTATAGGGGTCCATGTTAAAATGGGAAAATATGAACTAAACAGTTTAGTAGAGCATACAATCATTCATTTTTTTGTGCATGAATATATTAGGGAACATTCATCAAACTGTGGATTTGCAAAGTGGAAATGTAAACTGTTTGTCACACTGTGTGCTCATTTCAATGTCATTACCCAGAATCCCTGGCTGCAGTGGAAGCATTGTATGCTAAGAGATAATGGGGAAAGGCAGGGTTGAAGACCTGGCAGAGACATGCAAATGTACCCACAGTGGTATTTTTATTTGCTATAATGATTCATAGAATAACAAATGTAAACTTGAATGTTATGGAGTACAGTATATGCATGGCAAACATACTGTATCTGCCACCTTTCAAATGCATTTTAAAGAATTTTACCAACACTAAATTACGTTGAGTGCTACAGTAGGGATGAGATGCAGGGATCATTTTGGTGACTGCATACTATACAATTTTCAATGGGTCTAACATTTTCTTCTGCAGACATCTTTTGAAGACATCTTCATAATACTGAATACTGGATAGAGCCTTTGTTCTTCACTTTCTTCTTCAGGCTATTTAAAATCCCCTATAGTTGTAACCTCTATTAATGATTAATCATATTTCTTTGTGTCCTGCTCATTTTCTCCTACCTCCTTGTCTTATCATGTCCCAGATCTTTATTCTAATGTGTGAGTATTGTGGAGAGAGAAATATGTTCTCATTAAAAGAGACATAACAACAAATTTGGCAAAAGAAAGTGGGCATTGCAGGACTCCTTACTAGAAAGAGTCTAATAAGGCAGGGGTGTGCAAAGATTCTGCGCTGTGCCCCCCGGCCTGCCAGCACCAGCGCTCGCCCCCCCCCCTTTCCCGTGAACCGACGTCAAATGACGCCAGGGGTCATGTGACATCACGTGACCCCGCTGCTTCTTTTGCTGTGCGCTACCATGGCGACGCGTCACTTCACATGACCCACGCTGTCATTTGCTGCGCGTTACCATGCAACATGTCCAGAAGCTGGCTGAATCCCAGTAAGTTGATCTTGCAGAGGTCTTGCGAGGTCCCCAGGCATTTCATTCAAATGCCTAGGGGAAGAGTACAGGGCATCTGCAACCGCAGAGCCCCCCTCAAAAAAAATCATGCACACCCCTGTAGTGTGAAACAAACAAATATTGCGCTCATTCGTGGTAAATAAGGATTAAGTGATAATGTGATCAAGACAAATAAAACCTTGGTATAGGGAGGTTTTGTGCTGCTGCTCTTGGGGGATGGCTCAGCTATCCAGCTAGTACAGAAAAAAGAAAAAGAAAACAGCGCAAAAAAACCTCATGGTGTAGTATTAAAAATAAATTTTATAAAGTTAAATGGTGATTATTGCACGTACATCAATAAAAGCATAATTCAGCATGACATGTTAGGGACATGTTACCACTCGCAGGAAACAGCTATGTGCAGGCTGGTGTGTATCTGGATCGTCCTCTGGTCCTCTATATACAGCTCAGCAAAGGGTTGCACGTCTCTTAGATGGTCCTCCTTGTAAGGTGTTCGCCAGTCTCCGTCAAACCGCTTTAGTGAGAAGTTTGTGCCTCTTTCAGGGATCTCCCTGCAGCAGCCATCAGCTCCGACACGATATCCTCACAGGCAGTTCCGGATTGACCGCAGTGGCGTCTGACGTCATCAGACGGCGTCCGTCTATGCTCGCGTCTCTCTGCTCACAGTGTTCAGCGAAATGGGAGTCCCACAGGTCATCAACTTAAATTATGCAGTAAATTATAACCACAATGGGGTTCAGATTAGGAAGGTATTGGAACGCGCGTTCCAATACCTTCCTAATCTGAACCCCATTATGGTTATAATTTACTGCATAATTTAAGTTGATGACCTGTGGGACTCCCATTTCGCTGAACACTGTGAGCAGAGAGACGCGAGCATAGACGGACGCCGTCTGATGACGTCAGACGCCACTGCGGTCAATCCGGAACTGCCTGTGAGGATATCGTGTCGGAGCTGATGGCTGCTGCAGGGAGATCCCTGAAAGAGGCACAAACTTCTCACTAAAGCGGTTTGACGGAGACTGGCGAACACCTTACAAGGAGGACCATCTAAGAGACGTGCAACCCTTTGCTGAGCTGTATATAGAGGACCAGAGGACGATCCAGATACACACCAGCCTGCACATAGCTGTTTCCTGCGAGTGGTAACATGTCCCTAACATGTCATGCTGAATTATGCTTTTATTGATGTACGTGCAATAATCACCATTTAACTTTATAAAATTTATTTTTAATACTACACCATGAGGTTTTTTTGCGCTGTTTTCTTTTTCTTTTTTCTGTACACCCCTGTAGTACGGTATTCTATATTTCAATATTTAAGGTCCAAATTAGGGTATATTTAAAATGAATAAACTTGATAATATTTGATCAAGTTTGAACATGCTAATCAACATACAGTAGTGTAGAATTTGTCACCATACCATATTTTTAAAAGGCAACTCCATATGCAGTTACTTTAAAGGTCCAATTTCTTCTACTGTAAACAAATGTTTTCCTTGACTTATAAAATAACTTTTCCTTTCAGTCCGCATTTGTGTGCAGTTCTTTCTTGAAGTCAATACAATAAAAAGCTACAACATAAAAGTGTTCAAAATGCCTACAATTGACTGCCAACATTGTTGTTTCCATTCCCATTTATTCTGTTTCCTGTCCTTGAATTTCCAGTTTCTTTTTTTCCTTCTTAAAAATAAGCCTTCAATGCAGAATGCTAATTATTCAACCTTTTTTTGGGAAGTTGTTTTTTTCTGTTAGTTTTGCATGTTTTACATTTGAAAGCATCATATTGTAGGTATTTTCGATTGTTGTTGCAAACGTTGACCTGTTTTCATAAGTAGAAGTAGATCATAAGGCCAAATGTTAGCACCTATTTACTTTCAACACATTTGTCAATAACAAAAGGTAAATGATGCTTCACATAGACTGTTTTAAAAAAAAAATGTAAATTGTAAATTTAAAAAAATTACTTTAAATGAGTTTGGAAAGTATTAATTGACTCGTAGGTCACAACACAGGAAAATCTATTTAATGTAATGATTTTTTTTTTATCAAGTCACTCTATTTCCTTTTGCCCGTGGCGCAATAATTAAATTGAAAACTGTTTGGCTTACAAGCTCGGTACACATGTAAAATAATATACAGTACATTGTGTTTTATTCATAGCTGTCCATATATAAGTATATATTATTACCTGCTAAGATGTCCATAATTCTATAGACATTAATTTTTTACAAAGATGAGCAAATGTATGCGCATTCAGCAATAACCAGCAAATATATTATGTACAGTAGGCAGAAAGCTGAAAATGTCTACTATATTAAAATATTTCTTAATATACTGTATAAGCAAGCTGTTGTGAAATAAACCAAATGAGAAACAAACAAAAACTATGGAATCAGACAGAAAAGCATTTTGGGGTAAAATGCACAGTACTTAATAGACAAGTCAATGAAACTTGTGCATAAACATTGTTTCTTGTTTCTTACACTGTGAAGGATAAATACATGTAAGAAAATGGTGACATTATAAATGTTGTCAATAAGACATGTGCGTCCCTATTTACTAAGTGGTGCCATTCTATAAAACAACTCTTGGCCCATTCACTGAAAGAGCTATCACGTGTTCTCGGGTGCTTGAAGCTGTTTCATGGAATAGCACAACTTTGTAAATATACCCCTGATATCCATGCTTTTGGATTCCATCCTACTGTACCTGATATGTTGTGTTCCATCAACCTGTTGTCTTTGCCAAGGCATGCCTCTACCTGTGTGCTATTACATCTCATGGTCAGATCCATCTTGCAGAAGGTAGGGGAGCCAGCCTGAGGAGCATGAGGGATGTATTTCTTTCTTTTTCTCGGAAGTTTCTGTTTTGCCATGGCAAGTGAGTAGTACATTCCAAAGTTGTTAACAATGACTGGTACCGGCATTGCTATTGTGAGCACACCAGATAAAGCACATAGTGCACCTACCAACATCCCTGACCAAGTCTGAGGATACATGTCACCATATCCCAATGTAGTCATGGTAACCACCGCCCACCAAAATCCAATGGGAATGTTTTTAAATTGGGTGTGCTTACTTCCCGATGGATCATTGGGACTGGCACCAATTCTTTCAGCATAATAGATCATCGTGGCAAATATCAAGACTCCTAGAGCCAAAAATATTATGAGAAGCAAAAATTCATTCGTACTTGCTCGAAGAGTGTGCCCAAGCACTCTTAGTCCTACAAAATGACGGGTCAGCTTGAAAATTCTAAGGATTCGAACAAACCTCACAACCCTCAGGAATCCAAGTACATCCTTAGCAGCTTTGGAGGAGAGCCCACTTAGTCCAACCTCCAAATAAAATGGCAGGATAGCCACAAAATCGATAATGTTTAAGAGGTTTCTGACGAATTCAAGTTTGTCAGGGCAGAAAGTGACACGTACTAAAAATTCAAATGTAAACCATACCACACAGACCCCTTCTGCGTATGTCAAGGCAGGATCAGTCTCAATTTCAATTATTGACACAACTTCTGTGCCATTGTTCACCATTTCCGTTTTGTTAGTGATGGTATTAAATGCTTCATGGGTCTCCAGGCAAAAGGTTGTTATTGATACCAGGATGAAAAACAGGGAAGCAAAAGCGATAAACTGCAAGAAAAAAAAAATATTATCAACACTAATTTAATTCATCACAAACATTTGACAATTCTTTTTAAACCATGTGTGCTGCACTTTTATTGTTTAGTTGATCTGAAATTTTTACTCAAAGTTAAACAAAACCATCAAACAAGCATATGATCTCAACTCTATTATCTAACTTTGTAGTCTGTGCTCATAAAATGTATGGGACATCCATATTTGAATAGATGAATGGCAAATTATATACTAATTAAATGTTCAAAAACATATACTATTAACCTATACTTGATTGGTGGAGGTGGCCCAGAGGACCACCCCTTATGTATTTGTACAGATATAGCAAGACTTACTATTAATATGGCCGCGGAACAAAATGCAGAAAAGCGACGCCCGATCACGACTCCTCCCCGCCCCAAAAACAGCAACATTGATGGTGTGGAAGGATTAACGCTGTAGAGGTCTATGCTTTTGAATACAATCCCCGCAGCATTAATCTTTCGCTTGATGGGCCATCTGCTGAGGAGAGAAACCAGTACTAACCTTTTAGATGAGCTGCGCAGCCATCTCAGTCCCTGTCTGCAGCATCTCTCCTCCTGTTATGGTCTCCCCGCAGGGCTGAAGGTAAATTCCAGGGCTGTATTTCCTTGCCAAACCCCTGGATGACATAGATGCCCTTACATCGGTCTCTACATCATGAGGAAAAGACTATATGACCATATTTGGTCATCTACATCATCAAGAGGACTGGACAGTGGCACATGTCCTATCCAGCCCCTAGATGATCTAGAGGACCAAATATGGTCACATAGCCTCCCCCTCATGATGTAGACCCATATAAGGGCATCTATGTCATTCAGGGGTTGCAAACAAAATACAACCTTGCATCTTACCTTCAGCGTTGCGGGAAGATTTTATAGACGGAGAAACAGAGAGAGGGCTGCAGACAGGGATAGAGTTGACTGCACAGCTCATCTAAAAAGTTAGTACCGGTATTCTCCCCCAGCAGACGGCCCAAAGGGATTAACACTGCGGGGTCCCATTCAGAAGCATGGAACCCTGCAGAGATAATCCACTCTGGCAGTTTACTGTTGTGAGGGCGATGAGAAGTCTAGCTGCAGTACAGCCACAGTGCAACAGACAAAATTGTGGCACCAAGTACAGTAAGTCTTGCTACATCTGTACCTGCTAAATCAGATGGTCCCTCTGGTGAAATGCTTTTGATCTGAGGTGTGTTAACAATTGAAGCCGAGGTGCCCATTATTTGGGGATTTTGACATTTTAGCATTTCTCTAGAGTGGTTCTGTGTAGCATAGGTGAATGGAAGAAAAATCGGAAAAACTGGAAATACAAGAGTTGTTTGAAAATAAATATTGTATTTAAACCAACATTTAATTATCCACAGTTTGGTTCCTATAAATTACCCAAGAATGGGTACAAGTCGTCAGAGGAAAGAATTGTAATTTTTACTTTGCATTCAGTGTGTTGCCCTTTTTTTATGCTTTTGCAGTAACTAATATTTGATGTTTTACCGACTAATTATTATCCAGTAACGTATAGAGCAAATAATATGATTTTCTTCCCATTTTGATTACTTGTATATTTGGCTATGATTAAATATTTTTTTTAAGTCTTGTCTTTTAAATGATAAATTAATTTACAGATTATTAATCACATTACACATTACATGCATCTATTATACACAAAACATATTACAAACGGCATCATAGATTTATTTGTATTGTGGAAAACACAATTTGTATTGATATCACCTTCCATATATGTGCTAAGAAGATATCCAATCATACAAAAACGAGGGCATCAAAAGTGCCTTCTCACTTATCGGGAGAATAACACTGACCCTATTGACTTATTAGAAACCATATGAGTTTTTCAAATTAAAATTGAAGTCAAACTCTGACATGGTGTGCATCACAAAGAGCTATTTTTACAGTTGTCTAAGGTGACAAGCTTATTGTACGAACAATGAAACCCAATAAGATATCCTATATGAAAAAGTTATTCTGGAGGGAAATGACATAGATGTCTGAAATTATAATTAATGTTGCAGCAGAGACTTCTAATTCTCATAAAGAAAAATCATATGTTAAAATATGAACACTGTGTACAACCTCACCAAGGTCAGGAAATTATTTGGGGGTGACTTACAAGCTTATCTTTAATTGTTTAAGATGTCTCAATTGTCATCATACAGATCCGATTTTTATTTTAGACTATTAACATAATAATAGTTAACATATTAACTGATAACATAATAATAATGCATTTTCTTGTGTAGTGTTAACAGTGTACGCAGAGCTGGACATTGAATTTTTGCAGGTGCCTTTTTTGGGTGCCTGAGACACAGGGATATAAAGGGACTTGCCCAAGGTCCCAAGAAGCTGACACCAGGATTTGAACCTTCAGCCCTAATGATCAATGCTTGGGGTAAGGATGGGGATCCACTTACTTTGTGGATTCCCAATACCCTTTATGGTCTGAGAAATTCCTTTGGATTCAGGTAGTAGTGAAATAATCTCATAAATTAAATCCTTAGAAATAATGTTAATAGATGAAGAATGTATTAGATGCAAGTTCTATTTATTATTTCTAGCTGTCTAGCACAAATACAATTGTATTAGACTTTAGATATGTCTGCAGGCTGGTATACTATTTAGGGTGCTGAGGAAAGCACGAAGCATTGGAACAGACTAAACTATTATACATACAGTACAGCATGTAAGATTAGTCATACAACTTACAATACACAACACTATGCCTAGGAGCTACTGTATTTTCCTTTTAATGTCTCACTTTTATGGTAAGCTCCACATGTCCCTGAAGGAATTACTACCTTCAGACTCCCAAGCATGTTTCTAGATATTACTTTTGACTCCTCTCTGTCTCACTCTCAGAACTTTCCATACTGCAATGTTCAGTATTCAAAATGCTCAATAGCATTTTGAATACAACAGAATAGTCTCAATATGATATAAATCAGTGTCTTCACCTTAATTCACCTGTCAGGCTTAGCATACACTTCTGCATTTAAGACAACATTGTACTGCTCTCTTTCAAAGGTCTACACTCGTGTCTCTACTTACAGATGTATCGCCACCTATTTCCCTTTGATCATAGCAACAAATTCTATATTGTTTGACATGGAATAAATGATGTGCAACAGTTTTACAATTATTTTCATAAATGAAGGACTAGACAAAGTGGTTTGCCAAGAGAGCTCTCATGCTCCCAGCCACAGTTAATTAGAAAATAAGTCAGCTACATCAATACATTACAAATCGACCTCAGACCTCATTGTTTCCTACTCTCTACTCAGAGTTGCCCACTATATGCTATGACTACTCTTTGTAAAGCGCTCATGTACTACCCGCTTTTCAAGAACTAAAATGTTATTAGTGTTCACCAAGCTCACTCTTTCTATCTTCAAGGCTCAAACATTTCTTAACAGAGGCATTTCTGTATCATGAAATTACCAATAATTATACAGTATCTACCTCCATCTAGATATAGTAACTCAACCTACAGTCAGTGCCATGCACTACATTTCCTTTGCAGGCCCTAGAGTTCAACTCCCTTTCCTTTGAATAAAATATACAGTAAGCAAAGAAAAGAAAGAAAGCTCCCTAATAGCCGCACAAGAGAACACCTATACCTATGTTAAAAATTACTATTTATTAATAAATGATTAAAATATATTTATATTTATTGCAGCAAAAAGCTAACGTGAACCAAAGTGATTAAAATAAATTAAAAAACGGAGGAGGTAACTGTATGCCTAATTCAAACTAACAGTGTATGCTAGGAATAACTATTTTAGAATGTCCCACTGCTATATAATTATACTAACAGTGGTAGTTATACCAATACAGTTCTATATAGTTTGAGGACTACACCTAAATGGAGAGTATAGCTTAATGTAGTGTGTGTGCTCAGAATAATATATTTGTTGAGCCAGCTAATGCTAGTATACGGATATATACACACACATATGTACCAGACCAACGGGTTCAAAGGTAAATGAACCTAGAAGTCTGTTATGTTTAGCAGAACAGCTATTTCAAGATCACAAAGTATGTGTCTTGTACTCAGAACCATGACAAATAGGAAAGTAGTCAGAGTGTTGTGCTTCCTTTAGAAGGCTCCGAAACACTCTAACTGAGAGAAGGCAACAGTCCTAAGCGTCACCACCTAGTGCGCTGGCTATATCGGAGAGGACTGTTGCCTTCTCTCAGTTAGAGTGTTTCGGAGCCTTCTAAAGGAAGCACAACACTCTGACTACTTTCCTACTGTATTTGTCATGGTTCTGAGTACAAGACACATACTTTGTGATCTTGAAATAGCTGTTCTGCTAAACATAACAGATCTCTAGGTTCATTTACCTTTGAACCCGTTGGTCTGGTACATATGTGTGTGTATATATCCGTATACTAGCATTAGCTGGCTCAACAAATATATTATTCTGAGCACACACACTACATTAAGCTATACTCTCCATTTAGGTGTAGTCCTCAAACTATATAGAACTGTATTGGTATAACTACCACTGTTAGTATAATTATATAGCAGTGGGACATTCTAAAATAGTTATTCCTAGCATACACTGTTAGTTTGAATTAGGCATACAGTTACCTCCTCCGTTTTTTAATTTATTTTAATCACTTTGGTTCACGTTAGCTTTTTGCTGCAATAAATATAAATATATTTTAATCATTTATTAATAAATAGTAATTTTTAACATAGGTATAGGTGTTCTCTTGTGCGGCTATTAGGGAGCTTTCTTTCTTTTCTTTGCTTATCATTAACCCCATCCCTGCCAGCACCACCTCCGCACTCTTATTGCAGTTTTTGTTCCGTCACCACACATTCACAATTTATTGGTTCCCCATATCTCCATTGGTGTAGTGCAAGGCGCACAACTTGACCTTTTTAGGCCATTCTATCTTCCTAAAATATACAGTATACACAACACTTTTTGGGGAAATAACTCCACAGTTTAATTAAATTATATCAACAACTAGATGACCTTTCCAGGCTACTAGTCAGTGATCTTGAGCCCATTGCATTGCCGCAACTCATGATCCCCACTGTTGTAGGGAACACTCTCCAAACTAAATAGCCCCAAAGGGGTGTGACCAACAGTATACTAGATCATTACAATTCAATTCACCATATAATTGGGTTCCAGTCTAGTACCCAGCCCACACTCAGTAGCACTATTTTTGACATAAATATATATTCATGATGTGATGGGTGTAGGAGTTTGAGCTAGCTGGGAATGTGTGTGTTAATCAATTTCTGACTAGCAACAGGTATGGAGTAGGTGACACCTCCCCCCAGAGCTCACTCCTCCTCACCTTTTTAACTTGGGAGGTCTTTTCACTTTTCTGCAAGAACAGGATCTACTATTGTTCTTTCCCCTCATACAGAGGTAAGAGGAAGGGTTCACAGTTTAGTGTAGGACCTGAATTAATTTGGTTATACCTTGACTTTGGTATGCAGGCTTATGACACTTTGGCCAAAGGGTATAACTAAATAACCAAGTAATTATTATTATTATTGAAGTATTTAAACTTTATACTTATTACCATATATGTTTTGTCAATTGGATGTAGCATTGGGCACCCCTGTCTTTTGTTGTAAGTATTTTTTATGCAAGACCATTAAAAACAAAAATGACAGAAAAGAGGGAGTGACTGCTTCACTGGAAGGCCACAAGGTTAGAGGCTTTCTACATGTGACATGTTGCCCTAGTCTTAGTGCAGGTGCTTTATTGACCTCTGTAATCATTAGAGGCCCCCACTCCTTTCCCTCTGTATAGAATAAACACAACATGAAAGAAAACAGCTTTACTAGTGTAGCCAGGTCACCTGATGGCTACATTTCTGCCCTTGGGCTGGCAGTAAACCTGGTACAATCATGTTGCCAGTAGTAATATGGGGTTTCCCCCTCCGAGGAGCTGCATTTGAGTGACAGTGGGAGGCAGTGACATCAGGCCTGGGCATGACAAATCATGAGCCAGACCGGGTGCCTTCCTCCTGGCAGTACTTAAAGGCAGGACCACCCTAAATGTGTTAGTGGGTCCTTCCCCTCTGAGGAAGGCAGGTCACACAACTGGGAGCCTGAGATTGGGGCCTTCCTTGTGCTCTTCCCTCCGGGGGAGAGTGAGTGTGGACCATACCTCTGCCTCCACTAGGGAGGTGGAGAAGAGCTAGGATGGCTGTGGGTGCCCTTGGTCTGTAGTGACGGTCCAGGGACCATCGTTCAGTGAGAGCTGAGAGTACAGTATCGTGCAGAAGCTGCTGTGTAACTGTGCTGAACAGAGTAAATAAACCGATCCTGTTGTTATATACCTCCTGCCTGCTGCGTGACCTTACTGGGGGGAGAGATAATAAGTTCTACCGTGGGAGATCACATTCAGTTCCTGGAGCCTACAGCAGATGGAGGCTCTGCACTGATAAAGAGATTTGTGGGGTTTGAAACCCAGAAGCCTGTTCCTGTGTCCCCACTACCATCAGCAGACGACTCAGCCCTCCTGTTGCCAGCAGGTATATGCACCATACACCCTGTAATGGCCCCTATCTGCGAGCGGATGGGAAAACACTGTTACACTAAATTATGTTAACAACCAGATCACCTTGTCGGCTGCTTGTTAGTCATATTGAGCCAATGTCATTGTTGCAGCTGTGATTACTGCTGCTACCAGAACTCTGGACCAGCAGATACATTACTAATAATGAGGAGCACTCTGCAAATCGAATAGCCTCAAGGGGCATAACCCACAATATTCAAACCGTTACATTTCAACTCACCAAGTAATTGGGCCCAAGTCTGGCAACCCAACTCCACCACAGCCAAGGGCATTTAACTAATTAAACTAGCCATGATCCCGTTAACCATCTGAATACATTTCCTTGACCCTATTGTCAATTCATGTTATCAAGCACCACCAGTGCTTGTGATTGGGGACTTTAAGGCCTACTTTACTGTACTCCTGTTACTGTATTAATTTTTAGAGTAATATCCCCCACCAATTCTCCATTTTTTAACAATGGTCTTGTTTCACATTCACCCCAAAACGGTCACCGTTATGAGCATTCACAGTGCTAATGAAGACTTACTTTAGGCCAAACTATGAAACAAAATATGTTATTTACTGTATATTATCACAGGTCAGGCATTTGGAGTTTGAAGTAGAAACGGAAAACTTTAATGAGCTGTATGTAGAAAGTGAAGGTGCTTTATGCATATTAAGTGGCAGGACATTCCATAGGTAGGGAGACCTTAGTGAAAAAGGTTTAAGACTGGAGAGGGTTGTAGGGGTAAAAGGTGGAAAGACAACCTTGGGTAGAGTGTAAGACATGAGTACGTGTGTTACGAGACTTCAGACATGAGATATATGGAGGTGCAGAGGAGTGTAGAGCCTTGAATGTCAGGTGGAGACTTTTGTACATGTAGTTTATATGGAAATAAATAGTAAGCAAGCAGAGAGTTCAGGAAGTCAGAAGCAGATACATGCTTAGTAGAGCAAGAGAGGATTCGGACATTCAATGGACTGTGATGGAGAGAGATGTGAGGCAAGGAGGCCAGATAAAAGAATGTTACAGTTATGAATATGGGAGAGGACAAGGACATATATTACTGTTTTAATCGTAGTGGAACATAGGAAGAGGCGTATCATAGCAATGTTGTGAAGGAAAAAGCAGCAAGATTTAGAAATAGCGTTTATATGTGGAGAGAAGGAAATGGAGGAGTTTAATATAACCCCTATGCAGTGTTCTTGCGAGACTGGGTGGATAGTAGTGTTATTGACTGTAATGGAAAACGGAACAATGGAACCTGGTTTGGGAGGGAATTTAAGAAGTTGTCTTATTAATGTAAAGCTGAGGTGAAGAAGAGTAATTCAGGCAGAGATAGCTGAAAGACACTAATTTTTGACTGGACTGCTAATGTAAGGTCATATGCAGATAAATATAGATGTATATAATAAAACTGAGCCTTGAGGTACACTGGTAGAGAGTTCCATAGAAGTTGAGGAGGTGTTGGCATAGGAGACTGCAGTAACGGTGAGATAGGTAGGAGGAAATCCAGGAGAAGTCAACACCATGGATGCCAAGAAAGTAAGATATTTTGCATCTTCCTTTTACATATACTAATCAATGTCTTATGATTACAAAAAGGGCAACCTTTTATAATTTCCTTATATCTCAGCTGTAATCTCTCTTTATGCCCAAACTGTCTACTCCCTGTTCTGGAACTTTGTGTGAGATCCCCACCAAGCAAAGTCACAGTTTTACCTACTACCATCCCTAAAAAATTGAAGCACATTATGACTGCTTCTCTAGAGGACCACGCAGGGAGAGCTCATCCCCTTGTGAACATCTCTTCATACGGTCTTGCCTGAGGACACTCCCCCAATATATCTTAGAAAAATATGAACCGAAGTATATGTACCGAAGTGCTTGTGGGGTGCGCTTGAACAGGGGTGTGCTGGGTGCGCTGTCCCCCTGAACAGTAGGTAAACCTCTAGGAGTCTATGATATGACCCTAATTCGACCACCGGATGGATGTGCCTTGTGATGAATTGAAACACAATGTGTATGACATAAAAAACAAAAAAACTAATATACAGTATAAACTCAATAAAGCATGTAAGACCAATAAAGTAAATATATAACCACTGATAGCTGTGACCCTGAATGATGCAAACCAGTAGCCAGTACATATACAATCCCACTAAAAGTCCTAATAATAATAAACAAATTGAGTCCTCATATATGTGGAAAATTATTTCGTAGTTGTGCTGTTCATTTGGTAGAAGATGCTGCCCCACAAGAGAGGATACCACTCCTCTCAGGATAGAGATAACCTCCAAAGAAAGGAAAAAGAAAGTGAAGGGCGCAGAAATCAAATGAAAATACAGTACTTTATAAATCACTTTGGATATTAAAATAACACAATACAGCATTAAATGCTCACACCTCCCAACATGTCATGAGAAATGAAAAAGCATCAAAAATGGATGTGTCTATATTGTATTGTATTGTATGTCTTTTTTTATATATTGTACCATAAATGTACATAGCACTTCACAGTAGTAATACATATCATATAAATAACAAATAATATAAATAACAGGTTATGGTAATAAGTGCTTCAGACATAAAAATAACATTAAGGAAGAGGAGTCCCTGCCCCGAGGAGCTTACAGTCTAATTGGTAGGTAGGGAGGGAGAACGTACAGAGACAGCAGGAGGGAATTCTAGTAAGTACGTCTGCAGGGGGCCAAGCTTTATGTATCATGTGTTCAGAATATCCACAGTGCTATTCATATGCTTCTTTAAGCAGATGTGTCTTAAGGTGGGTCTTAAAGGTGGATAGAGAGGGTGCTAGTCGGATATTGAGGGGAAGGGCATTCCAGAGGTGCGGGGCAGAAAGTGAGAAAGGTTTAAGGCGGGAGAGTGCTCTAGATACAAAGGGGGTAGAAAGAAGACATCCTTGAGAAGAACGCAAGTCGGGATGGTGCATAGCGAGAAATTAGGGCTGAGATGGAAGGAGGGGCAGAAGAATGTAAAGCTTTAAAAGTGAGGAGGAGAATTGAGTGTGAGATACGGGATTTGATCGGAAGCCAGGAGAGGGATTTTAGGAGGGGAGATGCTGAGACAGATCTAGGAAAGAGTAGAGTGATTCTGGCAGCAGCGTTTAGGATAGATTGTAGGGGAGACAATCTATATATATAGATGTAAATTAAAAAAGTGGTATAATTGCCTGACCAAATAGTCTGACCAAATAGTCTAATAGACTCTCTCCTTCTGTGACAGCTGGTGTCAGGAACAGATGAGGGCAGTAGTTTCCCCAAGAGAGTTCCCCGGGCTGCTGACTGGATCCAACAATGCTGGGCAAGTGTCCGTTTGAGGTCTGCAAAACCTCTGCTGCTTGGCAGTTGCTGCTGAACCTCCCCACGGGTGCCGTTTCTGTCGGTGCCTTTAGCCTTCAGTGTATTGGTATACTGCTCTGCCTCAGGGTTACTTCCTGATCTTGCGCGATTGGTCAGAAGATGACACGCCCTCGTCCGGTTTGTCCGCCTATGCGCCAGCCTTCTGAGTCTCAGTGCGAATGCAGGTACAGGTCAGGAGTTAATCTCAAAGATCTGTACTAGCTCTTTGTTGCTCCTACACGTTTCTTCACTTGGTGTGAGCTCGTCAGGGATGGCCAATAAATCTTAACCTTTTTTCTCCCACGTGAACAGGGAGAGGTAGGGGCCAGGGCCACCTGGTCATGCTGCACCAACCTTAGTGCAGGTGCTTTCTTATTCTGTATGTCTCCCTCCCTACCATTACGTTGTAAGCTCTGTGAGACAAGGATTCCCTTTTCCATTTGTTAAGACTTATATTGACTGCTATTATCACTGCTAGTATACACAATTTTCTGTATTTCATCTGTAAAGTGCTACATATTAGGTAGGCATTATATAACAAAAAATAATAATAATAGTCAAGAGTGTACAGTGTAAGGACCAATATTTATTTTCAAAATTGTAGTCTAGGTAATACTGTAGGTAAGGAGGGAAGGGAAGATTCCCGCTTCAGCCTAATATACAAGTATGGGAACTGCGGTGCAATAGGGATAATAAGCATAAACAGTACAACAAGAGAGAAAGGATCTCTATTGAATGCACTCACAGTTAGTTTGGTAAATTATGGTATCACTAAAACCTTTTTAAAGGTAACAATTAAAAATAGTAGTGATAATGGGATTGGTAATATAAAGTCCATGGCCAGTCCCTCTAAACAACACACTAATACAGTAATTAGCTTTTATATAACACTAATTTAGCAGTAAATAGTATGTTGACCCTATTTAAAACACAACCAATGGAGTCAAGTTATAATAAACTCCTATTTATTGGGGTATCTGGGGGATCTGGTATAATGTAGCTAGATACAGTTGATCTCAAATTAGACATGTAATGTGTCTTTTTAAAACCCTGGCTAATTAGTAAAACCCAGAGCACTCTGACTTCTTCACCCTGCTCCTTCTCACGGCTGAGTGATTCGCGCTCTCATCCGACCTCCCGCGCTGCCATCTTGTTTTTTCTCCACTGGGGTCGCGGGCTGTTTATGCCCAAAGCGGGACAAATCTGGGGCGCACACCTTCTTATCCTGTCGGGTGGTTCCCCTATCCTCTTCCTCTATTGTGGCCGCATTACGAGGTGCCGATCGGAGAATCTAATTAAAAACAAGCAGCGGCATGCATAGAACTCTTCAACAGACGTGCATGCGCTGAGACGTCACGCGTGCGCCCCACAAAACATTTCTTATTGAGACCAAAAAGTTCTACCTTTGACTCTTCTGTCCAGAGAAAATTGTTTCAGAAGTCTTGTGGATCATATATGTGCTCTTTGACGAATTCAGATGGGCAGCAATGTTCATTTTAGAGAGCAGTAGTTTCCTCCTGGCTATCCTTTCATGAACTCCATTCTTGTTCAGGCTTTTTCTGATAGTTGAGTCATGAACACTTACATTAGCCAAGGCGAGAGTGGCCTGCAGATGCTTGGATGTTACTCTGGGTTTTTTTTGTGACGTCCTCGATGATTTGCTGGTTTATTCTTGGAGAGATGTTGGTAGGAAAACTGCTCTTAGGTAGAGTGACTGTGGTATTTAACTTTCTCCATTTGTAGACTATCTGTCCATAACATATATTATCTCTAACTCTTCAGGAAATGTCTTTAAATTTAATGTATGACCCTGTTCGTTTAATATATCCATGAAATGCTATCATAACTATTGCCAGGACACACTTGAACATGAGATGTAACTCTCAATGTATTATTTAATGGTAAAACATTTGATAAATAAATAGATACAATAAATAATTTAAATGCCCTGTCTAGCCCCCTTGATGATGTAGAAAGCCAGGTATGGTCACATAGCCTCCCCCTCATTATGTAGGTCCCCATATTTGGTCATCTATGTCATCAATGGGGGAGGAAATACTGTACCGCTCTGCATATTACATTCAGCGCTGCGGGGACATGGCATCTGCAGACGGGGAGACTGAAGTGCAACTTATCTAAAAGGTTAGTATCATTTTTTTTCTCCAACCAGCCAAGCCCTCAATCAGAGGAATAATGCTGCGGGTCCCATTCAGACGCATGGACACCCAAGGCATTAATCCTCTAAGGCCGCAAGACTCACTATTCTTGGTGCCGCGGACAGACTTGGAATTTCAGTATGTTGGTCCATGGCCCAGAAAACAGTAAGTCTGGACACATCTGCAGTTGCTGCATTTTCATTCCATTCAGTGAAATGTTTCTTAATATAGTATTTAAGGTATTTAATTGCCAGCATTATTTATTGACTACATCTATATATTTGATTAACATTACTATTGTAGTTTGACTGCTGTGAAGAAATAAAAAATAAAAGGGAAGCTTTGATCTGGTCGCCTGCTTCGCCCACTATGTAGCTTTTCTAATGGTACTGTATGAAACATCCCAGCGTTGGCAAGGTTTTGAAAATAAATGTACAATAATGTTCACTTAATGTATCTTATTTGGCTGTTCACTCATTACATATTATATCTTATTTATACCTGCCCAGCCTTTCTCTTGAAGAAAATACTTACTGTATAAAAAGAAAATAAAAATAAATGCATGCAAGATTGTCAGAAAATGTTCCCATGAAAGATATAAAATACTCAAACAACATTTTTTTGACATAAAATGAAAAGCAGCTGTATTTATTATGCATTGCAAGTTTGGTGTATCTGAAATAATGTATTAATTACTGACTTTTGTCTGGTAATGTTACTTCGGGTGGTACTCAGTGACTTGTACATCTTCTGTAAGCTCATTGCTGGTGGTGGGCAGATGCGGAAGTTGGGCCTGACATCCCGGTGGGGCCCAACTTCCGGTGCTGGCTGGGTACACCGGCGGGGGGGATGGGGATAGATGAGGGGATAGGGTTGGGGGATGGACGCGGGCCATTCCAGATGCCGTCGTGGCCCGCGGACCACCCCTGGTCTACATAAGAGAAAAATATGATTACAGAAAATCAGAGCTTCATGATAATTGTTATTTTGGGGAAACAATGCATGACAAATATTACAAAATTGAAAAGCCCATGTTAATGAACTTGTGTTTCTTTAATACAGATGCAACTTTCGGTTTTGGCCCAGATCCTGAGGAATTCCAAGAACATGTTGGGGAAAATCCTCAACATAGTCCATAGACGCTGTAATTGCCCATCGGATTAACACAGTGGGGTCCCTGCATTTTAATGGGACTCACTGTGTGAATCCTACTGGGCTGCGAGTCCCATTCAAATGCAGGGATCCCTGCTTTGTTAATCCGATGGGTCAATACAGAATCTATGGACTATGCTTCAGAGTGTATGCGAGATGCTTGTGAATTTTCCACACATGCTTCCTCAAAACCGGCAGTTGCATCTGTAGTTTATAATAGTTTATGACTTTGTGTCCTCGGTGGTGGGAATTACAGGTCACAAACTTCTCAGTTACTCAAAGAAAATCTTAGCGTAGTATTACTGAAATGCAACAGTTATATATTTCTTTTAATACATTTTCAAGATTTAAATGTCCTCCTTCTTTAGAGTAAATTGTGGGGAATCATTCATAATGCAATAAACAGCAATATGGGTATAATACTGTAAACACTATTGGTATTTTGCAAATATTGTGAGTCCTGACTTGCATTTGCATCCATTATCTAACTTAAAATAACAAACCAGCATCATGACTTTCCTATTAATTATCACAGTGTTATAGGGCATCAACCAGTACAAAATAAATGCAGCACTAAACAAATGAATATGGTCTACAGATTGGCACTAATTTATGTTTGATTTTCTGGTGATGTGCAGGAATTTACAAATGTAGTTAATATACTAAACAAATGAAGCATAAAAAAAGAATTATAATATGTACTGTATGTAACAGGTGTTCGCCCTTCACAGATATCCTAGGCTTACAGGATACTGAGTGTCCGCGGTGCTAGTTGGGGACTAACAGGAAAGGCTTTAGGGTTTTTCTCAGTTCTAATGGTTGCAGCGCCTGCATCTCCAGCAGGCCCCAACAGAACTGGGTGCAGTTCCTGCAGGAAAACCCTCTTCAACTTCCCCTGATAAACTGCAGTCTCAAGCAGGAGTATAAAACAAAGGATTGTTCTTTATTCTCCATACAGCATACCAACATGTACTCTCTCTTCTCTCTCTCTCTGGTTCCTGGAATCAACCCAAGGAGCTCAACGGTCTATCCTTAGCTCCATATCCCCTGATGGAATATGGGGTAGTTCAGGGCCGTATTAACAGCATTATAGGCCCCCAGGCAAAGCAGTGCACTGGACCCTGCCTACACAACCACTCACAGGAATAAAAATGTAAATTATCGATAAAATAAACTTATATTTATGGGTACCTCCAACAAAACCGTTAATTGCCTCCAGCGAATCCGTTACAATATTATGCTTCCATAACATTGCAAGCAATAAAAACGGCAACATTTCTCTAGCGAATGCAGACATGCCAACTCTCCGCAACAAGTCATCATTTTTCTCCTTCTACCGAGTTAGCGGGAGATTTGAATGTTGAGGCGGGTGATCAGAAAATTACTGTTAAATTCTGGTCTGTGCATAGATTAGCATGAGGCCCAGATGCTCGTGGAGCCGCCGGGAAACTGCCCACTGTGCCCATGCATTAAGACGGCACTGAGGTAGTTGTTTCCACTCCCCTGAGGGAGGGAGGGGATGGAAGGTGGCCAGAGCCCTGAATCCACACATCCAACTCTGCACAGAACAGACTAGAATTTAGGCTATAGCCCCTTTTGTACCCAGGGGTGGGTCCTAGGTTTGAGCCCCCGAGAGGGACGTACCCAGGTCTTAGGCCCACCCCCCCTCTTTCACTCAAGGGAGTTGTTTACTGCTGCAGCAAGGAGCATAGATTTAACCCTAACAGTGCCTGCGCTGGTACCAGGCTTATGTGTAAGGTGGTGCAGATTAGTAGCCAAGAGGATACATGGCTACATGTATATATGATAAATAGTTATCTTACTGTGATAAGAGCATCAGGTAGATAGGAGAGGATATGGAAAAATTAAATAGGTTCGCATAGTCATAGCAATGTGCTATAAAATATTAGTGGGGAAGTGTGCCAATGTAATTTTTGAGGTGGGTCAAAGAGAGATTTTTTTGTGCTTCTTTGCCCCAATGTGCATCAGTTTGAGGGTGGATATGTATCAAGTGTCACAAAATGGAGCAGGGCTCCAAAACAGGTGAAAATTACATAATTTTGACTAGGGGCCACTTTGCATCAATCTATGTATTTTTATTTATATCGCGCCATCCAGGTACATACTGTAGCACTTTACAATACATGCGACATAATATTATAACACAGTGGAAATTAGAGCTTCAGACAAAACAATAGGAAAAGGAGTACAGTATTATTGAGCTTTGTTCCTTTGTTCTAATGTTTATCAACTTGCATCAGTGAGCAGTTTGAGGAGTGGGTAAATGAGAAGTTAGGGAGGGAAATTGTTAGTTTAATAATATAGTTAACTATACTAAAATGTGCCCCTACAGTTGGTGTAGTTTTCTTTTTTTTTTTGTGTAAAATAAATCCTCCAGAGTTACGTGATATTACCATCTGCTCCTAAGAGATCTGGGCCAAATGTAAAACACAAGATTAGAATAATATCTACACATTGAACCCCCCCACCCCCGTTGAGATAACTATTTTCACTTAAAAGGATAAGGGCCTTAAAGGGTTATCATGGTGCTTGGAAGGAGTAATGCCCCTCTCCAATAACCTGGTACAGGGTTACTAGGCAGAAACCTAGCCATGCCCACCTTCTAGAAATATAGCCTATCACCTGGTATAGGATGACTTTCAGAATCTAAACCACTCCCTCTGTAGCCATGGTGACCAGTGATTTCACTAGTATGTCTATATGGAGCTGTAGAAGTTTCTAGAGAGAAGTTCTTCTCATAAGGAGACATAGATGTAGAATCTAATTGTACAGTTGAACCCCGTTATAATGTGGTGCTTGGGGTCCACATAATGAGACCGCGTTATAACCGGGATCACGAAATGGCCGCCGTGCGAGGACTTACCCAGCATCTGCACCTCTCTCCTATCTGCAGCTCTCTCCTCTCTCCCTGCTTCATCAGGCTGCGTCCAGGTGCGAGGCGCACATCTCCAAGGTTTTTTGTTTTTTTTATAACATTCAATGCTTTATTGCTAACGGACGCACACACACGCACACACACGCACGCACGCACACACACACACGCTACACCACAGGATTGGTGTGATGTCATTGACTATTATCAAACTTAACTTCTACTGCACAGTATTGCCTTTCAGTACTGTGCAGTAGAAGTTAAGTGTGATAATAGAGTCAATGAAATCACACCAATCCTATGGTATAGCAGGAGAATCACTACCATGAAGGGTCATGGGTTCAATTCCTGCATGTATGGTATAATTTATTAATGCTAAAATAATGATTGATAAATTATACATTAAAATAATAATTTTACGTGTGTGTGTGTGTGTGTGTGTGTGTGTGTGTGTGTGTGTGTGTGTGTGTGTGTGTGTGTGTGTGTGTGTGTGTGTGTGTGTGTGTGTGTGTGTGTGTGTGTGTGTGTGTGTGTGTGTGTGTGTGTGTGTGTGTGTGTGTGCGCGCGCATTGAATGTTATAATAAAAAAAAAATCCTGATCCTGATGAAGCAAGGAGAGAGCTGCAGAGAGGAGAGAGCAGCAGATGCTGGGTAAGTCCTCGCGTGGCGGCCATTCCACAAAAAAACTTGGAGATGTTTTTAAATTGGGAGCTACGCTCAGACCGCGTTATAAGCTGATGCGCGTTGTAGCGGATCACGCTATAATGGGGTTGAGCTGTATATAGAGTCTGTCTAGTTTCATTGTAACTACATGTCAGAATGTATGGCCACCTTTATTATTTTTCAGTTTGAAAGCATGTTCCTTATTGATAATAGGGCCACATGATGTAGCATATGGCGTGTCCTACCCAATATAGGGATGTGCATGATATTCAGCAAGAGGTGGTCAGTGGTGACGCTACTCACAGCTCTGAACAGAGAGTTCCAAAAATAGGTAATAATGTAATATTAGGTTGGACTACTGAGGTAAGCAACGAGGGGAATAAAAAACGTGGGTGTAACAATAGTGTTAAGGTAGATAGAGAGAACACTGTAGACGTGTTATGAAAAAGGAGTTCCAATGGAAAACGCTACCTGAGATCCTTGGCAAATAGAGAGACAATGTCGGTACCTCTATGGATCCCTCCTGTAGCACTGCTAGTACACAGTCCTGTTTGCAGAATAGACGAAGCCGTCCTTGAAATCCGCTGCACGGTCTCTCATCTCTGGCGTGGAGTTCCCGAGTGCCGGAAGTGCGTCATAGCAGATCCGGTCCGTCCGGTAAATCTTCCTCTCCCTTGTAGACGTGTGATTTCACGGGGGAGAATGTAGTAAGCGCCAACACCCACGTACCCTCAGATCCTCAGCGCGTCACTCCAATCCGACTACGACAGCATATGTGATAGAGATTGGAAGGTAGAATCGCCAAAGCCCAAAAATTGCACCATCAGCTCGCCGAAGTGAGCTGATGGTGCAATTTTTGGGCTTTGGCGATTCTACCTTCCAATCTCTATCACATATATATTCAGCAAGAGGGCCTTGAATATGGTCTTAGAATACACTACTAGAGCTGTTCAAATAACAGGTCCATAATGCACACCTACATCCAATAGGTAGGAATCAGGAGGGTATCTGCACAGGGTGACAGAATATGGATTCTTGAATGAGGGTGTACCCCTGCCAAGGGTCCTGGTAAGATGTACAGTAGGAAAGCCTCAGTTGCTATGCAAGGGAATGTCGATATCCAGGATGCGAAAAAGTGACAAGCCATATACCTCTTTGGGATTCTCATGAGCACCAAAAGAAGAAGTGTGAATGATATTCTATGTGAATAAAATACAGTTTGTGAGAGAAAGTTCATGGCGCCCTTCATTACCATCACAGCTTACAATACTAACCAGCCTGGATGTCAACATCATGAGAAGTTAAACAGAGATGCTGAGCATCACTGTAAATAAGGCACCTCAATAAATTGTAGCACTCTTTTTGAGACTGGTAAAGAGGCACTGATAATATTAGGCAACAGGCCAAGGACCACACTGCTGAAGGGGCCTCAACCAGGCTCCCATGAGATGAAACATAATGTAGTAACCGGAAAGTACAAGAAAAAAGACAGAATTTTGTTCTCCATGTGTTGTACTTCTGGGAATCTGGTGGTTTAGAGTGGTACACACATATTTCCCCATTTCAAAGGCAAATCCAAAATACTGTGGCAAATCTTAATGTTGGTAGTCTGGTGACAGACGAACTGTCCAGGAAAAGCAGAGAAATTACACGATAGTGCAGTGTAAGAGACATTTGCAGAGGTAAAACCAGGGAAACAGATTTGGGAAAAAATAAACCATGGCTTTTATTCAGCCCATCACTTTAAGCAATACATTCTATGGAAACAAATCAATAAAAATATTATCCCTTTGTAAGGGCTAATTCACATTCTCAGTCCCTATCTGCAAAGCTGAGAGGATAAGCCTCTTTCCAACCTATGAGCCCAAAGTCCAAAGAAGTACCTGTAAGCAGGGGCCATTTATATCAGTCTCTGGGTTGATGTCCATTCAAGGGGCTACCCTCTGGCGGTTGCAGGGTCCACTGTGCCCTTGAATAGTTGTCTGGTTCCTGGTGTCTTGCTGGCAGAACAGTACTTCTGTGGTCAAGAAACCGTTTATATGAGTCTTTTGCTGACAAAACAGTCCCTCTGTGCTCAAGAGATCACCCCTGCAGTTAAAGCAGGAGGCTTTTCTACCTGTCTGATGAGCCAGGTGGAGACTGGTTAATTATCTCTAGCTGCAACTAACCATCTCCCTGCTGGATTCCTTAGACCAATACAGGCTTTCTATTGAAGCCCTTTTAGATAGAGGTTAAGGCCCTGTTACATACCTCCCCTGTTTGTGGGTAGCTCGGACTAGCCACGGCTGAAGCCCATCCCTCTACTATCACTCGAGATGTACATGCGGCTCAAATGAAAATGTATGGAGGGAGAGAACCCCCAGTTATGCTGGGATTAGAGAAATTTCTCCAGGTAACCAGGGTCTCTTCAAGAAGGTGCTTGAAATCAGCACTCTTTAGTCGCTCGAGGAGGACTTTTACCAAGCACTGTCTTTCCATGATGTGCTTAGCTTCCTCAACTCTGCAGAGGACTCTTCACTCAAACTCTGTTTTCCATTTCCCCATTTTGAAGCTTTTTCAGTACCAACTGGTCTACAGCTTTGTCATCAATCACAGACTTATTCACAACAAGCACGAACTAGGTTTGCACTTTGGAGGTGAATTTTAATGTCTGGAATCACTGCCAGTAGGTGTCTAAGGTCAGGCTTAAGTAATCCAGAAAGGCGGATTTCTCCAATTTATCGTCCATATCCTGATCTTCAGGAAGACTCTGATAGGTGGTCTGGGCTTCTCCTATGAGGAGCGGAGACAACATGGTTGTCCAGTGATCCACTGACGAGTCTTGGGCAACGGCCACCATTTCAAAGGTTAACAGGAAAGCTTTTAGGTCTTCTTCTGGCTTAATTGTTCCCCATGAGTACCGGTGTGCTGTCCAGAAGTTCTGGCCTGGCAGACCAAGGGGACTGTGATAGCCCATTGGCTAGCCTTTCATCCTGCGCTGCCTGCTGCTGGGTTTGGAGCTGGGCTTGCTGCTGCAAATTCTACAGTAGTAGTCTTGTTTGCTTGGCCTGCTCGCTGTTTTGCCTGACCTGATCCTGCATTAGCAGTTCTTTTTCCTGGCCTGTTCCCGCAATAGTAGTCCATTTTGCCTGGCCTGATTTTGCATTAGTAGTTCATTTTGTTTCTTTTTTTTGGCCTGCTCATGCAGAAACTTCTTCTTTCTTGTGTTTGCGGGGGCCACTCTATCCCACTTTAAACACCATATGTTGCAGTAAGAATGCAAGACTCGTGGGATTGTCAGAATATAAGATTTTTATTCAGCCTCAACAATGGTTGAACAAAACAAAGCTTTAGCAAATAAAAGTTCAAAAAAACATAACTACTGAGCTGGGTTTTGCCCTTTTTCAGAAATGGGGATTCCAGTCCAAGAGTCACACAAGGAGCAACAATAAATGTCCACAGCATAATAGACCTGGTGACAGGCTTCTCTCATGTCAGAGATCCAGGGTGAGTATCGCCCTGGTTCAGACAAGAACAGGAACAAGTGGAAGCTCCGGACTGAGGAGAACCACGGAAGTGGAAGAGGAAGACAGCATGTGACAGGAAATGAGAACTGCGAACTGTGTCAGTGCAACAGGAACAGAACAGAAGGACTTCCGGGAAAGAGCACGTGTCAGCGGCAGACACCAGAAGTCTAAAAACTGTTTGATGCTCAGCTTAATGAGGTATGTTGTCCTAGTGCATCGGACATAATCCATTCGACTGGTCATAGTGGGAAAGGAGAGTAAGTCAGGAATCCTGGAGCTCGCGGGGACACCGCAGACTTCTCACTCTTTGTATCACTGAAAATACAGTTTCCTACAGTACAATACGTTTTTTCCCCAGTACTTTCTGTCTGGCAGCACAAGGGTTAAACATGTACTGTATGTGCTATTCATTGCAAAGTAGCTCTTGGCTACAGAATGTGGCTATTTTAGTTCCATTTTGCAGAACACGTGTTCTGCTCAAAATCATAATCAAAATATTTATTTAGCAAAAAGTTACATTATTGACACTGATAGTGAAAGTTACAGCTTTAGGGAAGTATGGAAACAACAGTGTCTGCCGCTGACGTACACTCTTCCCCGTCAGCTCTCTTGTGCTGCTCCTGTTGAGCTGACATATTCCGCAGTTCTCATCTCCTGCCGCATGCTGTCTTCCTCCTCTGCTCCCGTGGTCCTCCTCAGTCCACTTCCACTGCACCGTCCACCTCCTCTGCTTCCCGGCTCCACCGAAGCCAGGTAGGCGAGAGCAGAAGGAGGGGGTGAGAGAGGGAGGGGTGAAAGCAGAAGGAGGGGGGTGAGAGCAGAAGGAAGGGGTGAGAGCAGAAGGAGTAGGGGAGAGCAGAAGGAGGGGGTGAGAGCAGAAGGAGGGGGTGAGAGAAGGAGAGGGATGAGAGAAGAAGGGGATGAGAGGGAGAGGAGAGGGAAGGGGTGAGAGACGGAGTGCATGCTCAGTTGTACAGTGTGATTAAAAAAATGGGCGATTCCATTTCTTGTCTGGCGAGTAGCATTTTTTTTATAATTTCTCAAGCCCTGGAAATATATATGATTCTGCTGTTGTTGATAGATGTTTTTTAATCTAGTATTTTATTTTATGTAATTATACTATTGTATAAGTTCACAAAGCGTGCCAAATGTTTTGTTTATAAAATAACTTGAAAGATGCAGGCAATATACTGTACTGTATCAAGATACTGTACATTGGGTGATATTCTAGGAAGGTTCGCTCCTTTTTGAGCACAGAGGTCTCTCCCTATGTTATTAGGAGGAAGGTTTGAGGGGATATATATATATATATATATATATATATATATATATATATATATATATATATATATATATATATATATATATATATATATATATATATATATATATATATATATATATACACATGAAGGTCAGTCAGCACACTGTAGTAGAAAAGGTTGTAATAGCAGATGCTAGTCCCATAGAGAATAAGTATGATACGAACCAATCCAAAGACCAGTAAAGAGACAGCAGACCGCACGGGGTTAATCCAAAAATATATATTCACAACATCAAATACACGTAAGCCAACGTTTCGGTCCCACAGAGAGACCTTCCTCAGGGCCGTGCAACCCACAAGTGCAAGTGACCAAACATATATACCCTCACCCATAGTGCAATGCAAACAAAGGGAACCAATCACCAACATGCAATCAGACAAAATATGCAACATAGCTGTGCTCCGTGCCCCCTCCCCTATTACCTGATTATCCAAATGACTCATCATGACATGAGAGTAGGCACTTAAACTATTAGGAGAGAGACACCCTTAGACACTGGTCCCAGGGTCTACTGCCATTACAGGGGAAAGTCGCGCGCCACGCATGTGCAGTGGGCCAAAACATATTGACTGCCGGAGCGCCAGCAGGGCGAGTGCGCCGCGCATCACAGCTGTGAGCAGACGCCTCATTAACTCTCCCTGGCCACCAGGGACGCCGGCAGCGCAAAACGCACATGCGCAGTCTGAAAAACCGCCTCGGTGCACAGTTACCCGCACACTGACAGTAATAATGGGCTAAACAGAATAGTAATACACAGAGCGTTAAGGTGAACCACAGGGGGACAGATGGAGGTATAGAGCACAAGGAGCGCATAGCATCACCATAATATATAAGGACAAAGGAAGTGCAAAGTGCAGAGGGAGTGATGCAACAGAGTATGAGTGACAAACATATAAAAGGCATAATGCAAAATTCAATGAAAGCAGGGAGACAGCTACAAAAAGCAGCTAAGTGAAAGTTCCTCATTTAGGCCACCAGGTGTCATAGTTCTTAGTTCATAAATAAGCCTTGCTTCCTGTTTAAGCAAGGTCCTGCCCCTGTCACCCCCACGGGGGGGGACTGGAACCTGCAGAATAGGCATACAACGAAGTGTGGCCAGTGTGTGTCTTTTTTCTTTGAAATGTCTAGCCACAGGTAGACACTTCAGATCTATATCAGCGGCATCACTCAGTAGGGCTTTTCTGATGTTTGAACGGTGCATGGCCATACGTTCTTTCAGCATCCTAACAGTCTTCCCGATGTACAGCAATCCACAAGGACACTTAATAAAGTACACCACGAATTTTGACTCACAGTTCAGTGGTTGTTTGATTTTAATCGGTGCGCCACTATGCGGGTGATTGTAGCTAGGGCCCAGCTGCATATAGTTGCAGTTGGTACAGCCATGACAGCGGTGCGAACCAGGTTTTTTGGCTAACCAAGTGGTGGGTGTGGCATATTTGTCTATTGGGTCAGATCCAGTGACCATGTCGCCAATGTTTGGTCCCCGACGAAAGCAGAATAGGGGTGGCTCTCTGGCATATGCACCAATCCTCTCGTCATTCTCCAGGATGCGCCAATTGCCCCGAATGCAGCGCTTAATGCTGTTAGTAGCAGTACTGAATGTACTGACTATATTGAGCCTGTTGCTCACCGGTCTGCCTGACGAAGGTGTCAATAGTTCACCCCTATCAACCTGTCCAACCTTTTGCAAGGCAAAGTTGATGTCCTTGGCCGAATAGCCCCTCTCCCGGAAGCGTGCGGCCATTTGGGCCAAGGCCCTTTGTGATTCTTCTGGATCAGTGGTGATTCTTTTCACTCGGAGAAGCTGGGAGTATGGGAGACCCCTCTTAAGTGGTACAGGATGGTGGCTGGCTGCACAAAGAAGGGAGTTCTTGTCTGTACTCTTCCGGTATATTCTAGTAGCCAGCGTACCTCCAATTTTGTACACTATGGTGTCTAAAAAAGCGATTTCCTGGTAGCTGTGGTTGAGGGTAAAACGGATTGAGGAGGGGATTTTGTTTAAATCAGAAACAAATGCCAGCAGCTCATCTTCACTGCCCGTCCACAGAATGAAGATGTCGTCAATATAGCGAAGGTATTTGACGATATGCCGTCCATGCGAGGTGTCAGTTAATATGTGCAACCGTTCATACAAATCCATAAACAGATTAGCGTACGACGGTGCCATATTTGAGCCCATGGCAGTACCCGTAAGTTGCAAGTAGTAGTGTTTCTCAAATTTAAAGAAGTTCTTATGGAGGATGACCTCAATGAGCAACATGAGAAAGTCCACTGGTGGACCCTGTTCGACTCCCTGTTCTTCCAATTTTGTGCGTACTGCTTCTAGGCCCTCTGCATGGGGAATGTTGGTGTACAGGCTGGACACATCTAGCGTAGCAAGAATACATTCTGCTGTGTTAACGGAAAGATGACTGAGCTGCTCAATAAAGTCCGTGGTGTCCTTGATGTATGAACCCATTCCAGCCACCAGGGGCTGTAGATAGAAATCCACGAATTGCGAGAGGGGGTGGCACAGCGACCCACGGGCCGAGATGATGGGTCTGCCCGGTGGTGCGACTATAGATTTGTGTACTTTGGGTAGTGTGTATAATACTGGCATCACAGGGTGGTCCTGAGTCAGGAATTTGCTGGTTTCTTCTGTGATCCAGGCATTATTCAAGCCCAATCGGATGATGCCATCAATCTCCTTCTTGTAGGCTATCGTCGGATCCCCCGGGAGGCGTCTATAATGATGTACAACTGCAAGCTGTTGCTCAATCTCCAGCTTGTAGTATTGATAATTTAAAACCACAATCCCTCCACCCTTGTCTGCTGCTCTCACTATGATCCCCTTGTTCTCCCGTAGCATTTTCAGGGCAGCTCTCTCCTCTCTCGATGTATTAAAAAAGCTGGTCTTATGATTCTTCAGAATTTTCCGTGTGTCTTTAGTCACCAAGTTCATGAATGCAGCTATGTTGGGGTTCAGTGAGTGCGGGTCAAAGGTGCTCCTGGTCTTAAATGGATTTGGGGTAATGTCTCCAGAAGAGTTAATATCAATATTCTTAGAGAAGAAATCCTTTAACTTCAATTGTCTGTGCAGTCTGTACATATCAACCTCCCAGTCAAAGGAATCCTGCATATGGGTTGGCACGAATGATAAGCCTTTCTGTAGAATGCTAACCTCTGCCGGTGTCAGTGAGTGGTCCGATAGATTGTAGATCACCGTCTCGCTTGCCTGGTGCCCCTTGTCGCTTTTCCTTCGCGCACGGGATACCGCCGATCTCCGGCCACCTCTCCTGGTGGGTCTGTGTGCGTTGTGCCCTGCGGGAGAGTTCTCGCTCGACCGCCATCGCCCGGACCTAAAAAAGGCTCCATGGAGGCGTTATCCGGGGCATCTGATGCATCAGTATCACTGGTCGTGTAGCCCATCCTGGCGGCATCACCCCGCCTAGACCGAGGCTGGTATCGTCGCTGTGGACCGCTTCTACCGCTCTTCGTCTCACCCAGCCCCAGGAGCCATCGGTAGACGTTGCGCTCCTTGTAGTCCGCAGTCACCTGCCGGAGCTTCTCCTTCTTAAACTTGATTAAATTCGCCCTATAGGCATCAATTGTGTTCTGCATCTTGTCCAGCCAGTTGGTATCCGTGTCCGCTGCCAGGGTGTCCACATGTTTGGTTTCTATTACTGCAATGTCCTTCTTCAATTTGGCAATTTCCTTGCTTGATTGGTCAATGACCAGAATCATAAGATCGAAAGAACATTTGTTTAAAATGGCTATCCAGCGTTTGCAGAAATCCATGTCACATCTGCCAATGGTAGGCTGATTTTTCACCCTGAACCCCCTTGGCAGCATCCTCGCTTTGTGGTAGTGTGACAGGGTGAGGCCATGTAGATAAAAATCCACTTCACGTTTCTTTAATTTAATGAGCTCATTGAAAACATCAGCCGCCTTATCAGGTCCTACTACGTCATCAAAGGATGACCGATGGCTCCTGGGGCTGGGTGAGACGAAGAGCGGTAGAAGCGGTCCACAGCGACGATACCAGCCTCGGTCTAGGCGGGGTGATGCCGCCAGGATGGGCTACACGACCAGTGATACTGATGCATCAGATGCCCCGGATAACGCCTCCATGGAGCCTTTTTTAGGTCCGGGCGATGGCGGTCGAGCGAGAACTCTCCCGCAGGGCACAACGCGCACAGACCCACCAGGAGAGGTGGCCGGAGATCGGCGGTATCCCGTGCGCGAAGGAAAAGCGACAAGGGGCACCAGGCAAGCGAGACGGTGATCTACAATCTATCGGACCACTCACTGACACCGGCAGAGGTTAGCATTCTACAGAAAGGCTTATCATTCGTGCCAACCCATATGCAGGATTCCTTTGACTGGGAGGTTGATATGTACAGACTGCACAGACAATTGAAGTTAAAGGATTTCTTCTCTAAGAATATTGATATTAACTCTTCTGGAGACATTACCCCAAATCCATTTAAGACCAGGAGCACCTTTGACCCGCACTCACTGAACCCCAACATAGCTGCATTCATGAACTTGGTGACTAAAGACACACGGAAAATTCTGAAGAATCATAAGACCAGCTTTTTTAATACATCGAGAGAGGAGAGAGCTGCCCTGAAAATGCTACGGGAGAACAAGGGGATCATAGTGAGAGCAGCAGACAAGGGTGGAGGGATTGTGGTTTTAAATTATCAATACTACAAGCTGGAGATTGAGCAACAGCTTGCAGTTGTACATCATTATAGACGCCTCCCGGGGGATCCGACGATAGCCTACAAGAAGGAGATTGATGGCATCATCCGATTGGGCTTGAATAATGCCTGGATCACAGAAGAAACCAGCAAATTCCTGACTCAGGACCACCCTGTGATGCCAGTATTATACACACTACCCAAAGTACACAAATCTATAGTCGCACCACCGGGCAGACCCATCATCTCGGCCCGTGGGTCGCTGTGCCACCCCCTCTCGCAATTCGTGGATTTCTATCTACAGCCCCTGGTGGCTGGAATGGGTTCATACATCAAGGACACCACGGACTTTATTGAGCAGCTCAGTCATCTTTCCGTTAACACAGCAGAATGTATTCTTGCTACGCTAGATGTGTCCAGCCTGTACACCAACATTCCCCATGCAGAGGGCCTAGAAGCAGTACGCACAAAATTGGAAGAACAGGGAGTCGAACAGGGTCCACCAGTGGACTTTCTCATGTTGCTCATTGAGGTCATCCTCCATAAGAACTTCTTTAAATTTGAGAAACACTACTACTTGCAACTTACGGGTACTGCCATGGGCTCAAATATGGCACCATCGTACGCTAATCTGTTTATGGATTTGTATGAACGGTTGCACATATTAACTGACACCTCGCATGGACGGCATATCGTCAAATACCTTCGCTATATTGACGACATCTTCATTCTGTGGACGGGCAGTGAAGATGAGCTGCTGGCGTTTGTTTCTGATTTAAACAAAATCCCCTCCTCAATCCGTTTTACCCTCAACCACAGCTACCAGGAAATCGCTTTTTTAGACACCATAGTGTACAAAATTGGAGGTACGCTGGCTACTAGAATATACCGGAAGAGTACAGACAAGAACTCCCTTCTTTGTGCAGCCAGCCACCATCCTGTACCACTTAAGAGGGGTCTCCCATACTCCCAGCTTCTCCGAGTGAAAAGAATCACCACTGATCCAGAACAATCACAAAGGGCCTTGGCCCAAATGGCCGCACGCTTCCGGGAGAGGGGCTATTCGGCCAAGGACATCAACTTTGCCTTGCAAAAGGTTGGACAGGTTGATAGGGGTGAACTATTGACACCTTCGTCAGGCAGACCGGTGAGCAACAGGCTCAATATAGTCAGTACATTCAGTACTGCTACTAACAGCATTAAGCGCTGCATTCGGGGCAATTGGCGCATCCTGGAGAATGACGAGAGGATTGGTGCATATGCCAGAGAGCCACCCCTATTCTGCTTTCGTCGGGGACCAAACATTGGCGACATGGTCACTGGATCTGACCCAATAGACAAATATGCCACACCCACCACTTGGTTAGCCAAAAAACCTGGTTCGCACCGCTGTCATGGCTGTACCAACTGCAACTATATGCAGCTGGGCCCTAGCTACAATCACCCGCATAGTGGCGCACCGATTAAAATCAAACAACCACTGAACTGTGAGTCAAAATTCGTGGTGTACTTTATTAAGTGTCCTTGTGGATTGCTGTACATCGGGAAGACTGTTAGGATGCTGAAAGAACGTATGGCCATGCACCGTTCAAACATCAGAAAAGCCCTACTGAGTGATGCCGCTGATATAGATCTGAAGTGTCTACCTGTGGCTAGACATTTCAAAGAAAAAAGACACACACTGGCCACACTTCGTTGTATGCCTATTCTGCAGGTTCCAGTCCCCCCCGTGGGGGTGACAGGGGCAGGACCTTGCTTAAACAGGAAGCAAGGCTTATTTATGAACTAAGAACTATGACACCTGGTGGCCTAAATGAGGAACTTTCACTTAGCTGCTTTTTGTAGCTGTCTCCCTGCTTTCATTGAATTTTGCATTATGCCTTTTATATGTTTGTCACTCATACTCTGTTGCATCACTCCCTCTGCACTTTTGCACTTCCTTTGTCCTTATATATTATGGTGATGCTATGCGCTCCTTGTGCTCTATACCTCCATCTGTCCCCCTGTGGTTCACCTTAACGCTCTGTGTATTACTATTCTGTTTAGCCCATTATTACTGTCAGTGTGCGGGTAACTGTGCACCGAGGCGGTTTTTCAGACTGCGCATGTGCGTTTTGCGCTGCCGGCGTCCCTGGTGGCCAGGGAGAGTTAATGAGGCGTCTGCTCACAGCTGTGATGCGCGGCGCACTCGCCCTGCTGGCGCTCCGGCAGTCAATATGTTTTGGCCCACTGCACATGCGTGGCGCGCGACTTTCCCCTGTAATGGCAGTAGACCCTGGGACCAGTGTCTAAGGGTGTCTCTCTCCTAATAGTTTAAGTGCCTACTCTCATGTCATGATGAGTCATTTGGATAATCAGGTAATAGGGGAGGGGGCACGGAGCACAGCTATGTTGCATATTTTGTCTGATTGCATGTTGGTGATTGGTTCCCTTTGTTTGCATTGCACTATGGGTGAGGGTATATATGTTTGGTCACTTGCACTTGTGGGTTGCACGGCCCTGAGGAAGGTCTCTCTGTGGGACCGAAACGTTGGCTTACGTGTATTTGATGTTGTGAATATATATTTTTGGATTAACCCCGTGCGGTCTGCTGTCTCTTTACTGGTCTTTGGATTGGTTCGTATCATATATATATATATATATATATATATATATATATATATATATATATATATATACACAAACTTGAGACACTACTAAATTGAGCTCCTCCCCCTCTCCACTCCCCCCTGCAGTGCAAATTGACCCAAAGACAACAAATTGCCCATGTTATATTAATGTGTCACTTTTTAGATATTTGCTTGTCATGAATCTTGTTTTCGAACTAACTTCTAAACTATACATTTCCTGTACATGATGTAGTATTTGAGCTTCCTGAACCAAATTGTTTTTTTAGATTCCAAAGATCAAAAATCTTGAGTACTCTTGTTGGTGCTAGTGATGTTATAAATTCTGTTTAATAAAACATATCTAAGGCCCAGATATATCAAACTACATTAAAGTGAAGTTAATATCGCACCCAGTAAAAAAACAAAAAAAAAACAATAGAACGGCTTATTACCGCAATTTTATGATGGTCACAAAAAAACAGACTATCCAAATAGGATTATGTATAAAGTATTTTTTTACATCAGTATTATCATCAATAATAATAATTTACCGGGTGTGATCTTTAACCCGAAGTTGTGATGCGGGAAGTAACACAACCATTAATAATGCATTAATTACCGCATTGTGATAATATTTCTCTCATAATCTTCTATAATATCTATTACTACAGAAGCCAATGATTGAAATAACATTAACCTATTTGATGGCTGTTACCAAGCTATACCACAGGCCGCAAAGGGGTTAATACATATAAAAAATACATTACCTAACCCCCTTTGCTACCTTACAGCTGACGGAGCTCCACGGGTCCGGACCTGATACATCTGCTACTGCGGCTACACTTCTGCATCTCCCGATCACCTACTCGCACCTTTTAGTTGTAAGTTTATTTTATTGTCATATTATATTTTTGATGTTATGTTCAGTCCTATTGTGGGACTGTTGTACTCAATAAAATCATATACTGCTTCTCAGTGCGCCTTTCCACTTCTTTTTCGTAAGTCCTATACTCAATTCAATCATTTGGGTACCCCTTTAGACCTAGCCTTTATGCTTGTAGACTATTCCCAGAAATAATATATAGTTTGGGGCACCACTCCATAAAAAAAGATATTATGGAATTAGGAAAAATACAGAGAAGAGTCTCCAAATTAATAAAGTGGATGACAAATCTGACTTATGAGGAGACGCTAGCTAAATTAGATTTGTTTACATTAGAAAAACAGGCGTATAAGAGGGGATATGATAACTACTGTATATACAAAAATACTCGGGACAGTACAAGGAGCTTCCAAAAGAACTATTCATCCCAAAGGCAGTACAAACAAAACAGGGACATCCCTTAAGGTTAGAGGAACGATTTCACCAGCAACAACGGAAAGATTGCTTTACAGTAAGGACAATTAAAATGTGGAATTCATTACCCATGGAGACTGTGATGGCAGATAAAATAGATATCTTTAAAATAAAGGTTGGACATCTTTTTAGAAAGGATACGTATACAGGGATATACCAAAAATAAGTAAACATTGGAAGGATGTTCATCCAGGGAGAAATCTGCCATTATTGAACATCATTGGATTGTGTTTCACTGGGATTTTTTTTTGTTTGCCGTCCACTAGATCAGGGGGGCGCAAACTTTTTTCCCTGCGCCCCCCTGCCGGCTGTCCCCGCACTCCCGCGCCCCTCCCCAACCCCAACTTACCCTCGCTCCGGCGTAATGACGTCACGTTGCCATAGCAACGTGACGTCACATGACCTCGCAGCGTCATTTTGATGCCGCGTTGCCATGGCGACGCCGGGAGGAAGCCGCCAGAGCCACGGGTAAGTATGGTTTACAGAGGCCCTGCAGCTCCCCCGGCACTTAATTTAAGTGCCTTCGGGAAGCGCGCGGGGCCTCTGTAAACCCCGCGCCCCCCGTCGGCAGTCTCGCGCCCCCCCTGGGGGTCACGCCCCACAGTTTGCGCACCGCTGCACTAGATCAATATATTGTAAATACAAATATAGGATAAGTATCTGTCATCTAAATATAACATCGGTTGAACTTGATGGACATATGCCTTCAATCTATTCAATCTAATCTACTATGTAACTATATTAGAGCACATTTACTTGCTTTTGAAATAAATGTTGTATTGAAAACTAGCAAAATGGCTGATCCAGTCACTAAAAAAGGAACAAGGAGCACTCACATACAATTGTGAAGCTGTTACGGGGCTAGACTGGGGTATGGAATAAAATAAAGCAAACTGCACTTATGAAGAAAAAGATGAAAGCACTCATGTGGAATTGTGCAAACAGTGATTTAATAAAAAATGGTCTAGATCATTATCCAGACACTATGCATAACATTACTTTGAATGAATGGTATAATTATATTCAAAGGAAATAACAGCAACTTCTATGATTAAGCATAACACCAGTTCTCTGAATGGAGACACTCTACTCTTGTGTGTAGTGCTACTTAGCAGCTCTACGGTAGCTTGTATAAGTAGTATATTTATGAGAAGAAATATGCGAATGACTCATTTTTCTGTAGGAAATGTGAATGAGACGATTTATACATCCATCTACTGCATTTCTTTTATTACAATTTTCAGATCACACTACAGAGTCAGATTACAAAGGAATCCAAATGCATTCACCACAGTTATCCTTTCTCTAAAAGTTAGGGAATGAGCGATAGTTCTGAATCTCTTTGCTAACAGAGATGCCCTCAAACCCACAAATTATCCTACGTAATGGTCTGCTTACCCTGCTTATAAATGGTTAAATACTGTCCCTTGTTATCTGTTTGATCTGCATTGCTATGTGATAGAACAAAGAAGCACACTGTAAAACTATCATACTGGGGAAAATGTAGTTGCTTCTGTTAACTCCAATTTATATAAAATTGAACTGACAAAGTTTAACAAACACTACTCATGTCATTAAGATACTGTATTCAGACTCCTCCGACCAATGTTGCATTGTTGTTCCTTGGTCATAATTATAACGCAAGTGTCTAATGCAACTGTGAGCATAACAGGACCATTTAGTATTCAATATAAAGGGGCATAGTCTAATACTAAAGCTGCAAGTTGTGCAAATCAGTGCAGAAAGAGCTTTTTATGGTCAGATTTGCAGGTTTTGGGATTCTGTAAGCCCTTTTCGCATGTCCAAACCTTTTCATTCCAGCTTTGAGAGAACAAACCTAATTTAATAGTCTCAAGTTTTTTATATTAAAAGTCTCAAGATATATATATATATATATATATATATATATATATATATATATATATATATATATATATATATATATATATATATATATATATAAAAATATATATATACATATATATATATTTTTTTTTAAATCATTGTATGTCCCTGTGTCTGGGGCAATCTGATTGGTCCGTCGGTCTGTCACTCAGCCTCCGGCCAATTAGATTGCTCCGTCAGCCCCCCCACGCCTCTCATTGGTCACACTCATCAGCCGCTGACACAGATACCCACGGGCATCGGCGCCGCCGCCTCACCTCCACAGCTCCCCACCACACAAATTCCATCCTCTCCAGTCTGATCCCTCCGTCCGTCCCTCCTCCAACACACACATATATACACACACACACGTAGACACACACACACACACAAACACGTAGACACACACACACCCATGTAGACACACACACACACACATGTAGACACACACACACACACATGTAGACACACACACACACACAAGTAGACACACACACGCACACACACACACATGTAGACACACACACACACGTAGACACACACACACATGTAGACACACACATGTAGACACACACACACATGTAGACACACACACACATGTAGACACACACACACGTAACACATGTAGACAAACCCCCCGCTCTTGTCTTTCACCACCGCTCTTGCATTTCATCGCCCCCCCGCTCTTGCCTTTCACCCCCCCCCGCTCTTGCCTTTCACCCCCCCGCTCCTTGCCTTTCACCCCCCCCCGCTCTTGCCTTTCACCCCCCCCCCGCTCTTGCCTTTCACTCCACCACGCTCTTGCCTTTCACCCCCCCTCGCTCTTGCCTTTCACCCCCCCGCTCATGCCTTCCCGCCCCCCGCTCTTGCCTTTCACCCCCCCCGCTCTTGCCTTTCACCCCCCCCACTCTTGCCTTTCACCCCCACGCTCTTGCCTTTCACCCCCCCACCCGCTCTTGCCTTTCACCCCCCCGCTCTTTCCTTTCACCCCCCTGCTCTTGCCTTTCACCCCCCCGCTCTTGCCTTTCACCCCTCCCGCTCCTGCCTTCCAGTCACTCAGTCACCCACCCGCTCACTCAGTCACTCAGTCACCCGCCCAATCTGTCACCCACCCACTCAGTTACCCGCCCAATCAGTCACCCGCCCAATCAGTCACCCGCCCACTCAGTCACGCACCCACTGTCAAGCCACTGTCACCCACTCTGTCACCTGTCTTTTGTGGAAAATATAAAAAGAAACAGGTTGCATTGTAATCTTTTTTTCGGTATGACAAGAAAACAGTTACGTTCAAGTTGTGTGCTAAAAAATATTCTCCCTGGTAGGTGCGCTATGGGTTGGGGGGGAGGGGGGTGCCCTGCTCCTTTCATTTGTCCTGGGCCCCATGCTTTCTGTTGACGACCCTGCTCCCGCCCGCCACCGCAGCGGACTCCCCGCCCCACTGTAAGTCCGCTGCCGCCACCCCCCTTGTCACATCCCCTGAAGCACTATGTACATTAATGACACTATAGAAATAAAGACATACAATACACACCGCACCCAAAGTCAGCCACCGCAGAGATACCCGCAGGGTGCCGCCGCCGCACCCTGTCACTAACCCACCTGCAGTGAGCCGCACAATCCTCCTGCCTGCGACTGGGGGAGGAATCACAACACTCCTGCCCCCCCAGTGACCCACTGCTGCCGAGCTCTGAAGGTGTGGGGTAGAAAATCACTAACCAAAGGTGAGCCACCGCCGCTAACCTCTGAAGGGGGGGGATTCCAACCTGCCCACCCAGGGAGACGACGCCTAGCTGTGAAGGGGTGGGGGATCCCAACCTTCCCGGGGAAATTGGAGATGTGGAGGGGGGGGGGAATCGGAACTGTGAAGGGGGGGGGAATGGAGATGTGAAAGGGGGTGAGCGTAGAGCGAGGGGGAGCGGGAAAATTTTATCCCGGGCAACGCCGGGTATATCAGCTAGTATATATATATACTTTCAAACCTCCCTCCAAATAACAAGGAGACACTTGTGCTCAGAGGGGCACATCTGAAGATATTCTAATGAGATAATGTATGCAAAGTAAATGTAAACAAGTCACATCCCACGCCTCATTAAATATATCCATAAGATTAATACTGACAAGTCTAAGGCCCTTTGTGATGAAGGGGGGTACTGGTGTTAGGCCCAACAGGTTCAGAACCATAACCTCTGAAATTCAGGGCAGCAGCTCTAGCATTGAACTAAACTAGATGCTGGAAGCTCTACTCTCACAACATACTTTTGAGCTCTACTGCTCACACCTTTATCCCCCCAACCCTGGCTTCCTTTAAAAGCAGACCACTTCCACTTCCTGGTTGCCAGTTCAATGTGCTTTGTGCACTAAAAGGAGCATACGTGAGATTCCTAAAAGATATGTGATGGTAGACTTTCCCAGTATCTGGCTTAGTTCAATGCTAGAATTACAGCCCAGAATAGCAGAGGTAGTAGTCTCTAATCCTGTTGGACCCACCTCTTTCTCTCTCCTTCAAAAGCAAGTACAATCTGAGTGGATTGACTACTTAACCATGTGGTTTGTGACTTTTCATAGACGCGGTTAGTACGGCTAGTTATCAAATATTATTCCGTGACTTATGACCTTGTAAAACTGTGCGGTTTTGCAATGACAAACTCACAGCTACTAGAATATGCCCCGAAAGTCATCAGCAGCAGGAAACCAAGCCATACCAATAATAGTGTTGATATTGTATAAAAACAGCAGAAATACCAGCCGTGAAAGCTCTTCAGTATTTATACATTAATTGTATTCGGTGCTGCTACTAAATAGTATATTGCTGCTACAGTGTATATCAGCAAAAAAAGAAAGAATAAAAGTAACATGCAAGTTAAAAGACTATTTCCTCTCATAAAAGTATAATACAGGCATACCCCGCATTAACGTACGCAATGGGACCGGAGCATGTATGTAAAGCGAAAATGTACTTAAAGTGAAGCACTACCTTTTTTCCACTTATCGATGCATGTACAGTACTGCAATCGTCATATACAACTGATGTAAATAACGCATTTGTAACAGTCTCTATTGTCTCCCCGCTTACGCACAGCTTCAGTACAAGTAGGGAGCCGGTATTGATGTTCAGGACGTGCTGACGGGCGCATGCACGAGCTGCCGTTTGCCTGTTGGGCGATACGTCCCTACTCGCGAGTGTACTTAAAGTGAGTGTCCTTAAACCGGGGTATGCCTGTATGGCAGTCTAGAGACACAGTCCTTGAGAGGTGCTAGTAATAGCTTTGCAGTGGGCAGAAGACTGACCTTAGATCTTGGATCAGTGAGTCTCTCTTCTGTGGCAGAAGCAGGGGATATTTTCTGTCCTACTGTAACCATGTTGTAGGGAGTCCTATTGTCCTCAGACATAACAATCCTTATTATGGAATTGCATTCTTAATAGCTCTACCACTTGTTTCGCATTCCTAGTTGTTCCTTGTTAACTACAGCACATCATACTACAGTATTCACAGTCTAAACTAGAAAGGCTCTACTGAGCGGGGTGATACACTAGAGTTAGAAGTTAACTTATTCCTGTCTGAATAGCTGGCTTCACTGGTTACATGTGTAATCATAATGTAAAAGAAATGCATAATCTGCTGGTAACTTTGGGGCCTATGCAGAAAGGTCCGAAAAATTGCATTCGCCAGGGTTTGAATTTGCCATGTTTTTGGCGTGTTAACCTCACTGTATGCAGGGAGGGCCGAATCCCTGGCGAATGAATGCGCCACCACCATTTGTTAAAATAGCTAGTAACCGGTGGTGAGACGGCATCCTGGCGAGAAGCTGCCGAGAAGCCGTCCCCTGGCGAGATGTGTCTGCAGCAGAGAGAGATCCGCTGCTCTCTCTGCGCAAACATCGGCACATTAAAAATTATTTTAAATACATTTTTATTCATAGTGTACATGTGCAGGGGGTCTCCGGACCTGAACCGCATTGGTTTCAGGTCCGGGGAACCCCTGCTTCCCGAGATACAGGCCCCTTTATGAGGTGCCGGTATCCCTTTGTATTTAAAGGTCCCGATCACGTGACAGCGGTATGTAAACAAAGCAGAGGGATACCGGCACCCCCTAAAGGGGCCTGTATCTCAGGAAACAGGGGGTCCCCGGACCTAAAACCAAAGCGGTTCAGCTCCGGAGACCCTCTGCACATCTACACTATCAGTAAAACACACATATCAATAAACACTCGTTCCTTACCTTTGCGGCTATGTGCTACGGTAACGAAGCAACATGAATGTATTTTTACTAATAGTGTACTGTGAGCAGGGTGTCTCTGAGCCACAAATCAATGCGGTTCAGCTCGGGGGACCCCCTGCTCCCGCACAATATTATTAAAATACAGAAATGCTGCTTCATTACCATAGCGTATAGCCGCTAAGGCAATGAAGGGTTAAGGCAGAATAGCATGTTTATTGGGGACAATTGCCCCCAATAAACATTGCAATAAACAACATACACCCCCTGTGTATTTAAAATACATAAACAACAATAAATACATTAAATACATATAGCACTTACCCATTTCCGGTTGCCACGATGAACGCCATCCTCATCTTCATCCTGCCCATGTCCCCTCCGCTGCTGCAAAACAGACACAAGAATGAAAACATCCAAAGTAATGTCCCCTAACCCCTTAATCACCATAGCGGTAATTAACCGCTACAGTCATTAAGGGGTTAACCCACCCTCACCCAGCACTCGGGATGCCTACATACCCTCCCACACTAACCCCCACCCCGTGAGGCCAAACCACCCTCATCCACTACCCACAAGGGAGGCCTACCCACATACCCTTGGGGAAAATACCCCTCCCCCAGTACCCACAATAAAAACAATATACAGCCCCACAATAAACATCATTCTATTTATTAAATACATTACCCACCACCTGTGCCCCCCATAAATACAGGATTTATCCTTTTACAAACAGGGTTCATAACACAGCCCCACGCGAGTCCCCGGTGGGCTGGCGGGGCACCTGACACCCTCACCCAGCACTCGGGACGCCTACATACCCTCCCACACTAACCCCCACCCGTGAGGCCTAACCACCCTCATCCACTACCCACAAGGGAGGCCTACCCACATACCCTTGGGGAAAATACCCCTCCCCCCCAGTACCCACAATAAAAACAATACACTGCCCACAATAAACATCATTCTATTTATTAAATATATTACCCACCACCTGTGCCCCCCATAAATACATGATTTATCCTTTTACAAGCAGGGTTCATTACACAGCCCCACGCGAGTCCCCGGTGGGCTGGCGGGGCACCTGACAGACCTACAGGGTACCAGCAGCTCATTTCAAACAGGTTCTGGAGGCCTGTTGGTGGGTCCCGCCAAGCGCCATGGCCCCCAGGTGGTCTCCTTGGGTTACCGTGGGCCACAATTGGGTCCCCACGGTAGGCCCGTAGATGTCTGGGAGCCCCGGGTCAGACCCACACGTGTCTGTGGGGCCTCGGGTGGTTCTCACGGGGGTCTGGGGAACTCACGAGTGCTCACTATGGGTCCGCGGTGCCCCCACGGATGTGGGACCACCGCTTCATCCCCGCACCTATGGGTCCATGGTGCCCCCACGGATGTGGGACCACCGCTTCATCCCCGCAGACTACGGGTCCGCGGTGCCCCCACAGATGTGAGGCCACCGCTTCATCCCCGCAGGTGTCACCCGTGGAACCACCAGCCTGATACCCGTGAGATACCCGAGGAGACCGCAGGTGGTCTCCAGAGGTCTCATGCAGAACCACGGAACAAACCCTGAATGTAAAAAAAATAAACCTGGCCTATACATTCAATACATACACCCACCTCCCCCCCAACACCTACAGTACAATAATGTGCAAAATAACTATTATCCAGATAGGGATAATAGATTATTTGCCCATTATTAAACACATTAACTAGCATATTCAAATAAATAAAGTACTACTGACCTCATCAATAAGAAGCCCCCGTCGCCAGCAACATCCTGGTCTTTCGTTGCCCACAAAATACATAGCCAATACAAAGCCAATACATTGCAATTACATTCAGATATCAATTAACCCCTTAAACACCTTATCGGATAATAACCGCAAAGGTAATTAAGGGGTTAAGCCACAGTGGCCCGATACCCACCCTTCACCCATGAATGTGTACAGTGGCTTCATCACCGGGGACTCGCATGGGACTGTGTTATGAACACTGTTTGTAAAAGGATAAATCATGTATTTATGGGGGGCACAGGGGGTGGGTAATGTATTTAATAAATAGAATGATGTTTATTGTGGGCAGTGTATTGTTTTTATTGTGGGTACTGGGGGTGGGTGGGGGGTTCCCCAACGCTATGTGGGTAGGCCTCCCTTGTGGGTAGTGGGTGAGGGTGGTTAGGTCTCACGGGGTGGGGGTTAGTGTGGGAGGGTATGTAGGCGTCCCGAGTGGTGGGTGAGGGTGGGTTAACCCCTTAATGACTGTAGCGGTAAATAACCGCTATGGTGATTAAGGGGTTAGGGGACATTACATTGGATGTTTTCATTCTTGTGTCTGTTTTGCAGCAGCGGAGGGGGCATTGACAGGATGAAGAGGAGGATGGCCTTCATCGTGGCAGCCGGACAGGGGTGGTGAGTACTATATGTATTTAATGTATTTATTGCTGTTTATGTATTTAAAATGGGCACATTCACTATTATCCCTTTGTGGATAATAGTAATTGTGGCCATTACTATACTGTATGTGTTAAGGGGGGGAGCTATTTCTTTATAAGTATGTATGTGTTTAGACATTAATATGGGGGGGCACATAATTGGTACTGCATGCCTGCGGGTAACACCCGTCGGCCCCCGCCGGCCTATAGTATCATTGATGTGCATATATGTGTATGTTAGGGGTTGTTGGGGTTATATATATATATATATTTATTTATTATTTATATAGAGATATTTATTTATTTATTTATATTTATTTATTTATTGTGGGGCTGGTGTGTGTGATTATTTTTTATTGTGGGTAGTGGGGGTGGGTGAAGGGGGTATTATCCCCAACGGTGGTTGTTTAGGGCTTGCGGGTGGGTAGCGGGAGGCCTTAACCCCTTCATGACCATAGCGGTATTAACTGCTACGGTCCTGAATGTGTTAAGTGCACCCGCAACCCCCCCCCCGCAAGCCCTAAACAAACAACAAGGGCCAAATACCCCTTTCACCCACCCCCGCTACCCACAATAAAGCTGGCACAGTGGGTTAATCTTTTCATTGCCTTAGCGGTTAGCCGCTAAGGTAATGTAGTGGGCTGTACATGAATTTTTCCTGCCTCGGATGCATGCCAGGGGGGGGGGCTTCGGTGCTGATATTCCTGGGTATCAGCTCTGGAGCCCCCTGCATCAATCCGAGCCAATAAAAGGGCCTGTTGTTTTTTTTATGTCACCTATCGCCGCTCAGCTCCAGCTTTTTGCCAACTTTTGTTGACGGAGCGATTTGGAGAACATCTCTCCATTTTATAGCCGCGCTCAGCGGCGAGATTCTGATCGGGGCTACTTGAATACGGCGGGTTTTAAAACTGGTGAGATATTGCCTCTCGCCACCCGCCCGGCGAGTTTTTTTTTCAAGAAACAAAAACTAGCGGATTTTCCTCATCTCGCCAGTTTTTTGCCATTTACTAAATTGCTGTAGGCATATTTGGCAAAAAACTGGCGAGATAGGGCTTCTCGCAGCTCTCTGCATAGGCCCCTTTGTCTCCCGTTGAAACTTCCTGTTCTACTTCTTTCACATTCAGAATTTACAATACATTCCTGCAGACATTGCATTTTGTTTCAAACTGAAATAAGCCTAAAATCCCAGCTGAAATGATTTTTCTTTTATTATTGTATTCAACTGAGAAGCCTCTTTAGACCAAACAATGTTACTGCAGATTTAAGAAATAATGTCTCAGGATGTTTCTTCCTTTACTCATTTATTACGTCTGTCCATAATTTCTGCGTCTCTCTGGGACAGATAAAAAGCTTTTGTGTTGCGATCTGCGCTGACAAACAAAACTGTTTGAGAGCTTTAATAACCAATAGAATAGAAGACACAGCTGGGTTTCTAGGGGATCGAATATACATTTCTAGCAGTAATCTACGTTTACCGAAAGACTAAAGTGCAATACAGTACAGTAAAGAAGATATTTTTAAAATAACAAAAAGATGATAAAGGAACTGTTACAGCGAATCAATGGTAATATAATTTTTGACAAAAGTCATAAGTAATATGTGCAGGTAATAGTACTGTAAACTAATATCTATCATATTTTTACTTTCTGCAGATTTCAATGTACATTAGAAACCAATGCTCCAGCTCAAAATATACAGTAGTGCTATTCAAGTAATAATACCCGAAGAACAGGGCATTATTGGCCAGTAATGCCCTGTTCTGAGGGGATTATTACTATTATAGGCTAAATGTAGGTTATTTTCATAAATAATAGACACTTTTGTGTAGTTATATAGATTTTTTAATTAAAATAAAATGGTAAATACATTAAACCACCTCTATATACACTTACACTGTAGCTATCTTTTTCCACACACTGCCGCCCCCTCTGTGTACGCACACACACACATACACACACACACCTGCTACACACACACTCTGCTGCTGCTACACACACACACAACACAACAGCACACCACACGCACACACACAAACGCTGCTGCTACACCCATAAACACTGCTGCTGCTGACACACACAAACAAACACTGCTGCTACTGACACACACACACACACACATACACACTGCTGCTGACACACTGACACACACACACTGCTGCTGCTGACAGACTGACACACACTCACACTGCTGCTGCTGCTCACACACTGACACACACACACACACACTGCTGTTGACACACTGACACTGACACACCCACACTGCTGCTGATGCTGACACACTGACTGGCTATGACACACACACACACACACACACACACACTGACACACACACACACACTGTTGCTGCTGCTGCTGCTGCTTACACACTGACTCTGACACACACACACACTGCTGCTGCTGCTGCTGCCACACACACACACACTCACACACTACTGCTGCTGCTGACACACTGACATTGACACACACACACACACACACAATGCTGGTGCTGCTGTTGACACACTGACACACACACACACTGCTGCTGATACACTGACACACACAAACACTGCTGCTGCTGCTGCTGCTGCTGCTGCTGCTGCTGCTGCTGCTGCTGCTGCTGCTGCTGCTGCTGCTGCTGCTGCTGCTGCTGACACACTAATACTGACACACACTGCTGCTACTGCTGCTGCTGACTCACTGACACACACACACTAGACAGACAGAAACTGCAGCTACACACACATTGCTGACACAATTACACACTCTCTCTCTCCCTCCTTAACTCAACTAAGTCTGACAGCTCTGTTCATGGAGGAGGGGGAGGAGTCACAGCCTCCTGCTGCTTCCTGACCAATGCCCTGCCCTGTCTGAGAGCTGTTCCTGCCTCCTGACTAATCCCCTGCCTGTCTCAGAGCTTTTCTGACAAAACGACATGTTGGAAATAAACACATTGCAAGCTTCAAAAATTCCGGGCATTACTGAATGAATTATGTCCGGAATTCTAACCAATCAGAGAGCAGGGATTTCAGTAATGCCTGGAATTTACCAGCTTTAGCCTATAATATAGAATAATCTAGGGAACACTTTCATCTCTCATTAATAACAATACATTTTAGAGACCTATGTTAGAGCAACTAGTATTACGGCATGTTACAATACAAAATGTTTTATGGAAACATTAGAAAAATTGAATGGCTTATGCAGATTTGTATGATCAGTCTTCAATGAATTTCTCCCTCCATTCCCCCTCGATTCTTTCATCCCACTCATTCTCTCTCCCCCTTCCCTCCCTCCATTCTCTCTCCTCCACCACTTTTCTCTCCCTCCTTCCCCCCATTCTCTCTCACTCATCCTGCCCTCTTTCCCACCTTTGTCTCTCCTCTGTCCCCAATGTGCTTTCCCCCTTCCCCATTCTCTCTCACACTCTCTGCTGCCGCCATAACTTCTACCTCCTCCGACCACATGCACGCCCTCCATGGCACAATGGCACTCTCTCGGCTAAATCCACAGACGCCCAAAAAATCTGATGTGTCCTAATAATTGTTTTGGGTTCATTTGGCTTATTTAAGCATTTTTTTTTGGACTTTCTTGGACGTATAATCTACTATAAGGTGCCCCTAACAGCTGTGAGTCTGCCGATTCTATTCCTGGCTGGGTACAGCTGGAGCATGAGACGCATTGTGCATCACTCAAGTGTCGGAGACAATCAGTGTGAGCGAGCTCCCCCTCCACTGACTGTGATGGATGAACACTCAGAAGAACAGTGTTCAGCTGCCTAGGATCGAGACGACCAGTGTGGCGGTGTGAATTACACTAAAGAGCCGGTGCTCCTGTCCCCCTTCACCCTGTGGACATGTGGAGGTGGCTGTAAAGTGATCCGGGGTGAGCCACTATCTACCCAAGTCATCGGGCAGAGGTTAATCATTGTGTGATATCAAAGCAGCTGAGCACCCAAACGGTGTGGAATCCATGGAGCAGTTGTGGGAGCACCTGATCTTCACTTTTTTTTATACCTACATGCCATTTTTAATCTTTCTTTCTGTACATGCATACATTACCTTTTATATATAAATTCATTTTTAATACTACACTATGAGGGTTTTGCGCTTTCTTTCCTTTTGTATCCCTGTTTAGCTGGTGTTATCCTAACCCCAGTTTTTCAAGACAGCAGCAGACCCTACACTTCCAAGGGAAGTTTTCTCTTGATACTACACTTTGTAGTCTGTGGTGTTTAGATTTCATCACTCGTATACATGGGTTTAATACACACCTTTATTGATTTGTTTTTCTTATTTTTTCACTGTGTGGTTTATTCACTTTTAAAGATATACACAATTACTTTCTTACACATTGATGCGCTTTGATCTTGTTTTGTTTTTATATTCACAAAGCAGTGATAAGCTTATCGACCTTTAAAATCTCTCAATATTGAAAGATAAATAAAAGCATTTTTTTTTATGCACAGGATTGATGCCAGAGACAAGCGGGTGTCTCCGGGGGTCCCCGCTGGTGTCTGGGGGTGTCTGGGTGGTCCCCCAGATGTCCGGGGGTCTCCGCGTGGTCCCTGCGGGTCTCCGGATGGTCCCTACAGGTCTCCTGGTGGTCCCCGCGGGTGTCTGGTTGGTCCCGCGAGTGTCCAGGAGTCTCTGGGTGGTCCCCGCGGGCCTCTGAGTGGTCCCCGCAGGTGTCAAGGGGTCTCTGGGTGTTGTACGGGGGTATCCAGGGACCTCCGGGTGGTCCCTGTTGGTTTCCAGGGGTCTCCGGGTGGTCCCTGCAGGTGTCCCATACCCCTGAGAATACCCCCTTCAAATTTCAAAAAGGGCAATCTGTCGTCCATATAAATATCTGTAGCCTGCTGCCCAAACTGGATGAACTAAGAGCATGGTGCCTTATGCATAAATCCAAAGCCATCGTTCTCACAGAAACATGGCTAACCCCTAAAACGCCCAAAGCAAATATCGCCATTCAGGGATACTCCATTTCTAGGAGAGATAGGTCAAAGAGAGGCGGAGGGGTGTTATTTTATATTGCAGACACCTTACAATTTACACTGTTAAATTGCCCCCCAAGCCCACCCTCTTTTGAAATCCTAGTTGGCAGAATCTGCCTACCCTTATTTTATTTTATTTATTTATAAAATATTTTACCAGGAAGTAATACATTGAGAGTTAGCTCTTGTTTTCAAGTATGTCCTGGGCACAGAGTAAGACAAATAATACATGGTTACAAATACAGTTACATAAAGGAACAGGGTATACATTATATACAAGACATTGCATGCACAGATAAAAAATATATATTTTCTAAGCCCATCTTGGTTGCTGGCATCTACCGCCCCCCTAAAGCCCCTCTACAGTCCCTGACTGATATTACCCAGTTTCTTGGCTCCATTTCCTCTCTGAATAAGAAGAGTGAGCTGCTAGTTCTTGGGGATTTCAATTTCAATTGGCTTGACCCTTAAAGACCACAAAATCCAGATACAAATCAAGTCGCTTAACCTATCGCAACTCATTTCCCAACCCACACGGACAAACCTGAAACCGCACAATTCCGTGCTAGACTGGATTCTCTCCCCAAATCCCAGCAGAATCCAATCCTCAGGCACCCTTCCTGACATTTTCAGTATCCATGCAAAAGTGTACTGTGTAAGGAAAATTAAACCGCCCCAATCAAGTCCTTAAGTTCTCCTCACTACAACATTAAGAAACTTTAACCCACAACAGTTTCTGGCTGACCTTACCAAATGCTCTTGGCACAGAATTGATTTAATTCCCGACCCTGATTCTGCGCTCGACAATTTCCAATCCGAGTTCTAAAAACTGTGTGATACCCATGCTCCACTACGCAGAATAAGGGTACGGGGGCCCAACTTCCATGGGTTACCACTGACCTTATAGTACTCTACCAGTTCAGGGGTGCCTTGTGGAAAAGCTACAAAGTAATTGGCACTATCAAGGATCTCAATCACTACAGATGCTGGCGGAACATGTGCACAAGGCAAACAACACATGCAAAAGCACAATATTACTCTGACAATCTCCTCCAGAATACATGAAACCCAGCTAACTTCTGAAAGATTATCAACAATATATTCCAGCCTTCTAGCCACCAACAACCAAGTAATATCACTAAAGGGATATTACTCTGACAAATCCCACTGACATTGCAAATGCATTCAATGATTACTTTGTGGGTGTGCTACTAACTTATTAGCGAAACGCAACGCAAACCACAAATTTGAATCTCATCCTGGGAGTACCCCATCCCCTCCCAACACTGCCCACAATTTTCCATTTGGCCCAGTATCCGAAGAGGAAATAACACAAGCGCTCCTCTAATTAAAACTAAGCAGCCAATGTGGACCTGACTTACTACAATCTAAGTTCCTAAGACTTGGTGCCCCAGCCATTGCCAAATCCATTTTTTCCATAGTCAACTCTATCCTGTCTGCAGGCCATATCCCCAAGACCTGGAAAACTGCCAGAGTTGTCCCAATCTTCAAAAGTGGGGACAAAAACACTGTCTCAAAGGGACCAATCTAACTTCTCCCAATTCTATCCAAAGTCATGGGAAAATTTGTCCACTCCCAATTAAACGATTACCATACCAAGACAAATTTCCCTAGCCTATTCCAATTTGGCTTTTGCCCCAAACACTCCACCGTAACTACCCTGCTAAAAGTTTGCAATGAAATCCAGTGTGGAATGGAACGGGACAACTCAATGGTGCAGTATTCCTAGATCTTGCAAAGACTTTTGATACTGTTGATCATGCTATCCTGCTTAACAAACTCCACAGCTCTGGAATAGGGAAGCACGCTTTAAACTGGTTTCAGTCCTATCTATCAGGTAGATCCCAACATGTGTCTATCTTAGGCTCTAACTCCAACCCCTTGAATATCACCAGTGGTGTCCTGCAATGCTCTGTTCTGGGGCCCCTTCTCTTCTCAGTGTTCATTAATGATCTTCCCACAGCTTGTAAGGAAGCCTCAATACACATGTATGCAGATGACACAATCCTCTATGCACACAGCCATAGCCTCTCCGACCTTGAACACATACTGGATTTCCCAAAACAAACTGTTTTTAAACACTGAGAAGACTGTAACAATGGGTGTATGATGAAAGCATAAGTTTATATACTTTTTTACATGAGTTAGTCTCGCAATATTATACCGCTATTTTAGCCCCATTCCATTACTTTTTAGTAATTTTAATGTCCATGCAATATTTATTGCAACATATAACACAATTTTCCATGGCACATTGCACGTTTATCAGATGTTAGAAATGTTGAGGGAAAAGGGAAAAGGGAAAAGGGAAAAGGGAAAAGGGAAAAGGGAAAAGGGAAAAGGGAAAAGGGAAAAGGGAAAAGGGAAAAGGGAAAAGGAGAGAGAGAGAGAGAGAGAGAGAGAGAGAGAGAGAGAGAGAGAGAGAGAGAGAGAGAGAGAGAGAGAGAGAGAGAGAGAGAGAGAGAGAGAGAGAGAGAGAGATTGAGATTGAGAGAGATTATGCCGTTATAAAATATGATCAGAATAGCGTTTTATCAATGTTAAATAAATGTAGAGGTTTCTTTTTTTAAGTCAGACACAGTACCATTACACGGCCCTGAATCCCTGTTCACTTTATTTGGAAATGCCAAACATAAAAAATACAGGCGTAACACTGGTAATAAGCTGTTAATGTTGGACTACAACAAGTAAAGCAATTATATTAGGCTCAGAGAGATGGCACTCCTGCTCTATGGTTCTATAGCATTTGACTACCAGAAAAATAAATAATTCATCTGAAAAATATATATCTTTTCAGATAAATATTCTTAATGGTACAAATAACCTTCGCACTTGCATTTTGAAAAATAATTGTGTATGTGGCGAGTAGGGCCACCAACAGAAATAATGGGGCCCAGGACAAATGAAAGGAGCAGTCTGTTTATGTTAATATTTTCAACAAAAGACAAAGATACCCAATGCCACATCCAATGCGACAAAAGGCCTGGGGGGGGGCAGTATGGGCCTGGGGGGGGGTTAAATATGGGCATGGGGGCTACATATACATATATCCATATATATATAAGGATTCAAAACTACACAATCTTGGCATGCTTTTCAACAGATTTTTGCCAGCACCTTAATACGGCCTTAAAATACTTCGAATTGGGAATACGGGATGATGGGACTTATTATTATTTTAGTTTTGAATCCACTATATATGTGTAACAAATCAACGTAAGTACCAGCACTCACTATCTAATAGCTAAATGATGAAAATAGTTGTAATGCAGAATAAACATTTAATAATAAAATGAACCAGAAATAAATCAAATGTGTTTGCAGAAACCAGTATCATAAATGGGCATGTCACAAAGTGAGGGGTGGGGGGGGGGGGGGGGAAGGAAAAGGGGAAAAAACATGAAACACAAGGAATCTACACAAAAAACGGGGAACGGAAAGTATGCTAGGGGGGCGACGTTTCGAGGGACTACCTCTTCATCTGGCCCATTCCCCCTGGTCCAAAAGGACCGAGAGGTACTTCCCTAAGCCTCCCTTCCCCTATACCTGGTCAAATCAGACACCCCTGAAAATAGATAGCAAACATATAGTGTAGGCTACATACAGCTAAACAGCTAATAGCAGGGCAGCAAGAATCCACTAATGGTACAGTAAAAGCTGAACACAGCTTGCAAGAAAGCAGCTTGCAAATGAGCACCAGGAGTCCACACAGTCAGTGAAAGGTTAATGAGAAAAGTAAATGAAGTGATCAAACCCTCAGTGGCTCTGCTCCTTGTGGAAAACCATAACCGAGCTTCAATAATCAAAAATTAAATACATGATACCGTTCTGTGGCTAACAAAATGCTTTTATTTGTGTGAGCTTTTGAGATACACTGATCTCTTCTTCCGGCGATGTTACAATGAATGAAGCAAGCAAAGGATATACTTAAAAACAGTGTCTCTTGGAATGTTGGACAAGCACAGATAACATTCCAAGAGACACTGTTTTTAAGTATACCCTTTGCTTGCTTCATTCATAATTATCATAAAAGATATCCTATAAAAATATACAGTATATCTGGCTGTTCTACAAGATAATTATATACTGTATCATATATACATTATATATTTTTATATGGTATTATATTATTTATGATAATTCAATGTCGTCTTTTAGTTTCCAACCTTTTTTCAATCTATTTTAATATTTTCTAAAATTACAATATCTTTTATAGTTCATTTTTATGCATTGGTTCTTTCCTATATATATATATATATATACACCAATGAAGAAATTGTTTCTGCAAGGGTTTTTTTTTACAATTTCACCACAATATGCCACTTAATTAAGAATTTTGGCAATTTAGGGGTTAATGGGCTCATCATATATATGTAAAAGAGGAAAGAACCAATGCATAAAAATGATAGGGCCAGCTGGAGGTAGTAGTCTCTCCAAGTTTCTAAGTCCATGATTCTGATTGAGTATCAGTCATTACATGCCTCTGGACTGGGATAGACTACAGCCATTACGTGGGCCTTTAGGAGAGGGATGTGTGAGGGGGCCCAATGTATGGAATAGGAGAGTAGCTGTGCTGGGGGACTTTGTGTTACTGTTGTTTAGTTTAAGGAAAAGAAAAGTGTACCGGGCGCATCTCTGTAACAAAGTGCAAACTCTCATAGATAGCGTAATCACCAAAAATACAATGTGATAGTGATAGTATACGAGAAATAAATGTGAATATAATTTGTGTGATAAACAACCACCACCAAGTGTTCCCAAATAAAGTTGCTTATACAACAAATGTGATAAAATAAGCTGCTCAAAAACCCTTGTATTGGACCGTTCGCTAGTCCAAAAATAGTAATGTTCTTTCTTGCTGGTAAGGGGAGCGCTGATGATCCTCGTTAATATATGTGGAAATAGGAATAACAAAATATTGTGCAGCCAATCAATAATGGACCCTATCTCATATAGGCAATATATCTCACTCACAAATGCAAGGAAAATACAAGCAGAACAGAGACTCTTCTCTCTCTGAAAGGAGCTCTTCTGTTATCTCCACCTCTAATCTCTGGACACCTGGATAGACCCTGGTTAGGCTCTGGATATCTTCTCTGTGATAGTTGTTATTTTGTGCAAGGGTAACATACCTGGGAGAGAATAGTAGAAATGCAGAGAGATCTCGGCAGCTACCCGGCTCGCGTACCACCACATCCGCATGCGTCACTTCCGGGGACGTCTCGCTTCAGGGCGGAAGTTCTTGTGCGGTCTCTCCGGTTGCTCAAGCTTTGCCAGTACTCTCTGTAAACGCAAGATCTGATGTCTCCCAAGCTCTGCCAATCGATTCAACGAGTTTCGCTGTTGCTTCTTCAGGATTGTTGTTGTTTAGTTTAGCCAAGATGGATAAGAGATATTATGTATGTATGTCTTTATTTATATAGCGCTATTAATGTACATAGCACTTCACAGTAGTAATACACGACAATCATATAAATAACAAATAATACAAATAACAGATCATGAGAATAAGTGCTTCAGACAAAAAAGTAACATTTAGGAAAAGGAGTCCCTGTTCCGTAGAGCTTACAATCTAGTTGGTACAGTAGGTAGGTAGATATTCTATATTATATCACAATCTTTCTCAAGTTGCACTTATAGAGTACAGTGAATAATTCTCTGTAGGGTTGGGGTCCAATATGCCACAACAAGCCCCCCCACCCATTCCTCCCCCTGCTGGCAACCATGGCCTTTACTGTATGTGGAGCTGGTGAGTGTCCAATGGCCCTGGGGACAGTAAGTCTGGCTACATCTGTATATGCTAAAAGAATAAGGACCTTCTCACTGCTGACTGGGACAAGTGGAGATGATAATTTGATGTGTTTCTCACCAAATGTTTTTTTTTTATTATTATTTCAAGTTTTCCAGTTATATTATTTTAGTTTCCTAATTTTCTCTATGATTCCATAATTATTTTATACATTTATTATGCTTATTTTTTTTTTTTTTTTAGCTTTTTCATGTTTATTATTATTTCTCCAAACAGAAATAAACAGACCATGTCCATAATGTTAACATATTTTAGAACCAAAATCACGCCTAAAAAAACACCAAGACATGAGTGAAAGTGCCCATCCTTTCTACTTACATTGTAAGGTTTTACCAGTCTCTGCCAGTTCCCTCCATTTTCATCGTGTATGCCTACAGTAGCATTGTGTAATGTTTAGCTGTTTAACAGCTCTCATGTAAACAAATTAAATATGCTTCTTTCTGTAGCTTGGCAACAAAAGAACAAAACTTGGCTCATACAGTACACTTTGCACTGAAAATATTTCCTAAATGTGGCATCGAGCAAAGTCAGATACTTAATATTCGCCAAGTTTTATTTTTGTACCTCTTAGGAAAAACATATTTGGCTTTACCAACATTAAATTGTTACTGTCAAAAGTACAGTGATGTACATTTAGGAAACACTTTCACCTTTGATTTATATTAAAAGATAAAGTATATAATACTGTATATACATGGTTTATTACTAAGCTCATCTTGATAAAGCACTCTGTTTGAAACGCGTAGGTGGGCTGTTACCTCCACTTTTTAAGATTACCCAATAAATCTTTATATTTTTTAATAGGAACGCACTTCTCTGTATTTTTCTTCATGATTTTCCCCTTGTAGTGTGCCGCATTCGCAATTCAGTTTCTTATCTGACTATAGTCATCTACAAGTAAAATCTTTAATATTTGGTTTATCCTGTGTTGATTTTTCTTTATTAGTGTTCGAATACTGGGGACACTTTGTGTTATGTTCTAATGTTTAAAGGGTATTAGGGTCCCTTTAGTTTCTGTTGCACCATTACTCACCATGTTTACTCTTCTTTACTCTGGGTGTGCTGTCTGATCACTATATGTGTCAACATTAAATCCTTCTCAGTCACGGAATTCCAAGAGTCTTACTCCAAATCATATGACAGCAATAAAATTAGCTGGATAGATACTATGCGATAAAACTATCCCGTTATTTGGAAGGTTCAAACTTTCCAGCACTGTTTAGGGAATAGGGCAAACATTTGTGTTCTCCTATCTCAATGGAGGAAAACACAGAGGTGATAAAATCTCTTAAATCAGCCAAACCCCAAACCCAGGTGGCTTTACCAACATCTAGTATACAAAATGTGGCTCCCTGTTGGTTCGAAATCTCTCAAATGTATTTAACTCTAGAAGGTGCCTCCATCTCACAGACTATGTTGGAGGCTCATATCTCACTAATTCCAAAGGAAGGTAAAGATGTCTTACAATACTCAACCTACATGACAATTTTTCTCATTAATATGGATATAACAATATTTTCTAAGATTTAGGGCTACATGAAAGAGACTCTCATCAAAATGTGGTCTACAAAGCAGTTTCCTCAAAGTAATACTCACCTTCTATATTTGCCCCTCGGCTAAACTTATCTGCGCTGGGAATTCATCAGAGCCCATACCTATTAAGGGAGGCACTAGATAGGGCTGTCCCTTGTCCCCTTTCTTATTTTCTCTCTCTGTCGAACCTCTGGCCCTGCGAATCAGATCCAACTTGGGGAGAAGGTATTCAAAATGAGTCTTTATACAGATTACATCCTCCTCTTGCTGGCAAGGCATTTCACATCGCTCCTGAATTGGTTTCAGAGACTGGCCGAGTTTGGGAGGCTCTCCGGCTTCAAAATCAACTGCAGCAAATCTGAGGCCCTAAATGTAGCGGGGTACCCCCTGGCTACTAAATCTACCCAATGGGCTGGCAGTAAACCCTGGTGTTCACAGGTCTGCCAGTAGTTACATGGGGTTTTCCCCCTTCATCCTTTGGTGCTGCGCTTGAGTGACAGGAGGGGGTGGCATATCCTGTTGTGGCTGGGCCAAAGGGATGCCCACCCTCTGGCTGTACTTAAGGGCAGGACCGCCCTGAAGTTGTTGATTGTCCTTCCCCATGAGCAAGGGAGGTACCCAACAGGGGTAGGTAGTGTATATTTTTCTTTACGTATTAATCCCTTTGGTATTTGTGGTATACCTTCGTATTCACAGGTATCAAACGGGTTAACGTTATTTCGATCAGAGATTTCGTAACAATAGTTATTGCAGAACTCTAAGGTAGAAATATTATGACAATGCGATTATTAATGCATTATTAACAGTTGCATTAATTCCTACATCGTGATATGGCCTGAATATCGCATCCAGTAAATGAATGCAGCCATTTTAGTAAATACCAACTTAAAATTGCGGTAATAACAGGCGGGAATCTTTTTTGATCTGTGTGATATTAACTCCACTTCAACAGAGTGTAATGTATCTTGCCCTAAGAGTCAATAAATTCACAGCAATTTAAGTATAGAGGGAAAACTCGAAATAAATATAATCAAAATATATCCTTTTTTTTAAATATTTTTTTTATTGGGTTTACAAACATTAAACAACAACATTACAATACAGGAAAAAATAATAATAATAAAATAAAAACAAAAAACACAGAAAAATATACTTTTACACAAAATTGTTTTTAGTATTGCTCATCATACTTATAATTTGAAAATTCAACATATTAACAAGAAAAAGAAAAAAAAACAGATAATAGCATTTTCAAAGATTAACATCAAAGCTATCACCACACAGCCTCCTAACAGAATCTGACATAAGACTCCCCATTCACCATCTCCCCATCAACAATATGCTAACATAAAATATGTACTTCTAAATATTTATTGTGTATTTGTTATGTAATGTTTAGTTATATTTAGATTTGCAGCAGTGTAGATACATTTTTTGCCCTCGGAAGCTACTGCAGAGTTACATACTGTAGGTTAAATGTTAGTTGTTGCCTAGACAAACCTTTACAGCAGGGGAGTGCAAACTTTTGATGCTGCGCCCCCCTGCCTGGCGTCCCCCGGTCTCGCGCCCCCTCTCCTACCTGGCATCCACGTCAAATGACGCACCGGGGTAACGTGAAGTCAGGTCACGTGACCCGCGGCGTAATTTGACACCGGTGACGTCACGTCACATGACCCTCCGGCGTCTTTTGACGCCGCATTGCCATGGTGATGCATCTGAATGACGGTATGTTTCATGTTGCAGAGGCCTCACGCGATCCTCCGGCATTAATTTAATTGCCTTGGGGAGGTGCGCGGGACCTCTGCAACCACTCCTCCCCCGACAAATCTCCCCCCCTGGGGGGTGCAGCACCCAGTTTGCGTACTACTGCTTTACAGCATGCAATATGTAAGGCTGCTAAATTAATTAAATTCACAAGAAATCCAGTTAATAAAATAATGTAACCCTCCCTGCTCAGTTACTAGGGAGTTTACATTATATTGGCTTACTCAGTGTGTTACCTTTGTCAAGGTTCTGGATCTGTGCGGCTGGGCAATGAGGTAGGAATGATGGGCGCCAGGAACTTTATAGTTATGAACAAGCAGTCTTTATTTATATGTCATACCTGTACAACATCGTCCCCAGATGCATTGCATTCCTGGAGTGGCGCATTGGTTACTTTAGCTCATAATGCAAAACTGACCATACATTTTAGGGGGTGCCCTTCCAATAGCTTTGAGGGTTATAGCTTGAGCTTACCACTATTCTCTTTACTAGAAAGATCCTAGACACTGTGCTGTGTCCTGTTTGCCTCGCTTTCAGTGCCTTGGTGCTGAGGTAGCAGGACTTACTTTTCTAGATTTGCACTGCACGTTATTCCCTCGGAATGCTCACGCAGGTACTGTGCCAGGTGCTTTGGGTTACTCTCACTCCAGGTTAGTGTCATGGCCACGTTTAGGGTGACCCCTCAGGGACACATGTCTCCCTTATGGGAAGAGACAGGGGTGCCCAATGCCACATCCCATTGACAAAACATATAGGGTAAAAAGTATAAAGTAAAATACTTCAATAATAATAATAAATACTTGGTTATTTAGTTAACCCTTTGGCCAAAGCGTCATAAGCCTGCATACCAACGCCAAGGTATAACCAAATTAATGCAGGTCCTACACTACACTGTGAACACTTCCTTTTACCTCTCAAGAGGGGAAGAACCATCATAGGTCCTGTTTCTGCAGCAAATGAAAAGACCTCCCAAGTTAAAAAGGTGAAGGAGGAGGAGTGAGCTCTGGGGGGAGGTGCCACCAGCCTCCAAACAACTGCTACCAGTCAGAAATTGATTAACACACATTCCCAGCTAGCTCAAACTCCCACACCCACAACATCATGAATATATATTTATGTCAACAAGAGAGCATATAACAAGAGACAGGGGTGCCCAATGCTACATCCCATTGACAAAACATATATGGTAAAAATTATAAAGTAAAATACCTGAATAAGTATGGGAGCCTGTACCTTATGGGAGCCTGTACTTCTCCTCTCCATCTATACTAAGGAGTCTGACTCCAAAAGGGCACTATCCTACCTTCAATACAAGGAAAAAGGACACTCATCCTATTTACATAACTATTTGCAGGTGAGACTCATCCTCTGTCTCTCCTCCAGGGATCTGAGGATGTAGAACTGCACCCCGCCCCCCTTTTTATTTATGCCTAGTCTGATGTCACCATCTCCAGGCATAAAGGGGCGGAGCTTTACCTCTGCTGAGTCACCCTGGACCAGGTGACCAACTCAGCATCTTCCAGAAGAAGGGCGAGACAAGACCCTTGCCCAGTTAATTCACAACATATAAGATGGGGCGTTACTCTATAGTTAACCCTTTAGGGCCCGTAATCACCTAAATATACATGGTAATCCCAGAAGGGGGTTAAACTAACCAAAAATTATAATGGAGTTCAAGGTTTCAAAAATGTATATTAAAAATGCCATAGTAAAATATTAGCTTGTCTTAAAATTAGATCCTATGTTTAAAAAAAAAATTATACTGTACTACTAAAATTGTATATACTGTATACACTCTAGGAAACCCCCATCTATACGTAATGATCCATATATGTTGGGGGAGAAATAGTGCAAAAAACATGCTTATAAAACTGTAAAGGGTTCCTTCCATGTAAAAACTGCAAAACCTGTACCATTTAAAAGTATGAAAACAAGATTTCAGTACAATTACAGGTAAGATTCCTAGAACACCCAACGTTCAATTACATTTTTTTTTTTTAAATCTACCGCCTTTTTCGACATTTTATAGATCAGCATGAAGGAGTTCTTCAGAAATTTGAGATACTGTAGGTGGAAGTGGAAAAAAATTGGAGATATAAAAGAGGAGGTGATATTTTGTTAAGAAGGGAATCCTATTGGATTTATCATTTAAAATCTCAAAAACCTACAGTATGTGGATGAATAGCCAATTTGACCATATACCATTTTACTTACATTATGCAAATAAAAATGAAACAGATGCATTCAGAATGTGTATGGAAGTTGTTAATGGGTTTTTAACAAATTGTTTTATGAATATAATACTTTACACAATGTTTTGTATGTTTCATATGTTAATTTACATACGAAAGTTTTTGCACTACATTGTAGTATATAGTATTATTAATATAAAGTATATTTGTACTCTAGCACTATATTCACTTAATAGTATACTAGTTATACATCTTGTAGTGTATACTGCCATTTTTACGGTTATTTGAAAGTACATACAGTAAGATGGTTATGTTATGTTAGTGAGACCACGTTTAGCACTTTACGTAAGCAATTTGTTGTCTCTTTTCCTGGTATAAAAAAAACATTTTAACCGGATTAAGTAAAAGGAATACATTTTAAGAAGATGCTGATTAAATCTAATGGAATCAAATGGTACATGAAGCAACCTGATTGGTTGTGGTACCATGTGATTACTTCCCTTTGACATGACATCTCATCACAAACAAAGGGAAGGAATCACATGGTACATCAACCAGTCAGGTTGCTTGATGTAACATGTGATTCCATCACTTTTACCTGAGAAGTAATTTTCAAGCAAAAGTGAAGGGACCACATACTGTAATACGTCAACCAATAGGATTGGTTGTGTACCATGTGATTGGTCTTTTGTGACATCACAGTTCTGATATAAGGACTGGGATGTCTCAGAAGACTGTAAGAAGAGAAAGAGGCAACATCCTGTCTGAAGGAAGAAGAAAAAAAAGAAGATACTGTAGCTTTAAAAAAATAAAAGAAGAAATATTCACCAGAGATTTCTCTTCAACCAACAGAGGATCCAGGGCTTTGTGGCAAGTTGTAGATGCAACGACATTGACCCGGGATGACGTGGATTGAAAAGAGGCCATTGGGTCTAGATTTATTTTTTCTGCTTGTGTGTTCTTGTTATTTATATCCCATCTGTGGCTTCCAAGGGGTTCATTTAAGTATTTTTATCTGGAGGGAAGATACCTGGTAGATATTTCATTGCAATATATACCTGCCATCTTCCTTAACATATGGCTAACGCGAGCCAGCATTAGAGCCAGTTAGCACCAAGTTAGCGCTTATTCGATGTTATCTGGCTAACGCCACTTTAGCTATACTGTATGCCAATGTGCAGCCTAATAGCCATTTCTTTTGCATAAACTTAGTTCTGAGGATACTCGTTAAATCCTGGGAAACGAATGGATGTTACCTATCTACTGCAGGTAATGTCACATTAATAACCCAAATATGACCAAGCTTTGAGTTTTTACCCCTATCTCTCCTCTCTTGTGCTCCTGTTTCTGCACACACCAGCACCCACGACTCAGAGACAAATACATATACATTAGTTTAGGCTTCTGTTTATGTACTTCACGTGCTGCCGTTTCTCTCACGGTCTAGTGATATTTAGTTGTAAGCTTACCAATTTTGTGACATTATTAGTCATTGAGGCTCACGCATTAGGACTCTGTTTCATGGCCTCATGCCACATGGTGTAAACCACACACTGATTGGAGACCCCGGTCCTCTAATGTTGTAACTCCTCCCCCTCATTACATCACTCCCTCTCCCTTCTTGAGTCATCCTCCTGCAATCACAGCAGACACTGGATACCCAGCACCAGAGGGGAGAAGGGTTGTCATGCAAATCTTAGGCATGTGTGAGGTCCTTTCACATGCTCCAAAGGGAGAAAACCTTGACAGTTTGTGTACACCATTTACCAACCAATGCTCTTTAACCTAATACAATATTTATGCCAGCATCAAAATGCTAAACTTTGCATTAGCAATAGAGCATATTACATAGCACGTAAAAAAAAAAATTCTAATTGTTTTTATGATTTTATACTTTTTTCATGCTTTATTTTAACATTGTTTTGCATATTTTGATTTTTAAAACAAATCTAAAACCAAAACAAATACATTTTTAACAAAAACAATTATAATAATTGTGTGTTTGTGTCTAATTATAGTAAATAAAAATACCACCTGTGGTGCATTTGCTTGTCTCAGGCAGATCTGCAACCTGTCCTTCCCCATTATCTCTTAGCAAACAATGCTTCCCTGCAGCCAGTGATTCTGGGTAATGACATGCAAATGAGCAGAGTGTGTCACTCTTTACTTTTTATCCATTTTAACATGGACCCATATAAGCTAGTGCCTACAGTATTACACAGCTATTCAGCACAGCTTAGGTTGAAGAAGTGCATAGTCGATAAAACTACTCACAGACAGCAGTTTCTACCTTTTGGGTCTCGTCGGTGAATGGTTGGTTGCTGGCTATGCAACATGAAGCTGGTATGTGTACAACCAGACATTCAAAAAGTTATGGCGGGTAATAAAAGTGACACAAAACCTCCACCGTACAGTGTACAGCAAATAAAAAAAAGAATAAGAAGCAAAGAGTGATACACTATGCTCATTTGCATATTATTACCCAGAATCCCTGGCTACAGTGGACGCATTGTTTGTTAAGCGATAATGGGGAAAGATGGGGTTGCAGATTTCTATGAGACATGAAAATGCACCACAAGGGGTATATTATAGTACATGGTGCTCAGACTCATTGGAAATACTGCATTCTCACTGAGCCTGAAACAGAAACACTGATTGGGACATTTAGTCACAGACATCTCTCTGCAACAAAGTCCCCGCAGGTGTTTAGCCTCAGAGAGACCCTCCACCGCAGCTTTTCCGTCACCGAAACCTCCACCGCCGCCAGCCGCTTCGATGAGAAGGTAAATTTGAAGGTAGGTGTTAACTTTAGGGATTTTAGTACTTAGGATACGGGGTTAACGTTAGAAATGTTAGTGGTTAGAGTAGGGGGCTAACTTTAGAAATGTTAGTGGTTAGGTAGGGGGTTAACTTTAGGTACGAACACAAGACAGAGCACACCGCTCACTCAATTGATTATTATTGATTTAGTATCATTTTTTACAAAAATGAGTGCTACCTATGTACTCAAGTTAATTGATTTTAACACAAAGATGAAAGGTTGACAACGTCAATCTGTCATTCACAGAGAGTACATTAATGGTGCACATCACACTAATTTTTGATTATTTTTAAAGTGAATACATTCTAGTGAAAAAAAAGTGAAAAATAAAAAAACTCTTTAAAATCTAACACGAGGTGCCTAGATCTGTAGTAGTTGCTGCCTTAAGTTAACCGCCATTGAAAATGACATTGATTAATGTAAGTAAAGCAATATTTGTCCATTACATCAAAGTGTAAATATTGCCAGATACTTGGCTACAATTGGCTATGGGCAATTGGCTAATGCTAAAGCAGCTTTCTCATACTTGAGTTTAGCTAGACGAGGGATTCCATAGCACTGTTATTAACCTGCAATCCTGTGATGTGGCATTCATTGTGATGAATTTGGGTGCAAATACACCCCTGTACAGCATATTAATTGATATTGTAAAAGCTGCCAACTAACTATGTTACTTCGTTACACTTTGTTACCTATGACCAATAACAACTAGCCTATAGCATGGTCTTTTGGGCAACTAACTGACTCTAGAATAACAACAATATAAACATCATATGGTTGTTTGGCATAGATTAACAGTTCAGCAACACTACCTCATATGAACTTACAGCTAATTGAAAGTCAGTCAAACCCAATGCGTACTGTGTTATTAACTCCATAAGTATATGAGTAAAGTTATAAAGTGTTATGTGACATTGTCGTAGCTTAGGGTCCATTGCATTCAGTGATCATGCCCTTAGCCAATTATAGCCAAGTATCTGCCAATATTTACACTAGAATGTAATGGACAAATATTGCTTCACTGACATTTATCAATGTCATTTTCAATGGCGGTTAACTTAAGGCAGCAACTATTACAGATCTAGGCACCACGTGTTAGATTTTAAAGAGTTTTTTTATTTTTCAATAATCACGTTTTTTTTCACTAGAATGTATTCACTATAAAAATAATCAAAAATTAGTGTGGTGTGCACCATTAATGTACTCTCTGTGAATGACAGATTGACTTTGTCAACCTTTCATCTAAGGTTAACTTTAGGTGTTTTAGTGGTTGGGAAGGGGGTTCACTTTAAGGGTTTTAGTGGTTAGGGTAAGGAGTTGAGGTTATTAGAGTAGGGGTTAAGATTAGTGGTTTTAGGGCTAAGGTTCAAGACTTATCTTCGTGGCAAAGCGGCCGGCAGCGAGAGGTCCCGGAGGCGAGTTCACTTGCATCTAAATCCTGGCAGTCACTTGGTCGAGGCTAAATGGCTGCGACCAACTGTCCTAGACCAGGAAAACAAGGGTTTGCTTCATTTCCTGCTTGGTCTCTCATGGGAACTTGGATTGTGTCCTCCCCCGATTTACCCATTACTACTACATGTAACTAAAATAGTTATTTACAGTAGGTCATTTTTTAACCAAAGCCTAATCCGCATGTGGGAGTTTTTGCCTTATATATTGTGTTACCTTTGAAGATCCATCAAATAATATAGTGCCACGAAACCTAATAGATGGTAAAATGTATCTTAAACTCATCTCTTTTACAAATAATAGATTTCTAGTACTTTATTTTGATTTTCATATTTCTGTGCATAAAAAGCGTTTCCCCTGCAGATAACCCATCAGCTAACTTGTTTACTGAAATAACTAAGCACAAACATATCCATGGCAACAGATTGAAAAAATATACGTGCTGATTCTACTCTGCCAGTAGAATATCAAGAAAATTCTAATAGATATATCACTGGGCTAGAAGAAGAAACTAACAAAGCTATGTTCAGCAGTGCAGTAAAAAAATGTGAAGCTGCAGTACTCTATGAGCTAGTGAAGATGATTATTATTACTACAAAAATGTTAGTGATATACAGCAGGCTATTGTACATACAGTAACCATGTTTTGAGAGAAAAATCAAAATGCTCTTTTTAATAAGACCACCAAATACATTGTATTAGCCTTGGGAAGCAAATATGTCTTTATTTAAATCTTCTGGTGAAAATACAATATTTTACCAATTGGAATAAATATGCTCATGAGCCAGGCTTCACCAATGGATCTGAGAATACAGAATTTCAGAATTCAACTTTTGGACATGTATGTTAACTGATGAAGTTAATGCAATGTTCATGTAGCAAGTAATAAGGACAAAACAGGGTGAAAAAAATAAATATATTTCCTCTAAACACTAAATTGTAAAAAAAAATTGGGACATTAGCTGGTATTGTATGTAACTTTATATTACAGTATTTCTATAACTGACAATTTGAATATTTAGCACTGCTGCATCACTGTCATGGATGGATTATATGGTCCTCTATCCAATCCCCCAGACATACTTCCCAATCAATTTGACAGTATCTAACTTCAAACCTTTCTAATGTCCTTGTCCATAAGAAACAGTTGAAATAGCAATGAAAGACTTTCCTGTTTTATTTATAGAAACTTTCTACTAAGACTTACCCTTGTCTTGCAGTTTTGTCTTTCACCATCTATTAATAATAATAATAATAATAATAATAATAATAATAATAATAATAATATTAATAAGTGTGTGTGTGTGTGTGTGTGTGTGTGTGTGTGTGTGTGTGTGTGTGTGTGTGTGTGTGTGTGTGTGTGTGTGTGTGTGTGTGTGTGTGTGTGTGTGTGTGTGTGTCATAGGCATAGCTCCAAGACTATGAAACCTAGACACCTGAAACTGTGCATGCATACTAAGGGGGCACTAAGGATTTTTTTTCTCTTGTTACAGAGAGGCTGCTGATTGGTCGGTTTCTTGGCGCAAGGCCACTCATTTGTCTTTGTTTTGAAGGGAGGTATGTGATTGGTCACAGCACTGAGCTGGCGGCATTCAGAACATTCCTTAGGGGGAGAGCATAGGCTGTGAAATGGGGGTGTAGGAGAGGGAGGGGGAAAGGTGTGGGTTTATGAGCAAGGGGGAGTGGTGGTGGTATACAAGAGGGAGGGGGATAGGTGGAAGTGTAAGAGAGGAAGTGGGAGAAGTGGGAGTGTAAGAGAGTGAGGGGTAGAGGTGAGGGTGTGTAAGAGAGGGGAAGAAGAGTGAGAGAGAGGGAGGAAGAGTTAGGGGAGGAAGAGTTAGAGGGGGAGAGAAATACATGAGGAAGGCGAGGATGAGAGGGGGAGTGTGAAAGGTGGGGGTGTAAGAGTGGGAGGGGAAGAAGTAGGGGTGTAAGAGAGGAAGGAAATTGATGGGGCGTGAGTCTCACTGAGGGGGGAACATCACTGATTGAGTGTGGCAGTGAAGAGTGTGGCTGTCACTATAATATGGAGTTTCAAGTCTGCAATGGAAAGGATTACTCCAGAGTACTGCAACCCATGCAAAGTGTGTTCAAAATCATGCAAAAATCATCTGTCTTTTCTATAATGTTTACCCAGGTGGTCCTCCAGGCAAAATATTCAAACAACTTTACACACAAACAAATTAATGTTCCACCACAACGCAACCATGTGGTCTGTGGTGAGGCCACTCTCTCAGTAAAAGTAAAAGAATGATATAGCATTTATGTTGCACTCCACATCCGCCAGCAACAATAGAGAAGCTGATAAAAAGTAAACATGGTATTGTATCTATTAAAAGAGGCAGATGAACGGATGTATTGACAAAATAGGAAGCGTAATCCTTTATGTAATATGTTTAGATAACACAAATACTAAATCTTCATTTTCGGTAGAGGTATTGTATGTCTAATATGTTCTCTGATGCGCTCTCTGTAACTCCTAGAAGTACACCCCACATATTAGACACTGCCTCTACAATTAAGTAAGTACGCAACATTGGTAGAATAACAAATTATATACTGTATAATTGGATAATAATGACCATAACAGTCTACAATATTGGCACCTCTTTGGTCTACATTTAAACATGCCTGAATTAGTCATCCAACTGGATGCATAAACTTTTTAGTCTGGAAAAGACTAGATTATAAGATTTTACTTAAAGTACGTACCCATCCTTCCAAAAGGTGGAAGATGTCACATCTAAATGTAAGATACAAAGACGTTTATTTTTAATATTGCTAATAGCTTTTAATTCAACTGTAATTTGTAATAAACCTAGGTTTAGAAGAGGAAATTATACTTCTAATCAATCTAGGCTTTTAATTTTAAACTAATTTTATTAATCAAATCTCTATGCTCAGTGGTACTAGCTCATCTAAAGGCAGTTCTAAGCATACAACTAATAAATTGCAAGCCAATTTTGGAGCAGTGCAGGGTTTTTGTATTTGTTTCCCATAAATGTACAACCAATTCCCTTTCCATTGAAGCCCATTCCATAAGGTATTGAAAGTTATATCATTACTTATGCATTCTGCTATAGGTATAGGTCTGAGCACCCCTTATTCTGGTTATTTAGTTTGGAGGAGTTTGGCTCCTTGTAACAGGGACATACCACTGTTTGAAAAAAAACTGCCTCTAAATCCAGCAGTGTGCTGGTTAATTGCACACAGGCAATCGAGACTCCACCTGACTGATTAGGATCTTAGAAAAAGCCTGATGTGAGAAACAGTAGAGAGATTCCATAGCTCACATTTGGGCTTGCATAAGGAGAAAGAGGACTGCAGAGATTTCCTTAGCCCACAACTGGGTTGACCTGAGGAAAATTGGATGTCTTGATGCACACAAAAGGACTGTATGCTGACAGCAAGACAAGGGACAAGGGGACAAGACCTCTATACCTGGACACAGAGAGCGCCACAGCACACAAGGATGCTGACCCAGGAGAACAGAGAGGCCTTCCCCTACAGCTAAAACAAAGGAAACAGATAAGAGACTTTCTTGTTGGACTGTTGTGTATATATATGTTTAGGATAGTAACCAGCTTAGCTACTCACCCAGTTAGAAAGGGCTGGAGCAAAGGTTTAGTTATTCTTCAAAGTGGAGTAGGCCTTTATTTTGTTTGTTTTTGTATGATTTTCCTTGTTAAAGGAACAGGTGCAATAAAGCCAAGATATAATTTCACCCTAATCAGCCTCCATTAATTGTACCTCTGCACACATCTATTACACCTCTCCTTTTAGGTTCTGAGCTCCTATCAGTAGATATATCAGCAGATATATCAGTAGAGAATGTTACATCAAGAAAATCAATGGACTTCTGATAAAGGTAAAACTCGCCTTGTATACATTGTCAGTAGCCCCATTCACAAGCTGTGTCCTCCTATTCAAAAAATACATAATCTATATACAGTAGCAGCTATAACAAATAAAATCTGGTATCAAATGGTTCCTATCTCCAAAGACATGTATCGCCTCCCACCACCTATAAACATATTGGTGAAGGAGGGGGCAAGCTTGACCCCCATGGTAGTACCTATGGAGAGAAAGAAAACACCATCAAACATAAAATGTTTAAGTGTAAGTAGAAATGAAATGGCTTGAACAAGAAATTCAATATTGACAGCAGCATTGTAGCTGATAAAAAAAGGATCAACTGCCGTAAAATAATCTGAATAAAAAAATAGAGGAATAATTCCAAATAAGCTAAATAAAGAGGTGTAATGCAAATATTCTGGATTCCGCCAATAACTTGCACACTTTGAGTCAGTAAACAATCTTAGAGATTAAATCAAAAAGGGGTTTTACTTAGCTTCGGTTATGTTCTCATTTACAGCTTGCACAGCTTAACAGCATGCAACAGGAAAACGCCCCAAACACCCGGGGAAGCCTCAAACAGTCTAGTCTGATCTAGAGAGAGCGAGGTGAACTCTTGGCCAGGACACATGCATGGTCCGTGGAGAAGCTTCTGGCACTATCCCCAGGCTAGGCTCTTATTTATAGCATTTTGTGTTAGGCTTCCTCCAATCAGTTAACACAAAGAAAAGTGCTTAGGCGCTACGTGCAATAAAATAAAATACTAACAATAATAACACAATGTGTACAGGGCAGCCAGGAACACTAGCAGAACAACACCAGAGAGAACACAAAGAACATATACAGACCAGCGCCCAAAAAGAGTCCAAAGTCCCTAATAGAGTCCAAACAGATGGAAAGGAAGATATCCAAATGCTCCAATCACTGTAAAATCTCCAATCCGGGGGTCCATGACATAGGGACAGAAACAAAGAAAAATAATAGTGTAATACGTAATGTTAAAATGGGACACTGGAGTTACACTGGTTGTGAGAAGTGTCAGTCAAGTGAAGCAGGAAGCAGCATCATTGAAGCTGCAGTACTGGCAAGCAGGAGTGTGGAGTTCCCTTACTCGGCAGCCATCTTGGAGTGTGTTTTGAAGCTAGAAGGAAAGATACTACACAGGGAGCCCCTGAGGACCCAAACTGCTGAAGGCGTCTGCCCCACTTGTCTACACATGCTTGTTATTCCAGTCCTGCTGTAAGTAGGGTTTTGGGTTTTAACCCCTTGATGATCCTATGCAACAGGCTCTGTTTTTTTTATTAAATAGTTATTTTTCTTTCAGCTTGATTGTTTTATGTGTGTCTTCTGTTAAGTGTTTCATGTTGTTTGTCCCATTTTAACATTACGTATTACACTATTATTTTTCTTTGTTTCTGTCCCTATGTCATGGACCCCCGGATTGGAGATTTTACAGAGATTGGAGCATTTGGATATCTTCCTTTCCATCTGTTTGGACTCTATTAGGGACTTTGGACTCTTTTTGGGCGCTGGTCTGTATATGTTCTTTGTGTTTCCTCCAATCAGTGATGAGTGTTGTATCAAATGCATACTTTAACTGATGAGTCACACTTCCTTTGTAGTAAACAACTCTATATATGGTAAACATGTGACAGAGAGAGAGAGAGAGCTCTGCTCATCCAAAACACATGTCATGGCACACTTAAGATGATGAGTGGTCATACATATGACAAGAGAGAGAGAGCTCGGCTTACTTAAAGCACATGTTATGGCATACTTCAGCTAATAAGTGGTACTTTCCAATACAAGAGGCCACATTCAAAGTTAGCCAAAAATAAGTGGATTTCCACTTAATGTCCTGAATCAAATTGAGGATGTATTTGGTGACATATAGGAGAAGGGTGAGGGAAGGCTGGGTTATTTAAGAGGTGGCCACCTCCAAGTCTACCTCTCTCATCCTCTGACTATCTCCCCAAAAGGTATACAACCACAACATCACCATCAAACCAGCAGATAAAGGAGGTGCAGTGGTGCTTATGAACACAAATAAAAACATAGAAGAAGGCAATTGACAACTCACAGACACCACCTACTACAGGAAACTCACACATGATCCAACCCAGGAATATACAAAGCAACTCATGAATCTCGTAAAATCATTCCCTAACCACCTGCAACGACAATTGAAGCAACTAATATCTGACAACCCAGGAGTTAGGATCTTCAACAAGCTTCCCAAAATCCACAAACCAGGAAACCCCGGTAGACCTATTATAACAAGTATGGATACACTCATTGAAAAAAATATCAGGCTTAGTGGAGAATATCCTCAAACCATTAGTCAGAAGCACCAACAGCTTCATTCAAGATATCACAGATTTTCTCAATAACCTTAACAACATCAACCAACTACCATCCAACACAGCTACTTACCATGGATGTAGAATCCCTTTACAGCAACATCCTCTGGATGGTATTGAGGCATGCCTGCAATTCCTTACAACATTTCTCCTGGATCAGAAATACAGTGCTAATGTAATTACCAAACTGATACAGTAGAATACATCCTCACACATGACTACTTCAGCTTCATCAAGGAAATGTACCTACAACTAATGGGGACTGCAATGGGTACCAAGATGGCACTGCAATATGCCAATCTTTTCATGGCAAATCTTGAACAAAGATTCCTAACTACATGCCCCCACAAACCCAACAAATGCGACAGATACATTGATGGCCTGTTTCTAATACGGCAGAGGGCGAAGGAAACATAAAACAATTCCATGAGTCCCTGAACTCATTCCATCCATCAATTAAACTCAAAATGGATTATTCGGCAAACCTAGAAATCTTTCTACTGTAAATACAACAGTAACACTGAAAAATGGCAAACTACACACATCTGTATACAAGAAACCAACAGACAGATGCAATTACCTCCACAACTCCAGCTTCCATCCCACTCATACAAAACAAGGTATCATACACAGCCAGGCTATAAGATAACACAGCATATGCTCTGACACTGAAGACAGAAACAGGCATCTCACAACCCTGACCGAATCGTTCAAACAGAAGAGATACAAACCAAAGACTATTGCCAAAACTATTACATCTGCACTAAAAGCCCCACGAGAACACCTGCTACAATACAGACAGAAAGAACCTACCACACATATACCACTAGTGGCCACATACAACCCTACTCTAGAGGGAATACAAAAAATAATCAAAGTTCTGCAACCGGTGCTGGCAGAGGATGTGACATTAAAAGAAATCTTTCCCAAACCTCCCATTCTTGCTTTCCAGCAACCACCAAACCTCAAACAGAAATTAGTCAACAGAAAACTTCATAACAAACTTAAAGACACTGATAATGGAACAAAACCGTGCAACAACACACGTTGCAAACTCTGCAAACATATATTCCAAGATCCCACAGCCAGTCACAACCATGGAACACTCAATATTAAAGGATCATACTGATGCACATCCAGGGATGTGGTGTATATGATTCAGTGCAACAAATGTGACCAAGGATGCTACATTGGGGAAACCAGCCAAAAACGTCAAGGCAGAATGAATATGCACAGACACTCTATACTCCACCACGAAGAAAGAAGATACTGATCACCTGTGGGACATACTTTCTCACAACCAGATCATTCCATAAATGGTTTAAAAATAAAAATCCTCAATGGAATGTTTAAACGCACCCAAGAACGGAAAACAGTTGAACTCAGAATGATAAGACTCTTTGACACCAAAACAAAAGGACTTAATGAGGTACAGAAAAGAAAAGAAGTGGGGAGGAATATAGAACTCTTATCTAGGAAAACCCGCCGAGGGTGGCTGACCACCACTCAGACCCAGGACTATAAGGACCTCGTTGACCTGCAAGACCCCCAGAACGACAGGGGATCTAGAGTCCTGTTAAATCAATATGACAGTACTGGTTGAGGAAGGGGCCGGTGTGCCCCGTATGGTGTTGTAAATGAACCAGGATTGCCAGGTCCTTTGGTATTTGGAGAAAGAGTCTCTGAGAATACTTGTTACTCTCTGTATTTATAGGTTAAAACAGATCTCATGTTTTATTCTCATAAGTGTGGGAAGTTTGGGTTTCTTACAGTATGAAGCTATAGCACACCTAGGGCCTCATGCAGTAAAGTCCGATAGAAACGATCGTCAGGGTTTTGAAATCACCATTTTTTTGGTGACCACGGTATGCAGAAAGCCCTGAATACCAGTGAGAGCAACATTTCCAAACATGGCGAGTTGCCGGCGGCGATAGGACCTGCCCTCCGCAAAGGGCTCAACCGGCGAGTTGTATCTGCTGCAGAGAGATCCGCCTCTCTTTGCGAAAATCTTGCCAGAAATAAAAATATTTTAACATTTAAATTTTATTACTTGTGTATTGTAGCAGGGGGTCCCCGGAGCAGAACCGCATTGATTTGAGGTCTGGGGACCCCCTGCTTCCCGAGATACAGGGGGTGCCGGTATCTCCTATGCATTGAAATGTCCCGATCACGTGACGTGAGACATTTCCATGCATAGGAGATACCGGCACCCCAGAACAGGGCCTGTATCTCGAGAAGCAGGTGGTCCCCGGACCTGAAATGAATGTGGTTCTTCTCCGGAGACCCCCTGCTCATCTACAATAGTCATAAAATTTTAATTTAAAAATATTTTGTAAGCACCAATACACACACCCCCACCCGTGCCCCCACCTACTGTTTATTGTTACATGATTTATTTTGTTACGCACACAATTAATACCCCAGGCCGGCGTGGGTCCGCGGTGGTCCCGACGGGTGTCTACAGGTCCCGCAGTGCACCCCGGGGGGGTACCCACGGGTGTCTGGGGGCCTTTGGGTTGTCCCCACTAGGCTCTGTGGGCCTCCAGGTGGTCCCTGTGGGTCCCAATGGGGTCCACGGGTGGTCCCACTGGGTGTCTGGGGGTCCATGGGTCGTCTCCACAGGTGTCTGGGAGCCCTCGGGTTGTTCCCACGGGTGTCTGTGGGGCCCTCGGGTGGTCCCTGTGGGTCCCGCAGCTGTGGGACCCCTGGTTCTTCCTCGCAGGTGTCCACGTGGGTCCTCAGGTGGTACCCATGAGCATCCAGGGTCCTCAGGTGGTCCCCGTGGGCATCCAGGGGTCCTCAAGTGGTCTACGTGGGTCCCAGCAGGCCTGCGTACCATTCCTATATGTAAAAAATAAAACATGGCCTACATTTCAATAAATACACACCCCCCAAACACATACAGTTCAGAAATGGGCAAAATAACTATTATCCAGATATGGATAATAGATTATTTGCCCATTATTAATCGCAACATTAGCAAGCATACATAAAGTAAATAAAACCGTTCTACCTACCCCTGGCAATGTGAAGGGTGTCCTCATCAGCATACTGTAGGTCCCTGTCCTTCGATGCCAGAAAGCAAACATAATAAATACAATCTAATGGCCCCTAGCCCCTTAATCACCTTAGCGGTTAATAACCGCTATAGTAATTAAGGGGTTAACCCACCCTGCCCAGCTACCCACCCGGGAGGCCTAACCACCCACCCCGGACCCACTATACCCACCCTATACCCGTTGAGTGTCATAGTGGTACATCATACCCATATAATATAGGCCTGATAAGCCACTAAAACACACAATGGGCACCTAACCAAAATACATTAATGCACAAAAGACACAATAATAAAACATTCCAAAACACCTAAACACCCCAATTCAATAAATTAAAACACTAGCCAACAAATGCAATTAATACAAGCACTGACCAACACAACAAGGAATTCATTCAACCATTAACTAACAAAGCAATTAATTAAAAAACAACTCAGCTAAACTACAAGGAATTAAGTCAACCATTAACCAACAAAGCAATTAATTAATAAAATAACTCGGCACCACAACCATTAAAAGCATTACCCAACACAAGACATAATGAATTAAAAAAGAAAATCAATCACCAAAAAAATTAAAATGAATGCAGCAAAATGACAAACAATTACATCCACATAATAAACAGAAATAGAGAAAAATCACACTCAATACAAAGCAAGCAATTAAAAAAAATGATTGACCTAATAATGTATTAATCTGTACTCTAAAGTGGTACAGATTAATACATTATCAGTCAATGTGTAATTAAAAAATTATTAAAAATTAAATTGAAAACCTGTAAAAAAAAAATACATTTACATACATTCAATATTTTACATACCTTTAGAAGCATTAGCCCTCCAACTCCCGGGGAATCAGGAAGCTCATGTACCGCGAAGGCCTGAAACTGCATCCGATGCCATCCGCCATGAAGATCTGGATCAGGTATCCCAATTCTTCTTTCTTTTCTTTTCAATCCGCTTCTTTTATCTTCTTCTGTAATTATTTTTTAATTTTCTATATCTTTTCTTCATCTGTCAATCCAAACGCCCAATGGTAGATCCACAACACGATGTTGTCTTGTTGGCTTCTTAGGCTCAAATGAGGCATCACGGCCTTAAATATGGCTTGTGACGTCACATTTGGGGCATGAAATGGTTCAACAGCCATCTGATTGGCTGTTAAAACCATGAGCCCTTTTTTTTTTAATGACGTCATTTAAAGTGAATGAAGCCAGCCAATCAGAATGGCTGTGCTTCATTTCCCTTTAACATGACGTCTCTAAATCCAAGATGGCCGACGTCACATGGTATTTCAGCCAATCAGATTGTGGGAACTAATTCCCCAATCTGATTGGTTGTTGAATACCATCTGCCAACAAGTCACAGATTTTCATGACTAGCTGACCACAAAGGGCTGAAAAGGGTTAATATACACATATAATGACACTTCCTATGCCTATTACCCACTTTAATGTCTAGTAAAGCTTTACTAACCACTAAGGTAAGGAAGGGGTTAATTCTAGGAGGCCTAACCCCCATCCCTGGTGAAAACTACCCCCTCCACCAACCCTCCCTACTCCCTACTCCCTACCCACATCCCCCCGAAACAAACTCACACCCCCTCTAGAGGGGATAATATCTAATATTTAATATCCCTATTAGCCAAATGTGGCTAATAGTGGTTTTGGGTATTTATCAATTAAAAAATAAATGTAAAATTCATGTTTACCCTAAAACTGGTCACTGTGGCTACCTAGACCATATCAATGGGGGCCCCCCAACTAAACAAAGTAATGGTCAATAGCCCTATTAGCCAAATGTGGCTAATACGACTTTTGCCCATTGAAAGCATAAAAAAATACATTACACAAAATATGCATTACAATACATTAAAACATAATCCATTGACTGTCACTATGGCTACATAGGCCCTCAATGGGGTTCTAGATAGCCACATTGGCAATCCATGTAGACCTTAGATAAATAAAAGAATCACTTACCCCTGCTGGGATGAAGACTATCCTCCTCATCCATCCTCAAGGACACCTGCTGCAAAATCCAATAAAGGGCAGATGCCCAAACATACAAAAAAATTCACCAAACAATCCCTGCCCAATGGACAATAAAAGTAAAAATACAAAATCAATGCAAAATTATCCATACCCGATTACACAAAAATAGACAAAAACAATCGGGAACAATAAATCCCTGCCCGATGGCATAAACATTTTTTTTTTAAATCGATCCAGGGCTGATGGCCTTCTTCCAATCTGATACCATCCTGGGTGAAGGATGATGGATCCTCAACTTGACCCAAAGCAATGGATCCTTTACTGATAGAAGAGCAGTCTCCAGTGAGTATTTCTTCTTTTTTCTTCTTTTCTTAATTTCTTTATTTCTTGAAAGCTGTTTTCTTTATTCTCTTTATTCTTCCAGGTGGAGACTGGATCTCTTATTCCAGTCAAATTAGACATTCTAGGCCTTACATATGACATCATATTCGACCAGTTACATGGTAAACCAAGCAATTCTATTGGTTGATGTAACAAGTGATCCCATCAATTTGGGTTGAGAATTACCTTTCAACCAAAACTAATGGAATCCTATTGTACATCAATAAACCTGATTGGTTGATGTGCCATGTACCTTTACTTTTGGTGCTGTGAGGTCACCTTAAAGGCAAGGAATCACATGGTACTTACCAACCCATTATGTACAGTACCATTACAATAACCTCTGTTCTGTGACCATGCTACCTGTTGCTAAAGCAGCAATCCTGCTTTCCTTTTTTTCGAGTTATAGGTTTGAATCAGGTTCTATGGAGCTGAACCGCATTCATATCAGCATGGCCATCATCTTGGTCATTTGATATCCTTTGATATCAATTAGAGTACCACCAATTTCCAGCAATAGCAATTTACTCTTGCGATATGTACTGACGATTGCCATTTTAATTTCTTCACCCTTGTGATGATGTCACAAACTTTTGTTTGGTTTCAAACAAATTCAATATTTTCCTATATCTCGGTAATACCTAGCACACATCTCTCCGTACTTCTTTGAGTTGTTGGAAATTCCTGAATTTTCTTCACATTTATGGTTTGAATATACTGGTCAATCACTTTCCTTTTGAGACACAGTGGAAGATTCCCTTGTAAAATTGTCTTGTTTCTTCCAAATGTGCTCCATCATATCCTCATTCTCCTATTCATTAAATACTCATGGTTGCCATCTATTGATACTTGCTGGACAAGCTAGATAAAGTCTTTGACTTCTTCTGGTTCTTGAATCTTTCTATCTTTGTAGAGCTGACAAGTTTGTTGAACATCACTTTGGTATTGCTGAAATTCATATGGAGGCCTACCTTCTTAATTTCATTGGTGTGTTCCCTGATATGTTGATGGAGGTCTTCTGGACTCGTGGCAAAAATAACGTGATCTGTAAGTCGTAGGTAACTCAGGTATTCACCATTGATTGTGATTCTCATTTCTTCCCAATTAATGTCCTGAACAATTCTTGAAGTGTTGCTGTGAAAAACATTCGAGATATACCTGTAGTGTCTCCCTGTCATACCCCCTTGCAGATACTTACCTAGCTTGTATCTTCATGTTATCTAATGGTTGATTCTGTAAATCTAATGGCATTCTAGTAAATGTTCCTTTACTATCAATGTACACTTCTTCACTGCTTTGCCTTCTTAAAGTCCTTAAATCTGCTGAGGTGTAGACAGAATTAAATGCTTTTTTTGTAATTTACTAATCCTAAACTGAGTTGGACCTACTTTGGGAAATCATTATTTGAACAACTTGGATGTGGCTCATTGTGTTGTATCCGCTGCAAAATCCTGATTGTTCTTAAGGCTGAGCAAAATCTATGGTCTTTTGCAGCCAATTAGTTAGTATGTTCATAAAAAAAAGTGAAGGAATTTAACTAATAACTAATAAACTGGTCTGTAGTTCTTGAGGTGTTTTTTTTATCTCCTTTCTTATGGATGAGTGTGAGAAACCCATGCAGAGGTATACTCAGGGAGACCGATTTGGGGGAAATTAAATATGGCTTTATTTAGCCTGTCACTTTAAACAGCAGTTTAAGGCAAAACATAATACTAAGAAACAAACAAAACTAAATAAACAGTACAGGCCCTAACTATCTGACTGGCAGGATAGGCCATTTCCCAGTCCCCAAAACATACAACAATTTATCAGGAGGTTAACACAAGGTGAACCACGCTACTGCTAAATACTGAATGTGTATATAGAGTAAGGTGCTGTGGGTGATAAGGTAGGTAAACAGCAAAGAAGCAAGAACCCAACTAAAGCACTCAATACCCTAATAGTAATGTGACAACATTAAAATGAAATCTTTAATGTTATACTGATTAAAATAATGGTGTTTAAAATCCAACTGGGAGACACACATATATAAACCCAAAGTTGAGTGTACATGACGATTTATCAGGAGAGCAATATATATATGAAAGTCTTATCTGACTGTACTGGTCCGGCGTCTCCGGTTTCTCCAGGTTCACTTCAGATGCAGGCGTTGCAGTCCTGCTGTTCCCAGGAAATCTGTTGTCAGCACAAAGCCCTGGTGTGTGCTCAAGATTATTTCCTCGTGTCAGCACAGTTGTGTGCTAAGGAGTCTCTCTGGGTTTTACCCCAGCAACGGTTTTTTACCCTCGTCTGATTACCAGGTGGAGCTGGTTAATTGACTAGCTTCAATTAACCAGCTTTCTGCAGGATTTCTCAAATCACTAGAGTCAGCTTTATTTAAACAGGTTACAATGAGGATAACTATTGATTGTTGATTGATGTTTTTATCGTTTTTTCAATCAGTTTTCATCTTTCCTTTTTTGTATTCAGATATAATTTGCAATGAACCAATCAGTGTCAAAATGGTTAAGGACTGTGCAATCATCAATCACATTTATTGTTACCTAGAATATACTGTAGTTATTATTCCGTAGCTTTATTCTGTTGAGTCCACTCCATGTCCATTTTCTATTTGGAGTCTTCTTGATGAATGAATTCATGAAGTAGAAATGTTCACATTTTGCCAATTCTACCAATCTGAAAGCACAGCATTCAACACTATTTTACTGCAAAGGGACATATGAGTAAGCGTGCAGATGCAATTTTGACATATTTGCCCGCCTCCATAGAAACTGCAGAACTACTTGATGTGATGCTCATTTTGATCTAGTGAATATTTGATGATTGGAGATTTAAAAAAAACTAAAATGACTTTACTTCTTGCTGGACTAGTCACTTGGGATGGTGATGCACTGTTTATGTTTAGCTCAGATCTTAATGTTCTTAAATATTCAAAGACTGAGCTTGTTCATAAACTGAAGTAGAAGACTGTGCTTCTGTGTATAATCATTAACAAAAGGGAGAGTACATTTCCCTTGAAAAGGTCTTAACGTTTGGTAAAAACAAAATGTAACCTATATGTTGTTGTTGGACCTCAGAAGGTGGGTTTATTTTCTTAAATAATTTCAGTATCATACAGTAAGTTTTAAATTAATTATGTCTGTTATAAACACATTAACTGCTGGACTAAGAAAATAATATATTGTTGAGTTTCATGCATTACAATGTAAAAATGGCATCTATGATCTATTCATCACTTTTTCTTTGTGATAATACCGTCAGCAGTGAAGAGACTAATACTACTGCCTAATTCTCTGCTGAATTATTTAAGCCCCACTAAGACTATTAGATTACTCATACTACTTTTTCCTTCAATTCCTAAATGCTCGGCAATTTATTGTTTTGCAATGCACAGATATAGCCAACGTTATTGCAAAGTTTCGTGTGCTCCTACGGGTGAGATGGAGTGATAGCCCCACCCATTCCTCACGTGCAGCTCATTCCAAACAATGGCCGCTTCTCATGCTGTGGCTTTGTGTATATCCCACTGCGGTATGCCAAGCGTTGCAATAACATTGGCTACATCTGTTTTATAGACAACACTGGCACAAAACAATAATGACGGGCTGGCCATATTGGTCTTTACGAGCAATGATATTATTTAATTGATCACCTTAATAGAGACAAGGTAAGCAAACCAAACAAACTGTGACATATACAAGGGGAGTGCAAACTTTTGATGCTACGCCCCCGTACCTGGCCTCCCCTGGTCTCGCGCCTCCGCTCCTACCTGCCAGCTGCGTCAAACAACGCTCCGGGGTCGCAGGACGTCACGCAAAGTGACCCGCGGCGTCATTTGATGGCGGTGACATCATGTCACATGACCCCGCGGCGTCAACTGATGCCGCGCTGCCATAGAGACGCGTTTGAAGCCCGGTAAGTGTTACTGTTGCAGAGGACTCACGCGATCCCCGGCATTTCATTTAAATGCCTTGGGAAGGAGGGTGGGACCTCTGCAAGCGCCCTCCCCCCCCCCCCCCCCAGACAAATCTCCTGCCCCCCTGGGGGGCACCCCCCCAATTTGCGCACCGCTGACATATACAGTGGCGGTTTTTGACATACAGGTAAAGGTACCGTAATTTTTGTTTGCCTTCTTCTGGACCAATAAGTAAGTATAGATATAGGATAAAGTATCTGTTGTCTAAATGTAGCATAGGTTGAACTTGATGGACGCATGTCTTTTTTCAACCTCATCCACTATGTAACTATGTAACTATGTAATTGCTTTCTTGTTTTGCATTGTAATTAAATAACTATCCAATAAGAAGCTTCAAGAAAAACTATTGAGGCTCCCAATTGACCCACATGACACAGGAGATTTAAAATGCTATTTTGTTTCCACTGAAGGGGACTGAAAAGCAGGTACTTTTGCTAGTAAGTCTCACAAACGGAGGTGTACCAGAGCTGAAAATAGGTCAGTTCAGCGCAGAAAACAATAGGGGGCTTCAAGGATAGTTATTGTTTATATAACAAATCTCCCCCACTCCCCCCAGGGACATTTGGCTGTTACGTGGGTTACCTTGGTGCTGTATGGACTCATCTGCTGTATGGACTGTCAGGAAGCCTGAGTTTCCACGTTCGTATGGGGAAAAGCAAGGGAACATCGTCTGGTGCAGTGCCTCCATACTGTAGGGATCAGCCAGGGGCAGGCAGTGACCCCACAAGAACCCCTTTCCAGTAAGTTAGGCAGGAAATATGGAACATTGTACCATTTATTGGCAGGCCAGCAGATTCCATCTCCCACGCAAGAGAGGTACTTCATAAAACCCTAAAATGAACACCTTCCCTCGTATCTTGCAGTCTCTTTGTCCCTGACTAGGCCCCCCAAAGGCTTGAGGCCCTTGGGGCTAGTCATCACCCTCTCACCCCCTGATGGGATGAGGTAGAACCACCTCACTCACTCACAGGCAGGATGCTTCCAACTGCCACTAGCCTGTACCTGAATATGGCTACATTTAAATACAATTAGTAGTGTGCTGCTGGACTCTCATGCTGGCTATGAGGAAGGATATGGATAATAGCTAATTTGCCCATTGTAAAATCAAACATTAGCCAGCCAGCATAAATAAAGTAAATAAACCTTTCAACTTACCCCAGCCATCATGAAGGGTGTCCTCATCAGCATACTCCATGTCCATGTCCATGTCCTCCGATGCCAGCAAGAATACATGAAAAATACAATCTAATGGACCCTAGACCCTTTAGCGGTTAATAATCGCTATAGTATTTAAGGGGTAACCCCCATCACACATTACCCACCAGGGAGGCCTAAACACCAACCCCGGACCCTCTATAGCCACCCTGTACCCATTGATTGGCACAGTGGTATATCATACCCATATAATATGTGCATGATAAGCCACTATATCACTCAATGGTCAACCTAATAAAAATAATTAAGGCCAAAAATACACAATAATCATATAAATACAGAAGCACCTAAACACCCCAACAATAAAAGAACTAAATAGCCTAATAGTACACATCCATATCTGATAATAGTTATTTTGCCCATTACTGTACTGTATGGGTTGGGGGGGAGGTGTATTTATTGCAATGTATTCCACATTTTTTTTGCAACAGGATTGGTACCGCTGGCCAGCGGGGACCCCGGGAACCACCCGAGGACCCCCGGACACCTGTGGGGACCACTGAGGAGCCCAGACACCCACGGGGACCATCCAAGGGCCCCCAGATGCTCTTGGGGACCTTCTGGAGGCCAACAGACACCCGGGGATCCCCCTGGCCACTGATATCAATCCTGTGTATAACAAAATACAAAATGCCCATGGGGACCACCTGAGGAACCCAGGATACGCACGTGGACCCCCTGAGGACCCCCAGGCACACGTGGGGACCTCCCGAGGTGACCACCGCTGGCCCCTAGACACCTGTGGTGACCACCCAAGGACCCCAGACACCCGTGGTGACCACCAGAGGGCCCCCAGACACCTGTGGGGACCACAAAGGGCCCCAGACACCCACCGGAACCCTCGTGGGCCCCCAGATGCCCTCGGGGGCCACCTGGAGGCCAACAGACACTCGCAGGGACCACCCGGGGATCCAAGCTGGCCTCTGGTATCAATCCTGTGTACAAAGAAATACAAAATGCTTATATGTGGGCGCACAGGGGGTTGGTTGTACATTTGTGGTTAGTACATATTGTAATGTTTATTGGGGGCAGAGGGGGTGAGTGAAGGGCCAAGTACCGCTTAACTCACCCTCTCTGATCCCAATAAAGCTGCTGTTTTTCCTTAACCCCTTCATTGCCTTAGTGGTTAGCTGCTAAGTTAATGAAGGTGTCTGTAAATGCATTTTTATTGCATGGGATTCATGCTGGGGGCCTCCGGTGCTGATCTTAATGGGTATCAGCTCCAGAGACTCCCAATCCGATGCAGGAAAAATGCATTTTTTATTCTAAGTCCCCTCTCGGCGCTTCTCACCACCTTCCTGCCAACTTTTCCTGGCGGGAGGATTTTGAGAGGAAATATCTATTCCAGAGCCACGATTAGCCTCGATAAGCTAATCTGTGCAACTAGAATTGCACGGATTTGAAAACCTGCCGATAAGTGGCTTCTCGCCGCTTGTTTTTCTCGTAAAAAAGAAATGCCGACAAGGGCTTTTATCTGCGACTTATTGGGGCTTACTGATTAACAGAGGCCTTGCGCGGTACCCAGCATTTAATTTAAATGTCTTCAGGGATGCGCGGGGCCTCTGTTACCACCGTGCCCCCCCAGAGAATCTCGCCCCCAGTTTGCGCACCCCTGAACTACAGTCCAACATACCGAATATTGGAATTTCTGTGCCCTTTTTTGCAGCCTAAGCAGTAGTAGTAAATGTGACTGGTCGGATGAGCAGGATTTATGTTGGTTTACGTGAGGATCAGGACTTGCAAGGACTTAATCTAAACAGCACAACTCAATTTCCTCTATTGGAGTCATACTTCTCTATTTTCCCAAGGGTTGTTCGTGGGTTTATTGGGCATCTAGCAACATACAGTAATATTCAACAAGTCCGCAATACAAGCATAAAGTGCTGAGAGGGTCTCTACCTCTTCTGAGCATTCTGATAAGGATGTTGTTTCCTGAGTGGTTATGTGCAGAGATGAAAAATCAGTTAGCACTGATTTTAAAAGCCCCTAAATTGATTCTGTTCCCCAGAAAACTTTTCTGGCAGTTGGATTTTAGGTACACCTAAGGTAGTTTGTGGATAGCTGGGTGAAGCCACTGCTTCAGATGCTGCCTTTCTAGTACTGAGGTTATGGTTGCAGATCTCTCAAGGAATGACACATAGTCACATTCACTTCATAAATAATCCATTATTTTAGGTTTTAAATCTGGTTTAACATTTAAATATACTTCACAACCTCTTCTATTTGCTCAATTCCTCTTAAACACTGAGTAACCCAGTAATGAGTTACTAAAGTACTCCTTCAGTTTGACTTGACAAAATATTATACAGACTAGTGTTGCACCGGGTATCAAAAATGACCGGGTAACCGGTTCCAGGTACCCAGCAGGGTAATTTTTTTTCCCCCAGGTAACCTGAACTGGTTACCCAGTAATTTTTGTACCCAGTGCAACACTATGTATAATAGTTTTGGATCACCGGCAGCAGAGGGTAAGGAAGACCATGGTGACATCATGGTGGTGGTGGGAGCAGTGGAAGACATCCTGGTGGGAGTGGCAACAGATAATGTCATTCTTCAGCCGGTGGGAGCAGCTGAAAACATCCTTCACAGCTGGTGCCAGTGAGAGCACGGAAACATGTGACCGGAGCAGGAGCATTACTATTGGACAGATGGGGAGGATCTTCACCAGAAGCCGCGCTCCGCCCCGGCTGTCCAATAGTAATGCTCCTGCTCCGGTCATATGTTTCACTGCTCCCACCGGCACCAGATATGAAGGACATCTTTTGCCATGCTCTACAGGCTGAAGAATAACGTTGTCTGCTGCCACCTCTACCAGGATGATTTCCGCTGCTGCCACCACCTCCAGGATGTCGCCGTCGTCTTCCTCACTCTCCGCCGCCGGCTGCAGGTAAGTCTTCTGCTGCTATGCTCCTGCCATTCTCCAAGAGGAGGACCAAGGGAACAGAGCAGAATTGAAATTACCTGGTACCGGGTTCCAGCCCCCTTGTGCCGGGTCCGGGTAATTTTCAGGTACTGAAAATATTGCCGGTTATGGGGTAATTTCTGAGTACCCGGTACATCACTAATAAAGACATTAAGGTTTTAGCAAAGCTTTATTATACTATTCATGATCTATTTCCAAACCCTTTAAACACTACAATGAACTTCAGATTTGTCTTTTGCACCAGGTCTTCTTTAGGAGTGGCACTCCTTGTTTTTCTTTAACAAAAACCTGCTTAATTAACACCAGAAGCTCCAGTTCGGGAAGCTCTCCATATAAGTACCGTTGTCATACAGTATGTATGATACATCTCAAACGTAACCATTACCCCGATTTTATATGATACACGTTGAGCCATTTTGTATTGTATTATTGTGGGATATACATCAACATTTACTTAATAACTAGTACAGTTTCTAACTAAGGTCAGCGAACTATGTCTAATATATAGTTTAAATATTTGTGAACTCTGAAAGTACAAGCTGTGCACAATATTTTACCTGATTCATCTTGTGTTTCTGTCCTCCACACTAATGATTACATATAGCAAGATGGGCCCTGAAAAACTATTATTATTGTTTAACTGTAAAGTGTCAATATATTCTGCAGCGCGGTACAATAGGGGGTACAGAGATTTGATAATGAGCAAAACAGATTTAAATACAAATGCAGAAAACATTCACAGACAGATACAAAGAGGTAATGGTGGCCATGCTTGTGAGAGTTTACAATCTAGAGGCAATGAGAGACAATGTTGAAATAAAACGTAAAGTGGCTGTTCATTGTGGGATGGAGTATACATCAGGTTGGAGTATGGTCCAGCCATACTGCTCATCCCATTAAGTTTTGAGGGTGGGTATGTTAGGTTGTATTACATGGTGTGGAGATTTGTCCAGCCACACAGCTGGTCTCAATGAGGATAGAAAGGGGGAGGATTGAGTTAGATATATGCCAGATTCCAGATAAACTTCCTTGAAAAAGTGCATTTTCACAGAGTTTTTAAATGTTTGAAAGCTGGGGAAGAGTTTGATGCTATGTGGTAGGGAATTCCAGAGAGAGAGAGAGTAGCACAAGGGAAGTCTTGTAGGTGGGAGTGAGAGCAGGTAATAAAGAAGGAGGAAAGGCAAATTTCATGGGCAGAACTCAAGAGCTTTGTTAGCCAAAGTTAGAGTTTTACATTTTATTCTAGAGGATATGGGATGCCAGTGTAGGGATTTGTGTAGTGGAGCACCAGAATTGGAACAGTGAGTGAGGTAGGTTAGTCTGGAGCAGCATTTTGAATGGATTGGAGTTGGGATAGGTGGACAAAGGGAATGCCAACTAGGGGAATATTAGTTTTTAGTTGTATCATGAGTGAGAAAAGGGTATATCTTAGCAAAATTTCGGGGGTGGAGATGGGAGGACTTTGTGAGGGACTGAATGTGAGAAATGAAGGAGGGATCAGAGTCAAAGATGACTCCAAGACAGTGGGCTTGAGTGACTTGGGACAGGAGACAGGGGAGGAGAGGTAAATTTGGGTTTCATCGGCCTAGAGATATACTGAATGCCAAAAGATTTTATTAGTTTGCCAAGAGAAGAGGTGTAGAGTGAGGAGAGCATAGGGCCAAGGACATAGCTTTGTGGGACACTAACAGAGAGAGGGAGTGACGATGAGGAGAAACCACAGAAGGCAACACTGAAGGAGCGGTTGGATAGGTAGGATGTTAACCAGGACATAAACCAGGAGAAGTCTGCTACATAGAGGCCAATGGAGAGGAGTGGGTTCAGGAAAAGGGAGTGTTCAACAGTGTCAAAGGAAACAGAGAGATCCAGGAGAAATATTAAGGAAAAGTGTCCAGGAGAAATATTAAGGAGAAGTGACCATTAGACCTAGCTGTGAGTAGGTCATTGACCACTTTAGTTAGTACTGTCTCAGTGTTGTGTAGAGGACAGAAACCAGATTGTAGAGTAAAGCAGCGAGTTGGATGAGAGAAAGTGAGTCAGGAGGTTGTATACAAACCACTCAAGTAGCTTGGAGGAAAAGGGGATTAGAGAGATAGGGGGTAGAGAGCGAGATAAAGAAGTTGGGTCAAAGGAGAGTTTCTTTAGAATGGGAGTGATGAGTGCATGTTTGAAAGACGATGGGAATGTGCCAGAGGTGAGAGGGTTTACAAATATGAGATTACAAGGGTGGGGTTTAGTGTGCTAGAGAGGGAGTGGAGATGTGAGGGAATAGGATCAATTGGGCTGGTCGTACACAAGCTAATGAGAGGCGCATGGAGATCTCGTCCTCAGTTACATGGGAAAATGAGCTCAGGGTGGATTTAGATCTACAAGGGGAGTTAGGTTTTGCATGTGGAGCTTGACATGAAGAGATGTAATGTCTGATTGACTGAATCTTGTCTGTGAAGTAGTGGCGAGGTCTCGAGCTGTGTCACAGTAGTGTATGTGATCAGGAAGGACGAGGAAAGGACTGATAAATATGTGAATATGTCATATTTGATTGGAAACACATGTTCATTATCTGCATTTTAGCATCCATCAAACTTGAAAAAGAAAAAGCACTGTGAGGACACATGTTTCTACTGTACCACACTTTTCACCTAGCCTTAGTTAGCATAAACTAAATGTGCTCTGTTTAGAATGGTGAAGCATCTACCTACCCTGTCACACATGGTACCCCTAACTGCTGCCTTTTATATATCCATCTAATTGTTTTCATTTAAAAGCGGTAACTAAAGTTTATTATCACTCCAAGACAATATACAGTATACGTAAATGATTGAGAAGAAGAGGAAGATGATAAGACCAAGACACCTGTCACAGACACCTTGCACTCAAAATGATCCCATTACATCTTCATGCCATAACAATGCAGTAATTTAGTGCTCGTATTTTAATTCCAGTAAGGGTGAACCCACCATCCCATTGTCTATATAAAAGATCAAAGTAAAAATAAAAATGGAGAGTGTACACTGGCGACACACTTTATTCGAGCTTGGCTAGTCCCACGAATTCGGGTATACCCGGGTGTATTGAGGTTTGTGACTGTTTTCTGCCCGAGTGCATTGAGTTATTTTCCAAGCAGGGATTGAAGCATTTTATTCCTGCTGGCTGCAATACTGCACAGTATATATATATAAACTGCATTACAATTCATGAATTTATGCCATCTGGTAGACACGCGAAGCATTGCAGCCTATTAAATCCTAATCATTATCATTTAACAGATCAGCCGCCCATCAGCCAGGCATGAACCCAGGCTGGGAAGGCAAATGCAACGGGGCTTGTCAGAGGTTAGGAGTGGCGCATTCCAGGTATCTGCCAGGTACATACCGGGTATTTGCTCGAATAAAGTGTGTCGGTGCAGTATGAAGACATTTCTTATAATCAAAAATAAATTTGTGTTATTCTTTAAAAAAAAAATGACAATTATAAGAAATGACACCAGATACTGTATTTCATTTAAATGCATTTCACGTTTAAGATCTTTCATTTCAAACTGAATTTATTTCTGTTGTAGTATATAGAATGCGGTCGAAATTTACAGCAAGAAAAAAAATGGTGATCTAGAGCAGGTGTCTCTTTGTATTATGATGACAACGTAAATGACTAGTTTATTTTATCTAACATTCTGCTGTTATGTTAACAACTACTGTAGTCAATGACAGTCATTTTAATAGAGAGACTCCCGCCTGTGCTGTGCCTTACAGTAGATAAAAATACTGGCATTGTAACTGGCATTGTAACCTTCAATAATAAGACTAATTATGCTTAATCTATCCCAATTAAACATTCCTAAAGCATAACAGTGAATTACATTTACTATTTGCTTAAAACATGTTTTCCATAAAGTGCAATTTTTTTGTTCCATTATACTTTTATTTTCAATTAATAGTTTACACATATATTCCATTACCTGTAGTCAATATAACATAATTCTCTTTGTCACTGTTTTAATAGGGCTGTTATCATGGATTAATTTGATTATGATGCCATACTATAATATTTTAATATTTAGGCTCATGTCAACAATAAATGCATGGTTAATACAATTTGGCAGGAAATAAATAATTACATGACTTCAGCCAATTACAGTAATCCCTTGGATTTTTTTAAACTTTATGGAATGTTTACACATAGCACATGCTGAATATAACAACACTTAGGATTTGCGTTAAGAGAACCTGTTGTAGAATTACATTTCGTGTAATTTACACTGGGAACCATGATTTGTACATTTCAGTCTTATTTATCCTATATTGCACACAATAGAGTGAAAAATCGATAAGTTTGAGATGCCCATGACCTACGCCTCTCTTATTCCCTTATAACCGCGTCTTACTCCCACCTACAAGACTTCTCCCCTAAGGCACCATTTCTTTGGAATTCCCCACCATGTACTGTAATACTCTCCCTAGCTTTCATGCCTTTAAAAAGTCCCAAGAAACTATTCAATTTAAGCAAGCCCATCTATCTATGCCCCGATGGCATACATCCAAGAGTTCTCAAGGAGTTAAGCTTAGTAATAGCAAAACCATTATATTTAATATTCAAGACTCCATTTCCACAGGCTCAGTACCATAAGATTGGCGTAAAGCAGATGTTGTGCCTATATTTAAAAAGGGAGCTAGATCACAACCGGGAAATTACAGACCTATAAGCCTGACTTCAATAGTAGGGAAACTACTTGAAGGTTTTATACAGGATAATATTCAGGAATACCTAATGGAAAATAAAATTATTAGTAATAGTCAGCATGGATTTATGAAGGATAGATCTTGCCAAACTAACCTTATTTGTTTCTTTGAGGAGGTAAGTAGGAATCTAGACCAGGGTAATGCCGTTGATGTGGTCTACTTAGATTTTGCAAAGGCTTTTGATACGGTTTCACACAAGAGGTTGGTGTACAAAATAAAGAAAGTTGGACTCAGTAATAATATATGCACCTGGATTGAAAACTGGTTAAAGGACAGACAACAGAGGGTTGTCATAAATGGAACTTTTTCAGGTTGGGCTAAAGTCGTGAGTGGAGTACCTCAGGGATCGGTACTGGGACCCCTGCTTTTTAACTTGTTTATTAATGACCTTGAGGTTGGGATCGAGAGCAAAGTCTCCATCTTTGCTGATGATACTAAATTGTGTAAGGTAATAGAATCAGAGCAGGATGTAATTTCTCTTCAGAAGGACTTGTAGAGACTGGAAACATGGGCAGGTAAATGGCAGATGAGGTTTAATACAGATAAATATAAGGTTATGCCTTTGGGATACAAGAATAAAAAGGCGACTTACAAATTAAATGGAGATATATTGGGGGAATCCTTGATGGAGAAGGATTTAGGAGTGCTTGTAGACAGCAGGCTTAGCAATAGTGCCCAATGTCATGCAGTAGCTGCAAAGGCAAACAAAATCTTATCTTGCATCAAACGGGCAATGGATGGAAGGGAAGTAAACATAAGTATGCCCCTTTACAAAGCATTAGTAAGACCACACCTTGAATATGGAGTACAATTTTGGGCACCAATCCTAAGAAAAGACATTATGGAACTAGAGAGAGTGCAGAGAAGAGCCACCAAATTAATAAAGGGGATGGACATTCTAACTTATGAGGAGAGGCTAGCTAAATTAGATTTATTTACATTAGAAAAGAGGCCTCTAAGAGGGGATATGATAACTATATACAAATATATTCAGGGACAATACAAGGTGCTTTCAAAAGAACTATTCATCCAACAGGCAGTACAAAGGACTCGGGGCCATCCCTTAAGGTTGGAGGAAAGGAAATTTCACCAGCAACAAAGGAAAGGGTTCTTTACAGTAAGGGCAGTTAAAATGTGGAATTCATTACCCATGGAGACTGTGATGGCAGATACAATAGATTTGTTCAATAAAAGGTTGGACATCTTTTTAGATGGGAAAGGTATACAGGGATATACCAAATAAGTATACATGGGAAGGATGTTGATCCAGGGATTAATCCGATTGCCAATTCTTGGAGTCAGGAAGGAATTAATTTTTCCCCTTAATGGGGTTTTTTTGTTTGCCTTCCTCTGGATCAATAAGTATAGATATAGGATAACGTATCTGTTGTCTAAATTTAGCATAGGTTGAACTTGATGGACGAAAGTCTTTTTTCAACCTCATCTACTATGTAACTATGTATGTAACCAGTGTTCGACAATCCTATACATTTACATGCCCGGGGCGGGTGGATTTAACCCCCAGGCGAGTAAACATTGGCCCAAGCAGCACACGTGGTTTTTTTTTAATTTCCCCCGTACACGCTGAAATTTTCCTGCTCGCTCTAAAAAAAAAAAACTCCCCCTACCTGTCTGCTGATTGGCGCGCGCTCCCAGGCTTTGTGGGCGCGTGGCCAGGCTCTGTATGAGCCAGCCCCCAACGAACGGCCATTCTTTCTGCCCGGAGATCTGTTGGAGGGTACGTACTCTCCATGCTGCAGCCCCTCTGCTCCTTCCCTGCGATCCCCCTGGTCCCCACATGGCTCCCTACTCCCCACCGCGGCAGCTCTCCTGTCCTCTGCTCCTGTCCCCTTCCCCTCCTCCTGTCCCCTGCTCCTGTCCCCTGCTCCTGTCCCCCTCCCCTCCTCCTGTCCCCTGCTCCTGTCCCCTCCTCCTGCTCCTGTCCCCTTCCCCTGCTCCTGTCCCCTCCTCCTGTCCCCTTCCCCTGCTCCTGTCCCCTTCCCCTCCTCCTGCTCCTGTCCCCTTCCCCTCCTCCTGTCCCCTTCCCCTCGATCCACCGATCGATGTCCGGGGCGGGAGGTCCCCACTGCTGCAGCCCGGTTGGCTTGCGGGGGGGGGGGGGCTCGGCCCTCACCACGTGCCTCCCATGCGCCAGCTACCTTCATGATGGCGCATCCGCCGCATGAGGTGGGGGGATGTCGGCCTGGCTCCCCCCCCCCACGAGCTTCATGCCGCCGCGGGCTGGGGGGAAGAAGCAGCCTACAAAGCTGCTTGGCCGTGCACTGTGACATGCCAGCAAGGGGAGCAGGGCAGTACCGGCCACGGCGGGGCTGACTGTCCCCTGGGGCGCTCGGTGGGGGATACCTCACCATGTGCCTCCCACCCACCCTGCTGATTGTGGGGGGGGGATGTCGGCCTGCCCCCCCCCCCCCCCACACACACGAGCGGGAGATGGGTGCGGGTGGGTGGGGGAGGAGCGTGGTGCTGGTCGCAGCCTTTCCTCCCCTGTGTGTGTGTGAGAATGTGTATGTGTGTGTGAATGAATGTATGTGTGTATGGGAGTATGTGTATGTGTGTGACACCAGAGGTACCCCCCCAATCAGTAACCTCCCCCCCCAATCAGTAACCTCCCCCACCATTCAGTAACCTCCCCCCCAGTCAGTAACCCCCCCAGTCAGTAACCCCCCCCCAGTCAGTCACCCCCCCCCAGTCAGTAACGCTCCCCCAGTCAGTAACGCCCCCCCAGTCAGTCACACCCCCCAGTCAGTCACCCCCCCGTCAGTCACCCCCACCAGTCAGTCACCCCCGACCCCCAGTCAGTGTCAGTCACCCCCCCACCCCCAGTCAGTGTCAGTCACCCCCCACCCCCAGTCAGTGTCAGTCACCCCCCACCCCCAGTCAGTGTCAGTCACCCCTCCACCCCCAGTCAGTGTCAGTCACCCCCCCACCCCCAGTCAGTGTCAGTCATCCCCCACCCCCAGTCAGTGTCAGTCACCCCCCCACCCCCAGTCAGTGTCAGTCACCCCCCCACCCCCAGTCAGTGTCAGTCACCCCCCACCCCCAGTCAGTGTCAGTCACCCCCCCACCCCCAGTCAGTGTCAGTCACCCCCCACCTCCAGTCAGTGTCAGTCACCACCCCCACCCCCAGTCAGTGTCAGTCACCCCCCCACCCCCAGTCAGTGTCAGTCACCCCCCCACCCCCAGTCAGTGTCAGTCACCCCCCACCCCCAGTCAGTGTCAGTCACCCCCCACCCCCAGTCAGTGTCAGTCACCCCCCACCCCCAGTCAGTGTCAGTCACCCCCCTCCCCCAGTCAGTCAGTCACCCCCCCACCCCCAGTCAGTGTCAGTCACCCTCCCACCCCCCGTCAGTGTCAGTCACCCCTGCCCCAGTCAGTGTCAGTCACCCCTGCCCCAGTCAGTGTCAGTCACCCCTGCCCCAGTCAGTGTCAGTCACCCCTGCCCCAGTCAGTGTCAGTCACCCCTGCCCCAGTCAGTGTCAGTCACTCACCCACCCACCCAGTCACCCCTGTCCCACCCAGCCACTCACCCAGCAAGCCACTCACCCAGCCAGCCACTCACCCAGGCTCTCTCTCTCTGTGTATCACCCACCCTCTGTGTGTGTCACCCACTGTTTCTCTCCTCTGTCTCCCCCACACTCTCTCCTCCCACACACTCTCTCTCTCTCCCCCACACTCTCTCTCTCTCCCCCACACTCTCTCTCCCCCCCACACTCTCTCTCCCCCCCACACTCTCTCTCTATCCCCCACAACCTCTCTCTCTCCCCCACACTCTCTCTCTCCCCCACACTCTCTCTCTCCCCCACACTCTCTCTCTCTCTCTCTCTCCCACACTCTCTCTCTCTCTCCCCCACTCTCTCTCTCTCCCTCTCTCCCACACTCTCTCTCTCCCCCACACTCTCTCTCTCTCCCCCACACTCTCTCTCTCTCTTCCCCACACTCTCTCTCTCTTCCCCACACTCTCTCTCTCTCCCCCACACTCTCTCTCTCTCCCCCACACTCTCTCTCTTTCTCTCCCCCACACTCTCTCTCCCCCACACTCTCTCTCTCTCTCTCTCCCCCACACTCTCTCTCTCTCTCCCCCACACTCCCTCTCTCTCTCTCTCCCACACACTCTCTCTCTCCCCCATACTCTCTCTCTCTCCCCCACACTCTCTATCTCTCCCCCCACACTCTCTCTCTCTCCCCCACACTCTCTCTCCCTCTCCCCCACACTCTCTCTCTCCCCCACACTCTCTCTCTCTCCCCCACACTCTCTCTCTCTCCCTCACACTCTCTCTCTCCCCCACACACTCTCTCCCCTACACTCTCTCTCTCTCTCCCCCACACTCTCTCTCTTTCCCCCACACTCTCTCTCTCTCCCCCACACTCTCTCTCTCTCTCCCCCACACTCTCTCTCTCTCTCTCTCCCCCACACTCTCTCTCTCTCTGTCACTCACACTCTGGATCTGGATCTCTTATTTAACCTATATATCTTAACTGCCCTATACAACACCGAAATCTTAACTGCCCTATACTGCTTTCTTCCAGATCAGGCTCAAGCTTCACACGGAAGACATCGGAACCCCCCCTAACCCAGAAGACAGGTAGGGAACACCTCCCCTCCAATGTATAACATTGCGGGAATGAGGGTACCTGGACATTGAGGGACTGCGGATCAGGTAAGATCCCAGGTGGGATTGCTGCTTTAGATATTGTGAAGCGGGGGCAAGCAGACACTGGTTAAGGGGTTCAGGAAACTAGTCATTCACACCTGGCTTTTAATTCTAGATCCGACATTTACACACACACGTAACAAGGACTAATTGTAGTATAATGTAATACAATAAATACATTTGTCAAAAACGAATGTTGTTCTGACTAGGAATTTATTAAATGTATTTTATTTATATATTTTATTTTAAAGCGGGGTTGGGGACGGGACTAGTGGCGGGGTTGGGGGCGGGACTAGGGGCGGAGTTGGGGGCGGGACTAGGTGGCGATTTTTTGGTTGGGCGAGTAGATTTTTGGGTGATTTGTCGAACACTGTATGTAACTATCTGACACCCTCTTGACATCCATACATGCAAAACCCAAACAGCACCAGATGGCGGCTGAACCATTCTTCATCCTAAAATATACTCAGTCTCACAATGAATAGCCAATTTCTTTTTATTTCAACTGCATCTCTTATTCCCTTTACATTGTAAATTTTCACGGACAGGGCCCCCAGTACTTTTTGTATCGGTTTTTCATTAGTTTGTGCTTATTTTTTTGTTATTTAAGTAAATACAACTACTGTTCCATCACTGTTCTGCACTGCAGAATATTTTGATGTTTTATACATTAATTACAATAATAATAATAATAATAATAATAATAATAATAATAATAATAAATAATAATAATAGGTAACTAGTACTAACTAATAAAATCCAAAGTTTATTGATATTTCTTTGTATATTATTATTATTATTTTTATAGATGTAGCACTTCACTTCCCAGGACCATCTAATGACATCCACTGAAACATAGTGGTACCCCCTCACCCTTTATTTTTTTCAAAAATATAATCATCTGAACCCATTGGCCCACCTAGTCTGTAACTTTGCCTGTAAAACCTCAAATCATTCACTTTCTTTTATATTTAGGAGAGGCTTATGTCAATACCCAGTATTTTGAAATTCCCTTATTATATTATCCTCTAATACCTCTGTTAGGATGTCATACCATGAATCCACCCATTACTTCCACACACTTGCCCTGGGCCAGCCACCCTACAGCTTCAGAGTACGACTTCTTGTTTTAGCACTTCTATGAAATATACCTTCTCCTATAGTTTGATTAAACTTTTTGTGTATTTGAAAGTGTCTATCTTTGATGTATATACAGTCCTAACATTGACATATTTGATCATGTCCCAGATTTTGATAAGCAGAAAAGAAGCAGGGACACGGGCTTAAGCAAAAAAAGTTTTAAGGTGCCATAAATCTAACTTTTCAGCAGTTAATGCTGCCTTTATCAAGACTATTTATTTATTAGACAATATTGTTTGAATAATAGTTTGTATTGGTCAAGCGTTATTTTGTGATATTAGCCTGCACTACTATTCTTTACTTATTTGTCTCATAGCCCCATTCATGTATGCATCTAATGAGATATCAGGATCTTTTTTCTCTTACCACGTTATGGGATTGAAAGGGGGAATATCCAGAACTAAGAAAACCTTAGGGGGGAAAAAAAGAAAGAGACTAATATATTCCTCTATTACAAACTATTCTAACAGGGGGGGGAAATGTTAAATAAATGTAATTTGGTTTTGATGATACAATTGAAGCATTTAAATGAAAATTTGACACAGAGGATATTGTACTGTACCATATAAAATAGAATTCCATCAACTCTGTAAATTGGGTGATTTTGCATGCAATAAGTGTCAATTATGCTCAAAGGGTTATGTCAAACGAAAAAGGATAGTTAGACGAGGTAGCAGACAGCCCAAGAATTCAGAGAATAACCACGAGGAGTCTGAACAAAAACTAGTGGTAAATATTTCTAGTACAGATGTAGTCAGACATACAGTACTGTTTTTGGTTCCACGCAAAACCAAGTATAATGTCCCACCATTTATTTGCATGTTGCAGCCCCACAACCGTGACTGCACTGCGGCTACAAAATTGAGTTTTGCGGCTGCTACAGTACTTTGCAGTAATGATGAGGGGTGCTAGTATGCCATTGCCATTGTCTTGTAACTCACCTCTTATTCCCATATACTGTTTCAATGCGGGAAACACTTGACAAAAAGGTAGTTTAAGTATGACTTTTTTTTATTACAGTAAATTAGAGCTTAGACATATAAAAACAAAGGCTTGGGGAAACAATAAATATTTCTGACAACAGTACAATGTTCTCTTCAATCGACATCTTCTTCTGGCTGGCTCTTGTACAGTTTCAGCTGTAAAAATAATCGAGAAGAAAGAGATGCATTAATTACATTGTGCTGCTGTGTCTGGAATCTACTGCATCCCCACAGACAGAGATACCGGTGCGTCTTTGCCTCCTTTGTGCTGCAGGTGTGCTTTGGCACTGGCAACTCATCCGAGATGCCACTTTCCTGCAGGTCGATAACTGTTGCAAGGAGGCTTATAGCCACAAATTCATGTTATTTTAATAAATAATTGCCTTGTATTTCATACTAAACAATTTTTGTTTTCACATATCTTTTTATTTATTTTTTACGAGTTTTGGTAACAGCTGACATGTACCGACCACTGATGTGGTGTGAACATCTTCATCAGATTTGGTTAACAAAAGATCGGGTTGATAATGCGATGATCATTTGTACTTTTAACGATGTTAGCAATCTAGTCCCATACCGGGGCCTGTATCTCGGGAAGCAGGGCATCCCCGAACCTGAAATTAATGCGGTTCAGCTCCATAGACCCCTTGCTCCCACACACTAGTATTCAAATTTATATAAAAATTCTGCGATCACCTGTGAGAGCTGTGCAGGGAGAGGCTGCTCTCCCTGTTCAGCTCAGATTGTGAGAAGATCGCAGGGGGAGAACTTAGAAAAAAGCTGAGATCACATTCCTGCTACGCTGAGCGGTATTGGCATTTTCCTACCTCACGGTTTGAGATGTTCTCAAATTCTTTCTGAATACCGTGATAACAATAATGACAAACCGTTCGATGGGAACATGCCAAACCGTTCGAGATGGCAGCAAAGTTATCAAACCTACTAGAATAGTCAGAAGGGAGAGAGGCATCATATCAGAATTATAAGGAATGTAACAAAAGTTGCAAAAGGGCAATCAAATTAGCAAAAATGGATAAAAGACATAATAAAAAAAGGATTGCAATAGAAAGTAAGATCAACCCTAAAAAGTTCTTTAAGTACCTTAATAACAGAAAATGAGAAAAGAAAATATAGGACCATCAATGTGAGATGGGCAGGCAAATTATTGCCCAGAGGTATTAAACAAATTCTTTGCCTCTATATTTAGCAGGGAAGAATCCATTGCAATAGTAGTGCCGCAGGATGAAGCCACATCCTATGTACAGTATTAAAGAGAAATTAATTCACTTCGGAAAAGTTCATAGGCGGCTTGTTAAAATTAAAATAAATAAGGCATTAATTGCGGACCATATTAAATAAGCGTACGTTATGTAAGGCTTTTTGCACACTGACTGCGGCGGTGTACTCATTGCAGGACAGGAGAAATCCAGTACAGTTATGTAAAAAAGACACTGTGCATTTAGTTTTTATTATGAAATGCCTAAATTGATACAGTATTGTAACTTCTTCAGTACCAAGGTAAATTCACAATGGACCACTGTATTTTTTTTTAAACACCTGCAAGTAGATACATTATTGTAGCACATTAGAATTCATTATAATTCATTATAATGCATGAATATCTGTCACCTGGCGGATACGCGAAGAATTTCCCCCAATTAAATCCGAACCATTATAATTAAACAGATCAACCACAGATCAGCCGGGTGCTGGGCGGCGCGACTGCAGCATGAATGCGGTGAAGCTCGTGGAATTTAGAAAATGCAACCGCTACGCCCCCGAGAAGTTTTAAAATAAAAGCTGCTGCAGCAGTAGCCCCGATGGCATACATCCAAGAGTTATTAAGGAGCTAAGTTCAATAATAGCCAAACCATTCAATTTAATATTTAAGGACTCCATTTCCACAGGCTCAGTACCACAAGATTGGCATAAAGCAGGTTTGGTGCCTATATTTAAAAAGGGAGCTAGATCACAACTGGGGAATTATAGATCTGTAAGCCTGATATCAATCGTGGGGAAGCTACTTGAAGGTTTACTAGAGGATAATATTCAGGAATACTTATGGAAAATAAAATAATTAATAATAGTCAGCATGAATTTATGAAGGATAGGTTGTGTCAAACTAACCTTATTAGTTTATTTGAGGATAGTAAATAAGAATTTAAAACAGCGTAATGCAGTTAATGGGGTCTACTTAGATTTTGCAAAGGCTTTTGATACGGTTCCACATAAGGGGTTAGTGTACAAAATAAAGGAAATTGGACTCTGTAAAAATACTTGCACCTGGATTCAAATCTGGTTGAAGGATAGATAACAGAGTTGTAATAAATGGAACTTTTTCAGATTGGGCTAAAGTTGGGAAGTCGGTAACTAAAGCCATGAAGACATACATAGAGAAGAATCTAAAGCATGAATACTTATGCACAAAGAAGGGTTTTGTTTACATGGACTGCCAATGCAAATCGTCTTGGACAGAGGCTTGCAAATCATATCCAGGTTTTGGAAGGCGTTCTGCAGGCGTTTGGAGATCGATCTCCATTTCTCCTCGGCATATCATTCTCAGTTAAATGGTCAAACTGAGCATACCAATTAATCCCTGGAACAATATCTGAGGTGCTACATTAAAGAGCAGAAGAATGATTGGGCAGAGCTTCTACCATTGGCAGTGTTTTGCCCATAATTCTGTGTCACACGATTCCTACCATCTCAATACCGTTTCTCCTTATTCCTCAGTGGTAGGAGATCCAGAGGCTCAGTCCAGGGCAGAGAATCTGCATGCTCTTTGGAAGGGGACCCAGGGGATCCAGGCTACTCTTCAATCGGTTATGGAGAGACAGAAGAGATCGGCTGACAAACGAAGGAGGTAATCATATCCTTATGTTGTCGGGGAAGAAGCATGACTGTCGACATGGAACATTCGGCTACACCAAATTTGGACCATGCTTTATTGGTCATTACAGGATCAGCCTAAGAGTGAATGAGGTTGCCTTTCAAATGGAGCTTCCTCCTTCCTTAAACATTCCTTTGACCTTCCGCGTCTCACTACTGAAGCATGTCCTGAGGAACAAATTTTCCCCCTCTTCACCACTTTCTAAACCGGTAGCTGGTGATGGCCAACTGAAGTATGAGGTGCAGCAGATATTGGATGCATGTATGTCAAGAGGCTCTCTACAGTATCTGGTGGACTGGAAGTGATACGGTCCTGAAGTTGAGTAAAGGCCCAAGATTTCCACGCCTCTACCCTGGTCAAGGCGTTTCATCATCAACATTTTGACAAACCATGTTCTGGTCACCCGGAGATTGCCCCTGAAGGGGCAAAGGGGGTTACTGTGTGAATTTACTCTGCAGCCAAGATGGCTAATGGACCAGGAAGTCAGCCACTCTATGACACAGTCAGAGAGAGCCAGTTGCTCTCAGCCATGCAAGTATCACTATACTGGGTGTGCTTCCTTGCTATTTGTCTGGGATCACTGCCTTATGCCTTGCCTGACCAGATCTCTGAACTGTGACCTGACCACTCTTGCCTGCTGCCTGCCTTGACCCAGAACTGGGGATCACTACCTGTGCATTTCTAGGATGCTGATCCCAGGCCAAGGTTAGCGTATACCCCCCTACCTCTGCCCTGAGGGTTCGTATCCTAACTTGCAGTCAACAACGTTACAATTACGCAATAGGATGTAAAAGCTCTATAATTATATTTATTCTTTGACTCATATGCAACTGTACCAGTTATCACTAGACAATATACAGTATGTATGTCAAACATTCTAGCCATACAATACAAAAGCATGAATGCATTTTTCCTATTCAATCCTTAAAACTGTATCTTAGTAAGTTATCCAATCACCAGACATCTGTTTAACTGTACCTACTGTATTGATCATTTTTATTTAAAAAAAAAAAAAATCTTTAAATTTGAATCCATAAGATACCAATGTGTCTTTCCTGGTAAAATAAATATAAATAAATGCTTCTTGACACAATAGAGGAGGAAAAAGAGAATAAGGAAGTTCAGCAACAGTATCATACAGACAATCAGCTGTTTACATAGCAATTGAGACAAATGAGCATGACATGTCTCATACTGTAGCAATAAATTGGAATCTCTGACGTTCAAGGCCTGATTTCATAATTTCGTAGTATTGTCTTGGTGAATGTGACATTTTGAATGAAACATTGGCTCTTTGTTTTCATAATAAATCCTATGTATGTATTTACGAGAGTGCTCTCTGGATTATGGCATATGGATTTCCAAAGTAACCACCCCGTCCCTGCTGGAACACCTCGGCCTGTAAAATTATAGCAATTGAGAGTAATTGTGTGTTACATACTTCAGCCTGTTTTCAATTCTTCTGGCTTAGTTCCACATATCCCACTGTGCTTGCATTCCTCTATTCTTTTTCCTCGTTCATGCTCCTACCCATGGAGAGTTTGTGACAAATAGTGTACTTTTATATTTGAAACATGACCAGCTGGTAGTCATACATAGTACAATGCAGTTGTATACATTCCCCCAATTTGTTTGCATACAGCAATACAGAAGCATACCTATCAATATTACAATGTAATTATACTTGTGTCTTGCTGATTCACCTATCTTTGCTCGCAGTAGAGATGGGCATGCCAACAGTAAATATTTTATTTATTATTGAGGTATAGCCTCCCCTGGGGACTACTAATTAATGTAAGGGATTAGCAGCATTAATGGGTTAACTGGGTGGGATCATTCAGGTATTGTCCCTTCCCATCATATATCATATGATGAAGGAGGGGCACTCCTGATGATTTCTACTCCCTTGTATGTTTTGTGACCAGAGAGATATAGGTCCACACCATATTCTATAAGCCGGTTCTTCAGAGTACTGGCAGGGGGCCTCACTGGGAGTCATGCAAGAAATGATTAACAATAATGTTATAACACCTTGCTACATTGAGCAGCTAATAGAAAGCTATTTAATTAGTGTCTGAAGTACTATTTGTATCACCTGAAACCCTCCTTCAATTAACATGTTGAGAGACAACTGTGCTCAAAAAGGAGCACATCTGGGATATATGCTAATAAGAGTCATTTATAGTGGTGATAAAAAGTTTGGAACCCCTTAGGATTTTCACATATTTCAATCCTAAAATGTTATTCAATCTTAATCCAAATCCTAATAATAGATAAAGATAGAGTCCAAAAACCAGGGGAGCAGAGGACGAGTACCAGGGAGAAAGGGAGAAATTGACATAGAGTTGTATATCAAAACAAAACAGCATTGATGCGTGCAACTTACCCTCACAAACCAGTGAAGTAATCAGGCATTTACAAAACTTATTCCACTGGATCGTGAGTATAACCATTGGAGATTGCACTCATCTGTCCTGTTTTTTTTTTATATACTATTCTATGTCAATTTCTCCCACTCTCCCTGGCACTTGTCCTCCGTTCCCCTGGTGTTTGGATTCTAGCTGATTTGGATATCGGAACATATCTTGTTCAGGGTTAGAGTGGAGGAGTATATATATTTTTTATATTTTTCTGTATTCACTTTACACTTGTATGCACATTGTTTTTTTACATAATTGATTCTTTAATTTTGTTATATTATGTGACACATACAGTAGGGCCTCATGCAGTAAGCAGCGTAAGCCCCTTATCGCCAGCTTATCGCCAAAAAAGCCTACAGCGATTCAGTAAGCCCCGATAAGTTGGCGATAAGAGCAAAACTCGGCGGGTTTTTTTTGTCGAAAAAAATTAATCGGCAGACGCGTGGCGATAAGCCACTTTTCAGCACTGATCGCCAGTTTTTCAAACACGCTCAATTCTATAAGCCCTTATCAGCTTATCGAGCTGATCGCCACTTTAGAATTGCGATTTCTTCTCCAAATCGTCTCGCCACAAAAAGTTGTCAAGAAGGTGGGGGGAAGCTGCCGATGAGCGGCGAGGCGGCACAGAAAATAAAATGCATGTTTCCTGAAGGGGTTAACACCCGTACCAGGCTTATTGTGGGTAGCGGGGGTGGGTGAAGGTGGTATTTGGCCCTTGGTGGGTGTTTAGGCCTTGCGGGGGGGTTGAGGGTGGACTTACCCCTTCATTACCTTAGCGGTGAAGGAGAAAGTAAGTGGCGCCCCACTCTCTTACACACACACAAACACACTCTTTAGGATTAGGTGCACTAAAGGAAATTAATGAGTAATACAAGAAGTGGAGAGAAAAGGCCCTAAATGTGTGCACTCAGACCCTACTGAAATTATGCAATTAAAATGTAACTTTTAATATAACAAAAAGTAAAATCAAGACCATGAGGGAAATAACAAATTATGGTGCAAAGTTTTAATATATTTGCAGTTCTCAGACTTAGTGCAATACTATGAAATGTATTCTAATATCAAGCCTATATATATATATAGTATGTACTATATATTTATAATATATATACACACACTCTTACATCACTTACTTTCAGGAACCATTTAACACCTCTAGCCATAAATCTCATCCACACCGGGGGAAGGACAAGCACAGATAACATTCCAAGAGACACTGTTTTTAAGTATTCCCTTTGCTTGCTTCATTCATTGTAACATCGCCGGAAGAAGAGATCAGTGTATCTCGAAAGCTCGCACAAATAAAAGCATTTCGTTAGCCACAGAACGGTATCATCTATTTATTTTTTGATTATATATATATATATATATATATATATATATATATATATATATATATATATATATATATATATATACTGAGTTAAGTTATGGTGAGTAAAAAAAGTGACAAAAACCCTCCACAGCAAAGCAAATATGCAAATGTAAATACAACTGTATGCTCATCTGCATGTCTTAGGCAGGTCTGCAACCCCGTCTTTCACCATTATCACCCAGCCCACAGCACTTCCACTGCACCAAGGAATTCTGGGGAATGACATGCAAATGAGCACACAGTGCCACTTTTTGCTTCAAAAACCATTTTTAACATGGTTTCCTATAGGCTTAAGCTTGCTGCATGGTCACAGCTTTGAGCACCGCCAGGGTTAAGGTGCATACCCAGAAAACCCACCCACAGACAGCTGTTTTGACCTTTATGGGTCTCATTATGGTAAACCCCACACTGATGAGACCCATAAAGGTCGAAACAGCTGTCTGTGGGTGGGTTTTCTGGGTATGCACCTTAACCCTGGCTGTGCTCAAAGTTGTGACCATGCAGCAAGCATAGGGAACCATGTTAAAAATGGTTTTTGAAGCAAAAAGTGGCACTGTGTGCTCATTTGAATGTCATTCCCCAGAATCCCTTGCTGCAGTGGAAGTGCTGTGTGCTGGGTGATAATGGTGAAAGGTGGGGTTGCAGACCTGCCTAAGACATGCAGATGAGCATACAGTTGTATATATATATATATATATATATATATATATATATATATAATATCTACAATGCCTGTGTGACATTGCTAATCAATAATCTAAGGCCGAAATTATAGTGCTTGCGAAGGCGTGCGCAGCGGGAACAACATACTTCTTCCCTATGAGGCCACGCATAGTGTGCGACCGCGCTACCGATGCAAAGCGACTGCGCGGCAGGTGTATGAAAAGACAAATTATTTTGTTTTTTCGCGCGGTGACCGCGTCATGTGAGCGGTTCAGCCAATGAGGGCGAACCAGCCTGGTGACACGTCCGCCATGCTTCTCCATCGCTTTCCCAATCGCTGAAAGCTGAGTTCACCCATCGCTCGGACGAGAGGCACGGGCAACGCCATTCGCTCGAGCGTGCGTGTGCCTTAGGATTCTGAGAGCTGCTAACCCTAGATTAATTGTAACCAGTAGGTTGCTAGATTGGCAATAAAATTGTACCCATTCAACTTGCCTGTTAGAGCATTCAATTAAGGACTTTACAGGATACAATGAATCCTGCTCAGTTTTTCCTTGCATGTAACGCTTGAACACTGTGAAGGCATCAAAGTAGCACTGTCAGAGTTCCAATCACATGAAACACCTCACTCATTTCCCTCCACCCAATAACTGGAGTGAAAATTAGGCACTGAGTGTTCTAAAGCAAAGGTGCCAAACTGGGGGAGGGCGCAATATTTTTTTGGAGGGGCGCAGCTGTTATAAAGGCCCTGCGCTCTTCCCCAAAGCATTTAAATTAAATCCCGGAGAGTGCACGAGGCGTCTGCAACTTAATTACCTTGGCTTCAAGCGGCGCGCCATCAACTACCGCCACGGGGTCATGTGACAGAGGGGCGCATCGCAGAAAGTTTACACACCTCTCTTCTAAAGCGTTCTGCAGCTGCTGATGCAGTTGACCTGTGGGATCTTTAGAGGTACGCAGTATAACCTACGAGGCCACTTAACCATGGGAGCCCCTAGGCAGGTGCCCAATGTGCCTAATGGAAAATCTGGTACTGACGGTAAACCCCTGTACTGTGCTATAATGTGCAAGAAAGTAATACAAATTTGTAATATCAACAGACAAACTTAGATTGTGCGATGTGCATACACACAGGCAATCCACTGTTATTTTTACAAAGTGACTTATCAGCAGAGTCCACTTTAAAACATGCTATTATGTTTGCATTCAGTAATGTATAATTGTGAGCCACATCACAGCTGGTAAATACACAGAAAGCAAGCAACATTTCAAAGGCAGCAAGCAAATCCTTCAAAGGCATATGATCATTCTACATAACACAAAAAGAAACCCCTAAAGAGAAAATGTGAAAGATAGGTGGTACTGTATATCATTTTAGTGTTTGGAAAATGTATATTATGCTGCTAGCCTGCTGTGGTAGAAGTTATTTTTTTAATGTTACAAATATATGGATTACTCAAATAAAAATGTTAATGACAAATAAAATACAAATAGCTACAGATTACAAACTACAGTACTAAAAACAATATTAGCGTTAGTATTAGTTCTACGGTATATCAGCTTAGACAAATGAGAATTTTAGGCGGTTGGAGGACAGAAGTGTATATTGATTACAAGGATTATTGCACAGTCACTATATTATTTCCAAGGAGAATTCAAAACATTATCCTCCAAACAAACAATTCCCTTTTAAGAAGGTATTTGTGTTAGCAACCTGTTTTCCATATACTGTTAACCGAGGTTTGTAACATACTATAAACACATTACATTGTTTAAAACGTTATTATGGTCTCTCCCCTAACAGCATACAGAAGTGCTATGTAGTGCTTTGTACAGTATATACGACTATACAGTGTGTACCTTTTATTATTTTTCTAAGATCTATTTCTCAACAGAATTAGTAATCTGAGATCCATTGATGGATATTTCATCCAATTATTTTATTATTTTATTTGTTATAAAAGGACAATTTGCTGGGAAGTCAGTACCCTTTTTGCCCTTTAGCAAGACTATTCCCTTCTCTCTTTATTTCTTACTATTCCTCCTTTCACTTAAACTTATACTGTACCTTAAAAAGATGTTGTCCTCATTCTAAATTTATATTTGCACATCTGATTATCTTCTTAGCCTCTTTCTGCCTAGCCTGATATAGTTCTCATCCCCCTCCCTCTTAGTCTCCTTATATTTCCTAAAACCTGGCGGTGTTTGTAACTTTAATAATACCTGCCACCTCATTTGATAACCATATCGGCTTTCTTTTCCTATTTTTACTTACCAGCTTAAATTAAACTTCTGTTATTTTTAATATTGCATTTTTTAGTTTTTCCCACTGCTCTCCACTCCACTCATATACAGCCACTTTACCTAAGAATCCCTCAAATAATTTCCCATATCTGAAAAGTCAGCCCTCCTAAAATCTAAAACTTTTGCTTTTGTGTGGTATGACTGTCTTAATATTAAGCCACACTAATTGATTATTGTGAAAATAGGGACAGCCTAACACGCATATTAATAGTTAAGCCCGCTGGTTGCAACTACTCGCCAAGATAGCGACAAAGATACTGTACCGGTCAAGTTGGCCATCTTAAGTAGCCAAAATGGCTGCCCAGCATGTTGGTTTGTCCTCATACAGTAAAAAAACATTTTATTCCCAATGTGTGTTTTACTGTGTGTATTTGGTTAGGCTTCATTGTGTTGTGGGCTTGTAATTCACTTAGCTTTATGGGGTGCCAGTATCCCTCTGCTTTGTTCAAATCTCCCGATCAAGTGGGCCGTGACGCGAGAGAATTTAAACATGGCCACTGGGATACCAGCACCCCATAACGGGGCCTGTAACTCGGGAAGCAGGGGGTCCCAGAACCTGAAATCAAAGTGGTTCAGCTCCGGAGACCCCGTACTACAATAATATGTTATTAAAATAAAATAAACGCTGCATGATCACCTGTTAGAGGCAAGCAGGTCGAGTGGCTGATTTAGTCTATCTCTTAGTGCATGTCTCTTACACACAGATGAAGCCCGGTAGGATTCAAACAGCGCGAGTCCCATTAAAACGGAGGGACCCCTGCTGTGTTAGTCCGATAAGCCATTAGTCTAGCCGCTGGAATTTCGCGGCTACGGAGAGGATGCTGTGAGGGACACGCAAGGCAAGTGGCTCAGAGCCGGCAGTTTCATCTGTACAGAAAGTTTTTGTTACTGCTTTTCTTAATCCTCTCTCTGTTTCACCTCTACTCCACCTTCTGTCTGTGTTGGTCTTGTTCCTATTTGAGTTACTGTATATTCCGTTCCATTCCCCTGGATAGGTTTCCTGCTGTAATATCCCACCCAATCACTACCTCTTGAAGGGGAGGGGGGCACTTGGATTTATCCTGACTCATTTCACTGCCCCCTCAGCTAATTTAAATACTTGCTAATGAAGCATCTGAACTGAAAGATCCATAAGATGTAGCCAGGTTCCCCCCTTGCGCACTCACCCCCTCCTTCTGGTATGCGAGCGCGCGTTGTTAGTTGTTAGAGTGAGTTCCTGTTGCTGTGCTGCCTCTGTCAGTAAGAGGCACCTGGAGGTCTGCAACATTGTTGCGGTAGTCAGAGGCAGAGCTGTGAGTCTGGCAGCACAAAGCAGCTAAGAGAAAAGCAGTTGGTGACTGGAGCTGCTAGGGGAAGGAGGTAGGGTGCAGGGGTCTGTGACTCTCTGCACTAGGCCAGCAAGTCCCCTAGGCCCCAGATAGCCCTGAGTCATCCCAGCTGAGTATTGTAGGGACAGGCCCTAGGTTAGGGACCCTGCCCCATTATATATTTGCTAGGAGTGTATCACGGACATTGCTCGGATTGCTAAGAGGGAGCAGGACTATCTCCACGGAGGCCCAGCTAGCGTGACTGCGGCCTGCTGGCAGCAGACAGACCCTAACTAAGGTAGAGACGGTGCGGAGCTGTACGGTGATATTATCCGCGCTGGAATTCACCCCACGAGTAGGAGGATATCCCGGCGGATCCAACCCCAGTGATATAGCGGCACCCATGGCTGGAGCCCGGGCAGGTAACCTACACCCTCATGTGCACCAACAAGGCCTATCAACAGACATAGTGACTGCGCAGTCACACACATATTGGTACAGGTTCTGGGTGTGCGAGACATTGGGTTGGTGCACTGGACACGGGGTGGGATCACTCTGGGGAGGTGGTAGCGTCCGCTGTGGCACCTAAAGTGTGGGCACCCGCCGTGGTGCAAGTTAGCGGTAGCGTCCGCCGTGACGCCTATGTGTTGATGTTGTATTCATGCTATGCCGGTAGTAAAAGGTATTAGTCATTATCAATTCCGTTGTATGTGGTTATTGAATGTCCTGCGAGGAACTACTCCCCCTCTGGTGGGAGCCATCGCAGGTGGAGGCGCTGCACCCATTGTAAGTAGTTATCCATAGTATTGTATTGCCCCAGGTTCCCCGTGGCGGAAGCTCGGCTCTCCTAGTTACAAACCAGGTACAGCACCACCCTGGTCCGTAGTCAGATACACCTGCCCACCTAGATCTCACTTAGGGTGGGGGTAGGAGGGCTACATTTGGAGGCGCTGCTGAGATATTCAGACCTGGGGTGCCCGAACTCAGTGAAAATGTCGTTAGGTTACACGTTACCTTCCCGCCAAGAGGTGTACAAACCCTTGCTGTAGGACAAGTTCCCGCCAATGCCTCATCCTATGAACTATGTTTAATCCTAATGCAGTATCCAGGCTTAGAAGATGCCAGAATCTTGGGTCGCCGCTCCGACCCAGACGGGTCATGGTGCACCGTATTAATCACTGGGGGATGTGAATTGTCGCCACAGCAAGGCCCATCCAACTTGCGGTTCCACGGGGCCCTCAGCTCAGGGTGTCCTGTTATATATCCTGAAATGCCGATAAAACCCGAACCCTGTAGCCCCAGTACAGACTTGCTAGAGACTAGTATGTGCATGTCCCTGTCCCCACCCGAAAGTATATGCGGGGATGAGGCCAGTGTATTATCCTGTGCTAATTGTCGCTCCAGCAGACGGAGCTCCAGTCCCAACCTCAGCCCCAGTAGAATGGGAGAAATCCAATTACTAGCCCAGGCCATCCAACAACTGGGTGGGCCCAAACACGAATCCCCTTCCTCTCAGCCATACCGCAAGTTAAAACTCTTTTCAGGGGTAAAACCTACCCCCACCGGTGAAGAGGCTTTTGATGTTTGGAAGGAATATGTTTCACAGGTACTGGAAGAGTGGACCTGTCCTGATGAGGTGAAAAGACAACGAATCATGGAGTGCCTGCGCCCGCCTGCGTCCACTACCATCAAGATGTATAAAGATCAGCATACTGAGGTTACCGCACACCAGATGATGGAGTCTCTTACCCGGGTATACGGTAAGGAAGATGATGTGAGTGAGTTATGGACTAAGTATTACAATCTCCGCCAGAAAGAGGGGGAAGACCTATCAGAGTTCGTACAACGGATCCAATTGTTCTTGTGGGATCTACGTTCCCGCCAAGTCATCAAGGCCTCAGAAGTGAATGAGTATAGGCGCACTCAATTCCTGCGGGGAGCCATACCCACTCACCATATCGTAGTAATGATCAGATGCGCGCTACGGAAGGGGGACCCCCCTACTCTAGAAGACCTACTGGATGAGGTGAAGAGTCATGAGGCCTATACTAGGTTGCATACGCCCAAGAAGGCCAAAGACCCTCGCAAGGAGGAGACCAAGGAAGCAACAGTGCCCAAAGCAAAGGGAAGCAAGAGCGGTAAGGATACGGCCACCCCGGAGGTGCCTGGGTCCGCTCCTAGGTCACCTGACAGTCCGGGTCCCCGCCCAGACTTCCGTTGCTTCAACTGTGGCGAGAAGGGCCATGTTGCAAGGAGCTGTTCACACCCCAAGAGACCCACTAAGGCCCAGACCTACACCGTAACCGTGCGGAAGGCAATCTCGTCCTTATCAACCGTACCCGAGGATGTTGCCGAAGAGTCGGGGAGGCCTCCAATAGAGGAGACGCCCCAACCAGATGCTTACTGCCGAGTAGGGCCCACCGCTGTAATAAGAGTCGTCGTGGAGGGGATCTACTCTTCAGCACTTCTGGACACTGGGTCACAAGTGACCATCATCTACCGTCTATTCTACGACCAGCACCTCAGCCATCTTCCTTTGCAGTCAGCCGAAAAGATGAAGTTGTGGGGACTGAGTAAAGATGATTACCCCATAGACGGAATAGTGGCGGTCAAGCTGGATATCTTGCAGTTGAACACTAACAAGTCACATCCCATGCTGGTGGAAGCCTTGGTCTGCCCGGAGGCTCGAGAACATCCCAGTGCCCCCATCATATTGGGCACGAATGCAGATATTGTGAGGTCGGTGATTCGCTCATTCCTGCAGGTAGCCGGCGAGCTACCATTGTCATCCCTGAAAATAGCCCCTGGCCTACGGGAAGAATGCTATAGAGTGGCATATGAAGAAGAGTATGGCGAAATCTTTAATCAAGAGCGAGGGTTATTGGAGATTCCACCAGGGGGAGTGAGGCATGTGACCGCGCTGATCAAGTACCCCAGTCGGCACGAAAGCGACAGATACTTTTCGCTGGAGACTCTTCCCGAGTCTGAGAGTCATTGGGAATACCGAATGATACCTGAAGTACGGGATTGGCCATCTAATGTCCCCAGGAAGATTACCGTGTCTATCCAGAACATGTCTCTACATACCGTGCCGCTTGAAGTAGGACAAAGGCTGGGTAGAATTTATCCTGTGGATCCTGTGGACGACACAGTGACCGTTCACACTGCCCGTGTGGGAGAAGAGCCCGAGGCACTACAATTCGACTTCGGAGAGTCTCCCCTGGAGGAAGAATGGAAGGAGAAGCTACGTGCTCAGTTGAGAGAGAGACGAGATGTCTTCTCTACTAGTGAGATGGACGTGGGATGCAGCAGAAACGCTCAGCACACGATTCGTCTGAATGATGACACGCCATTTAGGGAAAGGTCTCGCCGTATAGCTCCCAGAGATGTGGAGGATGTGCGTGGTGTCCTGAACGAGATGGAAACGGCCGGTATAGTGACCGAATCTCGAAGTCCCTATGCCTCACCGATTGTGGTGGTACGAAAGAAAAATGGGTCTGTTCGATTGTGCGTGGACTACAGAACATTGAACAGACGTACTGTGCCTGACCAATACACGCTACCACGAATAGGGGAGATCCTCAGCGCACTGTCCGGAAGCCAGTGGTTTAGCGTGTTGGACCTTCGATCTGGGTATTACCAGGTTCCAATGAGCCCAGCTGATCAAGAGAAAACGGCGTTCGTCTGTCCTCTGGGATTTTATCAGTTCACCCGGATGCCCCAAGGTATCTGCGGTGCTCCAGCCACTTTCCAACGGCTTATGGAGAAGACGATTGGAGATATGTGTCCTCGTGAGTGTCTGGTATACCTAGACGACATAATTGTGTTCGGAACCACACTCGAAGAACATGAGACTAGACTGATGAAAGTGCTGGATCGCTTAGGGAAAGAAGGCCTGAAGCTCTCCTTGGATAAGTGCCGCTTCTGTCGAACATCGGTCACTTATGTGGGTCATATAGTGTCCGCAGATGGAGTGGCCACCGACCCGGCCAAGGTGGAGGCGGTGGTGAATTGGCCAAGACCAGAGAATGTGATGGAGCTGAGGTAATTTCTCGGGTTCTGTGGATACTACAGACGGTTTGTGGACGGATACTCCAAGAAGGCGGCTGTGCTGAACAATCTGCTGAAGGTCTATCCAGAGGAACCCAAGCAGAAGAAGACCACCCCAAGGACCCCCTTCAGGGATCGGTGGACGTCCGCTTGTGAAGAAGCATTTAAGGGGCTGAAGAATAGTCTAACCGAGGCTCCCGCTCTAGCCTATGCTGACCCGGAGAAGCCTTACATTCTGCACGTGGATGCCAGCCTCCACGGATTGGGAGCCATGCTACACCAGAAGTACCCCACTGGGCTTCGTCCTGTGGCATATGCAAGTAGAAGTTTGACTCCCAGTGAAAAGAACTATCCAGTTCACAAATTGGAGTTCCTCGCCCTCAAATGGGCCATATCTGACAAACTACATGACTACCTATATGGGGTCACCTTCGAGGTCCGAACAGACAACAATCCGCTGACCTATGTACAAACCACGGCCAAGTTAGATGCGACCGGTCATAGATGGTTGGCCACCCTCGCCAATTACCAGTTTTCTTTGAAATATAAGCCTGGACCTCTCAATATAGGGGCCAATGCTCTATCTAGGAGATCGGGACTGGGTGAGACTGCCGACGATGGCCCTTGGGAAGAAATTCCAGGACCAGGAATGAGAGCTATGTGTTCCACTGCTGCTATTGTAAACAATCGAGTGGCATTCTCCGAGCTACGAGTAGCGGATTCTTTAGGGTGTCGACCTCAAGCCCTTCCAGAAGCTTACTGCCACCCCGATGGCATGGGTCTAACCCAAGACGTTATCTTCACGGTGAAGGAACTGGTACTAGCACAGACACATGATCCTGCAGCTAAGGCTGTCCGAGAGGCTCTGCACAAAAATGACTCTTCACTGGTGAAACGGGCTCCTCCCGATGATGTGAGCCTCCTCATGAGAGAATGGGATAAGTTTGAGATGGATAACGGCCTACTCTATAGGGTTGTTCAATTCCACAATCATCCTGACCGTCGACAACTATTTCTACCCCGGCGTATGCAAGGTCTCGTTTTAAGATCACTACATGATGATCATGGACATTTGGGGGTGGATAAGACCTTGGGTTTAGTGCGAGACCGGTTCTTCTGGCCTAGAATGCGGGAGTCAATTGAACAACATTGCAGGAAATGTCTACGGTGCATTCATAGGAAGACACTTCCCACCTGTGCTGCCCCAATGGGCCATCTCAAAAGCTCCGGGCCTATGGATTTAGTTTGTATGGACTTTTTGTGCATAGAGCCAGATTCAAAGGGTATAGGAAATGTGCTAGTAGTGACAGATCACTACACTCGATACGCTCAAGCCTTTCCCACGAAGGACCAGAAGGCTACCACAGTGGCTAAAGTGCTGTGGGAGAAGTATTTTGTGCATTATGGTCTGCCCAGCAGGATGCACTCTGACCAGGGACGGGATTTTGAGAGCAAGCTGATCAAAGAGTTGCTAACACTGTTGAATATTCAAAAGTCAAGGACTACTCCCTACCATCCAGAGGGAGATGCGCTCCCTGAAAGATTTAATCGGACATTGCTGGACATGCTAGGCACTCTGAAAGATTTCCAAAAAGGAGAATGGAGTAAACATGTTGAGGCCTTGGTGCATGCCTACAATTGCACTAGGCACGAGTCCACAGGGTACACCCCATACTTCATGATGTTCGGGAGAGAAGCCAGACTGCCAATCGACATCCGCCTACGGGTATCTACCGACGGGGTACCCAACATGGCTCATTATCGATATGTGCAGAGACTCCAGGACAGTCTGCACCGTGCCTATCAGTTAGCCGAAAGAGCCACCGCTAGACTGAATGCCAATAATAAAAGAAGGTACGACCACAAAGTACGCTATAGAGAGCTCCAACCGGGAGACGCAGTTCTCCTACGCAACTTAGGGATTCCCGGCAAGCACAAGTTAGCTGATCGCTGGAGAGAGGGGCCTTTTCAAGTAGAGTCCCAAATGCCGGGCCTCCCTGTTTATCGCATACGTGACGTGAATGGCAGGGTAAAAGTCTGGCACCGAAACCACTTGTTACCTATCCCACAACTGGGAGAAAGTGAACCCGAAACAGAAACAGTAATAAACGACAGTGAGCCTGAAGAGTCTACCGAGAATTCAGGGCCCACAGATGAAACAATTCAAGATCCTTTGGAGGGAACATCCAACCGAGATTGGTGGGCACCTCCCGAAGGAGCAACGGGTAATGGGCCTGCTATGCAAGTACCTTCATCAGGATTATCACCAAGTAACCAACCGTTAGATCCTACCACTCCGAGTTTTGTGCCCCAAAGAGACAGTGTTCAGTTACAAAGAGACTTTCCCCAAACTGGTTCACCCTCTGCCAGAGAGTCTAGGCCTCAAGCCTATGATGGTCTATCCCAAGATAAAGAAATGGAGACTGAGACTCGCAGGAGCCAGCGAGTGAGACGCCCTCCCACTAGAGTGGCTTATGATTCATTAGGGGCACCTCACTATGAGTCTCAGCAGCAAGCTTAAGCCAAGCTAGCCTCAGTTATAAATATGTTTGTTGAACTGTACAATCTCGTTTAGAGTGATCGTTAAGTTGTATTTTAACACTGTATTTTTATTATATAATATTGTTATGCATGGGTTAGTTCAAGCGGGGACGTTGATGGTTTCACCAGGGGGAGGATGTAGCCAGGTTCCCCCCTTGCGCACTCACCCCCTCCTTCTGGTATGCGAGCGCGCGTTGTTAGTTGTTAGAGTGAGTTCCTGTTGCTGTGCTGCCTCTGTCAGTAAGAGGCACCTGGAGGTCTGCAACATTGTTGCGGTAGTCAGAGGCAGAGCTGTGAGTCTGGCAGCACAAAGCAGCTAAGAGAAAAGCAGTTGGTGACTGGAGCTGCTAGGGGAAGGAGGTCACAGGGGTCTGTGACTCTCTGCACTAGGCCAGCAAGTCCCCTAGGCCCCAGATAGCCCTGAGTCATCCCAGCTGAGTATTGTAGGGACAGGCCCTAGGTTAGGGACCCTGCCCCATTATATATTTGCTAGGAGTGTATCACGGACATTGCTCGGATTGCTAAGAGGGAGCAGGACTATCTCCACGGAGGCCCAGCTAGCGTGACTGCGGCCTGCTGGCAGCAGACAGACCCTAACTAAGGTAGAGACGGTGCGGAGCTGTACGGTGATATTATCCGCGCTGGAATTCACCCCACGAGTAGGAGGATATCCTGGTGGATCCAACCCCAGTGATATAGCGGCACCCGTGGCTGGAGCCCGGGCAGGTAACCTACACCCTCATGTGCACCAACAAGGCCTATCAACAGACATAGTGACTGCGCAGTCACACACACATATTGGTACAGGTTCTGGGTGTGCAAGACATTGGCTTGGTGCACTGGACACGGGGTGGGATCACTCTGGGGAGGTGGTAGCGTCCGCCGTGGCGCCTAAAGTGTGGGCACCCGCCGTGGTGCAAGTTAGCGGTAGCGTCCGCCGTGACGCCTATGTGTTGATGTTGTATTCATGCTATGCCGGTAGTAAAAGGTATTACACAGGCGACACGTTTTATCCGAGCACGGCTAGCACCGCAAGCCGGGGGATGCCCCGGAGTGCTAGCCGCACTCCCTCAGCGTGCCGCGCATCACCGATGCGCGGTCACGCGTCATCGGGTGCCTGCGCCCCCTGCACGCGCGTCCAGGGCTCCCCGAGGGAGCCCTGGTGTCCCGCGATGTGGGGGACGGCGGCAGGGGGTTCCGGGGGACCCGGCGGACCCGGCAGCGGGAGGGAGAAAGCCCCGATCGGAGAGCGCTCCTCCGCTGCTTCGGCGCGCGCCCAGCACCCTCCGGCGCGCGCCAGGTTACTGCTGCGGCCGAGAACGAGCAAATGCTCGAATAAACTCGGCCGCAGCAGTAGTCATTATCAATTCCGTTGTATGTGGTTATTGAATGTCCTGCGAGGAACTACTCCCCCTCTGGTGGGAGCCATCGCAGGTGGAGGCGCTGCACCCATTGTAAGTAGTTATCCATAGTATTGTATTGCCCCAGGTTCCCCGTGGTGGAAGCTCGGCTCTCCTAGTTACAAACCAGGTACAGCACCACCCTGGTCCGTAGTCAGATACATCTGCCCACCTAGATCTCACTTAGGGTGGGGGTAGGAGGGCTACAAAGTATTGCTCACTAGTTCCAATACTGTTGGTTAATCGCACACTGTATGTAACTGAAATATGGTTCTTGTTTCCAATGTAGCAGTGTTATGCACAATTGCTATAGTACTGTATGTTATTGCTCTAAAACCTTGCATATGCAATGTTTCAAATCTAAAATATTGTACTGACTCAAAGTAATTGAGGATATGCAGCAAGCATTTGTTATTGTTAAGGTATGGTTTCAGAGACATTATTATGATTAAGTTGTTTGTGAAATTTCCCTGCAAAATATAATAGGAAACTTAGTGGACCCAAACACTAATAACTTGGAGTGTTATTCATTACAGTGCAATAGTGTAGATCAGACACTACCGCACAGAAAATCCCCAAATGGGCACTACTGCACTTTAATAAATAACCAACTTGGAGTAATATATTCATAGTAATAGATTGTAGTGTTAAAACCAACTCTCAATATGTTGCCAGAAGAGCTTTTCAGAACAAAACATTTGCTTAGCTATTAACTAAAATCATTACTACAGCTTGTGATTGCATATTTTCAGCTACAGTATTTTGTGTTCTCATCGTTCAATCAACTGGCTGATTCAGCTATCCATGCACTCAGTCCTGCTGTTTTACGTCATTTCAATTATATAGCTATACAAAACTGCATGTAAAATAATAATTATAGTTCCAAACTGTATAAAATCAATGGTGCTCAAAAATATAGAAAACTGACAAGCTAGTGAGGATTCGTAGGAGCCAGAAAATCATTTATGATAAATTAGCCATTCAGAAGCAAAAGACCCTGATATGTTGCACTATGACCAATGGCTTTACAAAACTGGGAATAAGTGAAATAATTCTATTTAATATAGAAATAGAATTGTAAAATAGGCACACCTCCAAAAAGCACAAACGATAGAAATGAGTGTACGGGTCATGAGATATATATAGAGAGAAATGTTTCACCCACTCACCAGATGCAATGAAGAAGATTCAGCACTCCAGTATAAATATTCAAAAGCAAAATATGTATTAGATAGTTCAGTGTTTCGGTCTAACTATGGGACCTTCATCACTAGCCCTGATGAAGGTCCCATAGTTGGATCGAAACATTGGACTTATACATATTTTACCTTTGAATATTTATCCTGGAGGGCAGAATCTTTATCGCATCTGGTGTATTTATATAAATTGTATAATAATAACCAACTCATTGTAGAGGGTAAAAAAACAAAAGTTAAAAAAGGAGTTGGTATGCCTCAATCCCCACACTGCACACTTCACGTCATACCCCCCTTTCCCTCCCTCTTCTTCTCATCCTTCCCTCTGTGTTTCTGTCATCTATCGACCCCTGGACCTACCATGACAACCTTGCCATTTGACCTAAAGGTCATCCTGGCAGACTTTCAAATAAATATTGAAAATGTCAATGCCAGTCTAGCCGCCCATGGTCTCTCCCAGTGGACCACCTCTCCTTCTCACTGTAATTGACACTCCCTTGACCTGGTTTTCTCCCTCTTCTGCTCAGTCTTTAACTCCTCTAACACTCACTTCCCTCTGTTTGATCATCACCTCCTAACCTTTAGCCTCACTCTACCCTCTGCACCCTCTACAACAACTACTTACACACGCACATACTGTACATAAACCTACATGCTCTAGACCCCCTCCAATTATTAACATTTTAATAATCTCTCCTTTCTCCCATCTCTACCTCTTGCCTACCGTGACCTAGCACACTCTACACTCCATTAGCCTCAATGAAACAGCTCTCTCCTAGTTCTTGTCCTACCTAATCAACCACTCTTTTAGTGTTTCATTCTCTGGTGTCTCCTCTTTCTGTTGAGGTTTCACAAGACTGTCCTTGATGCTCTTCTCTTTTCACTATACACATCTTTGCTTGGTGCAATAATACATTATTTTGGCTTTCAATATAACCTCTATGCTGATACCCAAATTTACCTCTCCTACCCTGACCTCTCCCCTTCTCTCTTGTCCCATGTCACCAACTGTCTCTACACAATCCCACCATTACCTGAACCTTAACATGTCCAAGAACTAATAATCTTTCCTTTTTCCACTGTCACCCCTACAAATAAATTCTCCCTCACTGTCAATAATACCGCAATCTCATCAACCCACCAAACACACTGCATAGGGATTATGTTTAACTGTGCCCTTTCCTTTATTCCTTACATACAAGCCCTCACTAAGTACTGCCATCTTCAAAATATTGCTAGGATACTTCCTTTCCTCACTCATGATGTAACTAAAATCCTAATTCACTCACTTATCCTGCCCCGCCTTGACTACTGTAACCTTCTAGTTGTGCCAACTACAATCGTCTACCTGTCCCAACTCCACTCCATCCAAAATGCTGCTGCTAGACTCATCTACCCACTCACCGCTCCACTTCTGGTGCTCCACTATGCAAATCCCTACACTGGTTTTCCATATCCTCTAGAATTAAATGTAAAACCCTAGTTCTGAATTACAAAGCTTTCAACAAGGCTGCCCCCCCCTCACCTTATATCTTAGCCCTTTTCCCCAAATATAGCCCTAAACGCCCCCTCAGCTGCCAACGACACCGGTCTCTCCTCCTGCCTTATTACCTTCTCTCATCTGGCCTACAATACTTCTCCCGTGTTGCACCTTATCTCTGGAATTCCCCACCATGCACCATCAGCCTCTCCTCCAGCTTTCAGACATTCAAAATCTCCCTGAAAACTCACCTTTTTAAGGAAGCCTATCTGACATATACCTAACATCCACCCTCTTCCCCCTTACCCTATTGGTACCAGCTGTACGGCTGGACCAAACTCCATGCTATTTAACACCCCTTAAGAGCCACACCCCCAAACCATATTGGGATCATCTGTGCAGCTGGACCATACCCCATCCCATAATGGTGGTGGCTCCATCAGAGGCGCAGTCTTTGACTGAGCTGTCTCTGTTGAATCTGGGATATCCTGGACACCTGACCTCTTGGGAGGGATTGAAGACTGGAGTTGAGCACCCCTAATTTAGATCATCCCCTTCCAACAGTGTTTTATAAGCTCGCCACATTTTTGCTGAGGCTTAAAACCCACACACCCTCATCCACTGCAAACTATTAATTTCTTTCTCCTTTTTATGGTTTCATCTTTCCCATTGTTACTTTTTTCACAAAGCTCCTTTTTATATTTTTCCCCCTAATTTTCCTTGTCTCTCTGCATTAACATAGCTTCATTTTCACCTCCATCTCCTTTTCACCTGTTTTCTTCTTCATACTCTTTTTGTTTTTTTAATTTTTTTTTAATTCACCTGGTCTTTAATTTTATCTATTCTCCTTTACATGTTTTTTAACACTTTTGATTTGTTTACCTTTTACTGATAATCTTTTTCTCTGGTTTGTCAGCCTCTTTGGTCAGTTTTTCCTTGTAACACTTTATTTCTTAGCAGCTTGAGATGGGGAACCAGCAGATCCAAAGACAAATTAACATGCTTGAGAGCTCAGCTCTCACAGATAACATGATCTCTGGGGTATCATCACTTCCATCTGAAACATTATCACATTTATCATCACTTGAATCACTTGGACCACCACCATTGTCACCAACACTTAAATCCCAGTCTTTACCAACATCAGCATCATCCACATCAGAATCCTCATTCATAACATGTGATATTTGAATAAATGAATCAGCATTACTGTACGTCCAACCCCCTTCTTCTCAGAGTCATCAAGTTATCATCATTTAACTTTTTTAACAGCTCCACAGAGTCTTGGGCTATCAATTCTACAGCTAATTTGACATTCATGAATGTTGTTGAATGTGACAAGAAGGATGTGCCTTTTGCACATGAATTAATAGTGGGCATGGCAGTAGTAACAAGCAGAGTGGCAGCTACAGATGTAGCAGCCATTATCGGGCCATTTCTCAAAATGGTTTTCGAGATCTCCCCGACATCCTTTCAATATTTGCTGCGACATACTAATGGCCAATCGGATTAACACAGCAAGGGTCCCTTCTGTGTTAATCCTACTGGGGTCTTCCTGTCTGTAGAGACAGGAGATAGGCTGAACTACTCCCTCTATCTGAGGGCCTCTAAAGGGCAATTGCGGGAGTTTAATTTTAAACGCTACTGTATTGGGGGGGATACCGGTACCCCATAACGGGGCCTGTACCTCGGAAGTTGGGGGTCCCCGGACCGGAAATCAATGTGGTTCAGCTCTGGAGACCCCCAACTTCCGAGGTACTGGCCCCTGTATGGGGTACCGGTATCCCCGCCATGCTTAAATCCTGTGGGTCACGTGACCGTGGGATTGTAACATTGCAGGAGATACCGGCACCCTATAACGGGCCCATATTTCGGGAAGTAGAGGGTCCCTGAGGCTGAAATCAACTTTGTTCAGCTCAGAAGACCAAAAATGGAAAAACTGCAACGCACCACCAAATTGAAAAAGGAGGATGACTTAGAGTATAAAAAAGCTTTATTGGATCCTTGACAAATAGACCATAGAAATATTTGATACTAGTATATGGGAGCAGGGGGTCTTCTGAGCTGAACAAAGTTGATTTCAGCCTCTGGGACCCCCTACTTCCTGAGATACAGGCCCCGTTATGGGGTGCCGGTATCCCCTGCAATGTTAAAATCTCACGGTCACATGACCCACAGTGATGGTGGCGAGTCTGGTTTTTCTCTAGAACTGGCAGTTTCATTAATCATCTCAATAATACAGGATGCTTCTCCACATTAGCAGTTTTAGTTTCATAGGTACTACTAGTACTTGTAGCCTGGGCCCTAGGCTGGCCTGAAATCTCTTAACTAGAGGTTCATTGTCTACTAGGCATGGGGAAAGATGGACTTTCTGCAGGGAGATTGGGATTCAGTGACAGTGTGATTGTCCTTCCGCTTATACTTTCTGTTAGTAGTAGGCACACCAGCAGCACCACCTTTCACTGATTTAATTTTATCTGTTTCATCATCAACACCACCACAACCGAATCACCAGCTACGCACCACAAGCCACTCCACTAGTTGGCATCAAAACAATGTGCTTTATAATTACTGTATAATACTAGTTGTAGTACAAAACACACACATGCACACACACATACATACAGTACATACATACATATGTATGTATATACTGTATAATAGATTAAGCAAACAAGGCCACTGAGGCCAGGTGGGTGGACAGATACCGGACACACAGACAGGGATCAGTCCAGTCATGCACAGTTAAATACTACAAGTTTTATTAAGTACATTTTAGAAATGTTTCACCTGGTTAATGGCTATAAGTACAACAACACAACTACACAGTCAGCAGGCAGCCATAAAAGCAAGCAACCCAATAAAACTGGTAGCTAGATTTAGTAGAGTGTACACTAATTTAGATATATTTTTTATGATGATTATTAAGTAGTGGCAGCACTGGCATGATGGGTCACTGGTCAGTGGACTGGTGTTTGTGTGGACTGGACACACTGGACGGTGGCTTACCGGGCAATGCTACATAACAAACCAGATAACTAGTAATATAAACTAGTAAATTGTGGTATAATAGGAATATAATATTTCCGTATAATAAGTCAGGCAAATGAAAGAAAGAAAGAAAGAAAGAGAGAGAGAGAAAGAAAGAGAGAGAGAGAGAGAGAGAGAGAGAGAGAGAGAGAGAGAGAGAGAGAGAGAGAGAGAGAGAGAGAGAGAGAGAGAGAGAGAGAGAATAAAGAAACAATTGACAGAGAGCTATTTTGATTTACACTCTGTGCTGCTTTTGCACTTCTTGATTTGCCTGTCTGGGAGATGCTGCTGTTAGTGTGGAACTGGCAGTGGTGGAACCAATGTGACAACTCTAGTAATGGAATGGCAGTGGCTACTAGCTTCAGTGACCTATAGTATGCTACGCACTAGCACACTACTGTAGGTTCAGAGATTGAGAAAAACTAAATGTATATAAATGCAACCCTCTTTGAAACTAATTGACACCGTTCTCTTGTTATTAATATTGTGATATTATTATTATTAATAATAAATATTAATATACTGCTTTATAATTTATATAATAGACACAGAAACCGTACAGAAGAGCCCAGGCCACTAAGGCCAGGCAGGCACCAGCCCAGGGAGTGGACTGGGCATAAAGAGAGGGGTCAGTCTGTCAGTCATAGGTTAATGGTTAAGCTACAAGTTTTATTAAGTAAATAATGTTTAAATGTTTGACCTATAGTACAGCAGCCACAGCAGCTATATCATCAGCAGCAGCATCAGCAGCCCTAATCAACCCACAGCCAAACCCTGCCTACAACACAATGGCTTAAACTTGAGTCTGCACCCCTATTTATTTACTCCCCCTCCCATAAAAAATCAGTTTGCGGAGTTGGGTTCTGTTTGCAGATTCAGATTCCGAAACCGTCAAGAAAATCTTTAGTGATAGGGAAAAAAGGAATCTGCCTTTATCAGACTGATCCGTGGAGTTCCAAGGCTGAAATGAACTGGCCAATCAGCGTTGGATTTGGATTTTGGCAAAACTTTTGCCCATCTCTGCCAATGAATAATTATCCAATGAATAAGATGGGATATTTTGTGATATATATTGTGGTGTGCTGTGGCATAATTAGTTATTTTATTGAGTCCCTAAGGCTCTGTATGTGTTAATAAAAATGTGATTATGACCTTAATGTGTCACTGTGAATGTGTGCATTAAGAAAGAGAATCTATTACTGGTGATGCAGTTTAGGATGTCCCCAATTCAGAGTGACACATTAAGGTCACAGTCAGGACACAGAAGTGTCGGAAGAACCCAACACTTTTCAATAAAGGTAGATGTTGGATGTTGGATGCTGAAGATGGCCTATGGGGATCTTGTCTGTACAAAGAAGACATTTGACTTGCTTTTCTTATGTCCTGTGAGCTTTAAGTGATAGTGGTAACTGAATATGTCTTAACTATATCCAAATGTAGTAATATTAAAAAATGATCATTACAAACAGTTTTTAAGAACAACAGTACTTTCCCCATAATGTAAGTTCAAATGTACCTAAGACTGATCGTACTGATTGTTGTATATTTTTTTTAATTAATTTTGTTCTATATATATATATATATTAAATAAACAAAATCTAACAAAATCTGCATATTTGATAATCATTTATCATAAAGCCAAAAGAATGTATTAAAATATGTTGATGTTAACTGTATGAATGAATAAAAGCATTCCAGTGTACAGACATAAAAACGAAATACAAATAATGACCATAAGACTGCAACAAAACAGGCAAAAATAAATATGTTCATGTGAAAATATATAATTTATTTTTACATCAGGGAGCATCTAGTAAAAAAAAGATAAATTATGAGGATAAGTAATTGATTCAATTTATATTGGCGATAATGTTTTTTAAAAAAGTGACAAGTTACATGTATTTATTCTATGTAGTAACAAATATTTTCTTATTTGTCATCATTGTGAATATTTTTGTTTATATGATATCGAACACTGGGAAATGTGTATTTGGTGCCAAAGCTTTTCTCCCTTGCTGTTCTTGTGTTAAATCTGTTTTGGACGCAATCCAATAGTTTCTTCTGATGAGTTGTGTGGATGTCCTCAAATTGGCTTTGCACTTTTTTCTGCAGTTATCTCATACATTTTGTGTTATCACAAAATGTTCATGAAAGTACACGTTGCTCAGCATTGCACAAATATAGACTTTAATGCCACATTTTCACCAGATGACTACGTAATTTCATGATTTATGCCTGTGTAACACCCCTTCCCTCCTCCTCAGGGAGATATGCGTGTTATGTGTGTATTGGTGCTACCTGTTGGGCTCACAAGATGCCTAAGCCTCCGTGCTTGGGGAGCCTGGGGTGTCTGGTGCAGTGTCTCCACCTGTGAGGATCCCTGCGTTGTGGGATAGCCCCCCCATAAGAACCGGTTAGGGTTGCCAGGTGGCTTGTCCAAAAATACTGGACACCCACGCCCCCCCCGAACACATATAAAAAATACCCCCACGCCCCACAAATGCATATAAAAAATACCCCCACGCCCCCCGAATACATTTAAAAAATACCCCTACCTCCCCCAAATACATTTTAAAAATACCCTCACCTCCCCCAAATACATTTTTAAAATACCCCCACCTCCCCCAAATACATTTAAAAAATACCCCCAAATACATTTTAAAAATACCCTCACCTCCCCCAAATACATTTTAAAAAAATACCCCCACCTCCCCAATACATATAAAATATACCCCATCATCATGATCTCATCTCCCCAGGCTGGCCCCCATCACCATCTTATCCCCTCCCCCCATTATCATCTTATTCCCCCCCCCCATTATCATCTCACCCTGGCCCCCCATCCTTTCACCATCTCACCCTGGCCCCCCCATCCTGTCCAAAGGAATGGAAGCAGGCACACGGTCTTTCTAAAGGTGCAGTTTATTGTGCCACCAAAGGTCCAACGTTTCGGCAAATAGATTGCCTTTTATTGATAAAGGCAATCTATTTGCCGAAACGTTGGACCTTTGGTGGCACAATAAACTGCACCTTTAGAAAGACCGTGTGCCTGCTTCCATTCCTTTGCTCAAGTACCTCTGGGATGTCTGGACCTCCCTGGATACAGCGCACCGGCAGATAAGTACCCCCCTCCAGCACCTACCAGCGGTGTGCATGTGCTTCTACATATGACTGTATACCCCCCATCCTGTCACCATCTCACCCTGGCCCCCCCATCCTGTCACCATCTCACCATGCCCCCCTATACTCTCATATCTCACCCTGGCCCCCCCATCCTGTCACCATCTCACCATGCCCCCCTATACTCTCATATCTCACCTTGGCCCCCCCATCCTGTCACCATCTCACCCTGGCCCCCCCATCCTGTCACCATCTCACCCTGCCCCCCCATCCTGTCACCATCTCACCCTGCCCCCCCATCCTCTCACCCTGGCCCCCCCATCCTGTCACCATCTCACCCTGGCCCCCCCATCCTGTCACCATCTCACCCTGGTCCCCACATCCTCTCACCCTCATACACAGCCACCACCCCCCCATCCTCTCACAATCACACCCTGGCTCTCCCATCCCCCAATCTGTGTCCTTACCTTATTGCCAGGAAGGACACAGACTTCTCTGGGCCGCCGGGGTGTGGGCTCCACCCCTGCTGTTCTCTGATTGGCTCTCCGCTCCTCCAATAAGGGACAGGCTGCACACAGAGAGGGACACACACACAGACACACGAGTGCTCATGCCCACCACCAGTCTCAGGACTACTCTTTGCACTGCCTGCCCTTGCGCCGCCTTCGCGCTTGCTCTGCCCTCCGCCACCGCAAAAATGGTAATACCGGACACATATGTGTCCGGTATTACCTCCGATTTTATACCGGACAGGCAACGGAATTACCGGCCTGTCCAGGTGAAAACCGGACACCTGGCAACCCTAGAACCGGTATACCTCCAATAACCACAATCACAACAACGTATGTACAACCTATTTACTATGATCCCACAGTCTCAGCAATACAGTATACACAATCACAATAACCGTCACCCAAAGTACTGAGGGTGCCCTGGGCACCTAAAACCCAATGGTCCATCCAAACAGTCCCACCCAGATATATGTGAGGGCAGCGCTACCCTCCCAGTGTGGTGTTGGTGCACGTGGCAGAACCTCCCTGGCTACGCGAGTACACCAGGGGATTTGTAGACAGTTGGCATGAGTTGTCCCATGATGCAGGGCCTCCAACACAATCCCCTTCTCACCTTACATCCGGTAGCACAGCGCAAGCGATTCCACCAGGCCTGGGGAATCCTCCGCTGTGGTTCCGTCTGCTCTGCTGAGTCATTGGTATGCTAAGGGGCATGTCCCTTACTATGGCCGGCCCTACAGTACATCCACTACCGTGTAGGAGAAACTACCTGGGGCCTATGGGGAATGGGTCAGGCCTAGTCCAGGGGGCTTAACTAGCTCCCCGGACACTGCCTCACCCTTCGCTGGCTCCGGCCGGACTTACCACCCGTCTCCAGTCTACATAGGAAATCCTGAATGACAGAACCTCCCTTTCCTGCAGCACCAACACAACATGGCCAACACATATCACCAAACACTCCCACGTGACGGGACCACTGTCAGGGAGTAGGCAAGGGAGGGTACCCTGCTACACCCGTATTTTGCAAATATTGAAGCAAATAAAAGGCTATATGACCTGATAAGATGTGGTTCTCTGTTGGAATTCGCAAAGCATATTGTGTTTTAATACTTGTTGAATTTTTGGGGAGTTCTAGAAAAATATTGGCAAATTTCCCGATTTGTGAAAAAATCGAACAAATCTACTTGTGCTTAGCAGTAGAGATGGGCCATTTTTTTTGCAGATTTGGACCAGTTCCTTTGGTCCGCGAATTTCTGCGGATCAGTCTCAGGGCGATCCGCCTTTTTCTGGAGAATTTTTCTATCACTGACAATCCACCTAGCAGATTATTAGTCAGTGGGTGGATTGTTAAAAATCTCCACACTCAGATTAAATCAGATGGGTGGGATATCTTTCTCTCTCTCTCTCTCTCTCTCTCTCTCTCTCTCTCTCCGCGGACTAATCCGTGTGTGGATTTTCAACAATCTGGTAACGGATTGTAGAATCCGCGGACCCAATTCTTAAAAATCTGTCTGGATTGTATCCAATGGCGGTTTTGGATTAATCTGTACAGATTGAAACTGGAAAAATTTGTCAACGAATTTTACACAACGGAATGCGTTTTGAATGAAAAGCTCGAGAAATTTCGGGAAACGGATTCTGACAGTTCTGCCCATCCCTAATTACCAGTCCTGATGTAGGTCCGTTCTTGTGGTGATAAATACACATTTGTTATGTTAAAATTTCCTTTATGTGTGGGGACTTATTTGTTTGGCCTTTTATTGGATACCATTACATGAAACTACATGGCTCACAGGATATTTTGTTAATATACAATTGAGAGTGTATTCCATACCCCTTTAGTGTGTCCTTGAGGTAGATATAATGTAAACAATGAGTATGGGCATTTGGTATAAAACCCATATTTTCATAACACCCAATTCTAAAAAAAATCACACTCATCGAATCGCTCCCTCTAAGGTACAGTCCAACTGGATATGGTGCTCAGACTAAATAGAGGCTCTAGATAAATAATTGTATAAACCACATACAGTAAAGTCCAGAACTTCCTTAGTAGAGGATGAGGTATATACACAGAAGCTTTTGAGGGAAGAATAACGCATAATAGAGTCCCAGATTAGGCACCAAACAGTATAGCGTAATAAACATCTTCCATATAACATAAACTGAAAACCTTAAACTTAGGACACGGATGCATTCACAAAGATAGGGCTCACATCTTCCAGTGTGCCCGTATGTGTCCTTGTAATAAGCTGGGAGGTTCCAAGGTATGCGGCATCTGCTAGAGCTTAGACCAAAGAAAGCAAGACGCAGTGGGATCAAAAAGTGACTCCAGTAAAAAGTGTTTATTAAATCTCATGGATTCAAGAGGTAAAAAAAATGTACCTACACATTTCGCGCAATTGTGGTTTATCAAGGTGTAACATAAAAGTAAAAATCAGCACATATAAACCCTCCATGGTAGTAACGGCACATGCTTGCAATCCCTAGATAACCATCTAACAGTGCTACGCTCCTAACGTCAGTCCCTATTGGGTCCTATCACGTCTGGAGAAAAAAAGTCTCTAGGAAACTTTATTAAAAACAACAAAACACAAAATTACTAATGTTAGTGAACAAACTATTGGGATTGAAAAAAATCTAGTAGAAAGTCCTGAGAAGTACTAAGTAACTGATACTTGGATATAATAAATGACACAAAGCAAAACCAAATAAATGACAAAGTAAAAAATATACAGTGTACATGAATAGAAAAAATATTGAAAAATAAATAAGAAAGAAAAATGAAAGTATAAAACCTATACTAGCATAGCTAGTATCTGAAACGCAGAATGGTTAAGCCCCTAAATGTACATCCCACTAGGTATAGATTCACTTACTCGTCGTCGTTATACTACCCCTTCATAATATCAATATAGTAAATTCTAAAGTTAATAAAGTTAGGACCAATGTATACAGTATGTATATCATGTGTCAGTCAGTGGCAGCATAGGTAACTTCTATCACTACAGTACATCTGTATACACAATCGACAGAGCTGTATTAGACAAGTCACAGCGATATGGTTAACTAAACAACATTGTATATCCATAAAACATACACAATGCAATTACAAAATCCATCAACGTTTATACAAAATATATCAACCAAGTGTTTAGAGGATCTGATCTGATAATAGAATATTTATTGCGACGTCCCCTACAGAATATATCATAAAAGATATAACATCCATTATATTATGAGGTCAGGATCATAAAAAATGACGAGTCCCAATCCATATTTAGACCAAGGGGGGTTCTTGTTTTTAGAATATAAATCCAATATGCCTCCCTTTGTTCCAATCTTCTAATTATGTCACCCCTCTTACTAACAGGGGAATATGCTCAAACAAATTCAAAGTAAAATTACTGATTCTGCCCTTCTCACATTCCATGAAGTGTTAAGAGACCGGGATGTTAGTACTGTTTCACCTTTAGTGCTAAGTCTTACATGTTCCATAATTCTATTTTTTAGACATCTAGTGGTCCGACCCATGTACTATTTCCCATGGTATATGACAAACATTATTCTACACTTAATAAACAAATTGATCCTATATGTCTCCCTTGTTACAGTTGAACTAAATGTATGTGATTTTACACTGATTGCACCTAAATGAACCTTTAGGTAACTTTATGGGTATCGTCTCTCTGGATGTGAATAGACTTGGAGAAAGATGGTTAGCAATAGTTTTGGCCTGTCTATATACCATATTTGAGCCCAATTGAACATATGGTTTCAGAACTGGGTCTAACATTAACACTTCCAAGTGTTTCCTAATAATTGATTTGAGTTCCTCTTAAGTAAACTTGACCTATCCATACTCTCTACTGCCTCAGAGTACAATCTAGATCTGATGTATTATAGCCCCTGGATGCAAACCTACTATATAAATCCTTGGATTGTATATGGAAGTCTTCATCCCTGGAAATATTTATTTTGAGCCTCATGAGCTGGCCCTTGGGGATTCCCTTTATCAGGGTTCTAGGGTGGCAGCAGTTCGATCTTAAACATGTGTTCCGTTAATTATTTTTACAGAAAATATCAGTTTGTACAGTGAGGGATAAATCAACATAAAGAGATAAATCTAAATAATGTACATACTTATAAATAAACGTGAAGAGTAAATAATCTTTATTAGTATTAAGTGAATCGATATATGATAACAGAATCTCCATAAATACTGTAATTGAGCAGCTTGTAATGTATATCACTGAATGATATAATTATACTCATCCAATTCCTTTTTTGATTCTCTCCAGCCATGCTACCAATGCTTCCTTAACCAGTGATTGAAAGATTGACCAATTTGTAACCTCTACTCTCTTCTAATTATTTTAGACATGCCCTGTTGACCACTCACATCTCTTCTATTCTTTTCAGTCTACCAGCATCTATAACATAGTCTTCATGTGGTTTTCCTCTTATTTGCCTGATTGGTTTCTTTAGTGTTTTCTTTCTCTGCACATTGATTAAATGTCTTACATGTCATGCGTATCTGTGAGCCAGGAAGGTTCATGCAATATCTGACCAGGTGAATTTTTTGGGGCGGTGGAGGAGAGAGACGCCAGCTGAATCTCACCGGACCCACTACAGTCTCAGCCCTGTACACTGCAGCGTCCAGTTAAAATATCAAGCATTCAAAGAACTGAGCATTACGCTTCCAAAAACAAGAGAGCCACGTTCCAGCAAAAAGCAATTCCAAGAAAGTGGAGATAGAAAAACCCCTATAAATATATTATTACATGCTGAATACAATACATGCTGATACAGAAATTGTGAGTGTGAAGTCAGGAGATTTTGATTAGAAATTTTATTTTTATCAGCTATACTACGCTATGCGTTCCAATTTTTCTTTCTATGTATTTATGTACTGTATGTATGTATGTACTGCTGCGGCCAAGTTTATTCGAGCATTTGCCCGTTCTTGGCCGCAGCAGTAGCCTGGCGCGCGCCCGAGTGTGACGGGCGCGCGCCGAAGCAGCGGAAGAGCGCCCTCTGATCGGGGCGCTCTCCCTACCGCTGCCGGGTCCGCCGGGTCCCCCGGAACCCCCTGCCGCTGTCCCGCGATCGCGGGACACCAGGGCTCCCTCGGGGAGCCCCTGGACGTGCGTGCAAGGGGCGCACGCTCCCGAAGACGCGTGACCGCGCGTCTATGACGCGCGGCACGCCGAGGGGCGGCCACTAGCAAGCCGGGAAATCTCCCGGCTTGCGGTACCGACCACACTGCAATAAAGTGTGTCGGTACTGTATGCATGTATATATACAGGCATACCCCTCTTTAAGGACACTCACTTTAAGTACACTCGCGAGTAAGTACATTTCGCTCTATAGGCAAACAGCAGCTCACGCATGCGCCTGTCAGCACGTCCTGAACCGCAATACCGGCTCCCTACCTGTACCGAAGCTGTGCACAAGCGGGGAGACTATAGATCCTTTTACACATGCGTTATTTACATCAGTTATGCACGTATATGACAATTGCAGTACAGTACATGCATCGATAAGTGGAAAAAAGGGAGTGCTTCACTTTAAGTACATTTTCACTTTACATACATGCTCCGGTCCCATTGTGTACGTTAATGTGGGGTATGCCTGTACTGTATATATATATATATATATATATATATATATAAAAACTAAAATTGTAGCGCCACAGTATTAATAGTGATAAACTAAAATAGTGACTAAAGATTTAATAGAGTATAGTGAATTTAAATGTAAATGTAAAAATGCAAAGTGTAATTACTTATAAACAACATATGAATTATTAATAAAAATGTATAACACAAAACTTCACAATATATACATAAAATATGTGAAAAGTGCAAAAAACGTAAAGGAAAAAGAGTCCAACCAGTCCTTTTTAAATCAGTCCATAAAACATGTGGATAATTGATGCTGGTGTGGGGGGTCTCCGGCTGCTCTCAATAAGGATGAACCACATCCAAGATTACCTAAAAAAGAAAAAGAAGAGAGAGCGCACGCCCCATAGCATAATACTGTTGATTTAATAATAAAAAAATTATTATTAAATCAACAGTATTATGCTATGGGGCGTGCGCTCTCTCTTCTTTTTCTTTTATATATATATATATATATATATATATATATATATAGGCTATACGAATTGGTATTTAATGTGACATATAAACCATATTAAATACCAATTTTTTTGACTATCTTCTCGAGTGCTGCCTCTGATATCTGCTCACACGGTATCGTATAGCCTATTTGATTTATATAGGATTAGCACCCACCTATATCTACCTGACGGAGTGCCTTGTTCTCATTTATTCACTATATATATATATATATATATATATATATATATATATATATATATATATATATATATATATATATATATATGATGTATATTACCAGATGATGGTCCAGTAAGGAGAGACAGCACACACGTTGTGCTGTCTCTCCTTACTGGACCATCATCTGGTAGTATACATCTTTTATGATTTTCTATGGGACAAGCATCTGGATTTCCTAATGTTTATGTGTGTGCTGGCTGTGAATAGATTTATATATATATATATATATATGTTTACCCTGAGGAAGGTCCATTGTTGGGACCGAAACATTGGAATTTTGTGCTTTGTTTAATACAATTACGGATTGAATTTACTTACCTGAGTGCTGTCCGCTGATTTCGTGGAAACGGTATTGTACATTTGTATTTACTTTATGGGACATCCATCAACATCCAACATTCATTGGATGACTATTGGAGTGCCGGCTGCTATGGTTCTTGTATATATATATATGTAACACATTTTCCCCCCAACCTCACTTAGGGATCAGTGTATGGGAGTGGGTGCATTACCTCGCTGGTATGGTGCTCTATCTTTTGGTTTGCAAGAGGTCTGTGTTGTCTGCTTGATGGTATGAAACATGACAGGACTGGCTCGCACAGGTCTCTGGGTTCTTCACTATGGTCAAAAACATATAAGGAGACAGAGATTCTCCTGCAAAAAATCCCAGTTAACTGCACAGCAAGACTGAAAGTTGTTCAGGGTTCAAATACCCAACCAAAATACAGTTAAATAGGCTCTAGAGGGTACCGTTAAGTAACCGCTCCCAACACTGTGGGAGGACAATTACCACTAAAACTGCCCATAGGCAGATAATAATAAATACTTTAATGTTAAAGAAAATATGACGCAGTAACACATACTCAAAACTATAATTGTGGTGAGCGGTATCTCACAAGTTATACATATATGACTGTTTTTGGACATTGCTAGTGTCCTTCTTGATATACCAGCTTTTTCTGGTATTGTGGTGAGCGGTATCTCACAAGTTATACATATATTCTTCACTATGGTGTCAGCGCCTCCAGCAGTGTGTGGATCCCACGAAGTGCAGCTGTTAGCCCACATCACTACACAACTATTTCCCTCCAGCCCAGGAACTGACACCTTAGGCAGCGGTATCTTGAAAGGGACTTTATTATAGGCAGTCTTCATCAGCTCTGTTAGCAGCATATCACACTCCACTCGTTCCATGCTTTCTAGATGGTGCATTTTCTTCTCTATTGATCTGCTCCAGGTGGTCATTAGGCTAGCCAGCCCAATATGAGCAAGCTTACCCCGCCATGGGGAAGACTCACAGCTCCCACCCTGTTCACCCTCCTTCACCCTAGCCAGGGCTCAGAGAAGGACACTCTCTCGCTCCTCACTCCCTGAGGAGATCAGAGGAGCTCACCACCACCTCTCTCTCCAAGGTGGAGAGGAAGACTCTCTAACTTTGGCTACTCCCATAGAAACCTCTAGAAGGGGCAGGCTCATGGACTGTTCCCACATACAAGGGGCTGTACACAGGCCATGAGGCACCACCTACCTTCCTTCACATTCTGGGGAAGCAGGAGGGGGGTCAATGGCCATAGATTAACCTACTAATGCCTGGATCTTAACAGGACTTACATAGCAGATACACTATGTGGAAAGAAACAGGTACAGATGGACATACCCTGTTACATATATATATATTCACTTTTGATGTTCATCATATTAATTCATCTACAGTATACCACTTTGAGGCAATATCTCTGTAAATCTGTAAAGTTCCTGTAAATAAGTTTTACTGAATTCCCTTGAACATTCAGAACATACTACACATGGATGTTTTTTCCTTGTCCTTTTTATCTTTTTCTCAATTTTACGGTACTTCAACTCCCCTGCCTTGAAAAGTTTGCACCAAGGAGAACCACCATTTTCGAGGATTTTCTAGATGCAAATGGTAAAATGATGAAAGCTCTGATTTCAAAATTCAATACATACCATCATCATATCCGGGGCGTGTAATTCCTCCTAGTGCCATAAATTGATCACCTGTGTACATTGAGTCAACAAAACATTTGCAAGAGCAAAATGACTGACCCTGATAGATGTAGAATTTTATTTCAATCAATAATAGTATTATGATTTTTAGCTTGCTTTGTTTATATGGCTTTGTATTTCTTTACGCATGCTTAACTGTATAAACTGCTTAATAATAAAGGCTTTTTGCAATAGTATTCCAAGAAAAAAAATCAATGTAATTCCTATTTTGCTCTTTGCGATGTCCAGGCACAGAATATTGATATTTACTATATATTTAACAATATGATATGATGCAAGATATATGATAGAACTCTTGAGCGTCTTGCCATTTTCAAAATTGACCATAAAGGGAGTGCTTTGGATGTTTATTTACAGTGGTTATTGATTTCTAAATGTGATCTATATACTTGAAGGTTAAGTTGTTGCATTAAAATGTAGGCATCCACAAAAATATGCTTATGAAAGTAACAAAGAGGTATATAATTTGTAAAATATGAGTTGCATGAAAATATATTTACAGTACTAAGTGGTGCTATTCCATAAGACACCTTCTGGCTTTGGAAAACAACTTACACTCATTTCAAGTGAATGGGTAATCAGGAGCTTCCATTGCTGTACGGTGCCGTATTGAATAGCACAACTTAGTAAACATATGCCACCGTATTTTCTCATAAAGTATGTCCAAAATTTCCCATTTTACCACTACTGTATATGTAAGGTCTGTAAAATGCCAATTCTGAGATGAAATGCTCTGATTGATGTAAATAACCTTGATGTGACCTACAGATTATTATACTATTTTCTCATTCATTTCCAATTATGATTTGAAATTATATCTTACTTAAATGAATTTAAGCAGTTTGTGGATCACTGCACCAGCACTCCAAAGCATCAATGTACTATATGCCTAAAGGACAATTTCACTGTCAGAAGAATATTAGAAATTCAAACCCAACATTTTCCATGCAGATTTCTGCAGCACAGATATTCACACACAGTATTTGATGATGTTTAAAAAACTACAAATTTCAGCAAACAATACAATTAAATCAAGCAAAATCACAAAGGTGTACAGAATTAGTATATTTCATTACTATCAACTCTGGCTGTTTTAACAAATGCAAAAACTCATGCAATTATCAGAGCTTATATAAAACTCATAAAACCGTCCTTAACATCATCCTTGTGTAGCCCATGTCCCCCCCCCCCCCCCACCCCCCCGGTCGCAGATTGGACCTCTAAGGTGTAGTGAGGGCTGGCTACATGTACTATGGTGGTGCATACCTGCTTGGAACAGGAGGGCCTGAGTCTCCCGCGTTGGTGTGGGGGATAACAGGGACAGGCTTCTGGGGTATATGCCTCCATCTTCTTTAGCACCGGTGCAGTGCTTCCATCTTCTGGCAAGACCTATGGGGATAGGTTAAGATCCTCCCAGAAGAAGCCCTGGTCCCAGGGCGAGTGATCTTAAACTCCACACAGTCTTTTGTATAAAATAGCAGCACTCTTTATTGTCCTTGCACAATGATACAGCAACACTTCATGCACAGCAGCACACAGCAGTTCATATACAGCAGTGCACTCCAAATGTGTACAGGCCTTTCGTCCTCTCCTCTCCTCCAGGCTGTACCCTAGCAGGATGGGCTGATTAGGGGCTTCAATACCCCAACCCCCACCTCCAGGATAGACTCTCTGGGTGATGGTAGATCCCCCCCCTCACCCCCTCAGCAGGGTGAGGGGCATTGGTCCACGCACTACAGTGCTATCAGCTCTAATCAGTATGGCTGAGTGTCTTTTCTCCTGTTTCCAGCACTCTCCACTCTCACAACTCCAACAGCCTCCACTCTCCAGACTGACACATCTTTCTCTCCACTGCAACAGACTGTCACAGAACTGAACTCTCCAACAGACTGACAGACTCTCCTGCTCCCAGGCAGAACTCTCAAACTGAACACAGACACACACAGGAGCAGCCCACTAAATAGATACAGCCCTGCCCCTTATGATGTCAGCAGGACCTCCCCTCTGTCTCAGGCCTGCCACAGAGTCAGGGGCCTACCTCTATCACTCAAGGCAGGGCTTGGTGGGGGGAAAAACTCATGATTACTACTGGCGCCTGCCTTTACCGGTGCTTACTCCAGTAGGCGAAGGATAGGTAGCCCACTATAACTTACAGGGGCTACACTTGAATTCTTTACTATCGCTGTAATAACTGACAACTGTGCTCGTATTGACATTTGTGATACTCAAAACCAGTGAAATTCCTGGGTGCTTATGCATGTATGCCGGTATGTGTGTGCGCTTCTCAAAGTATGCCTGCATGTGTGTATGCGCTCCTCCATTTATGCCTGTATGCGTGTGTGCTTCTCCATGTATGCCTGTATGTGTGTGTGTGCTTCTCCATGTATGCCTGTATGTGTGTGTGCTTCTCCATATATGCCTGTATGTGCGTGCGCTTCTCCATGTATGTGTATGCGCTTCTCCATGTATGCCTGTGTGTGTGCTTCTCCATATATGACTGTATGTGCGTGCGCTTCTCCATGTATGTGTGTGCGCTTCTCCATGTATGCCTGTATGTGTATGCGCTTCTCCATATACACCTGTATGTGCGTGTGCTTCATCATGTATGCCTGTATGTGTGTGTGTGTGTGCTTCTCCATGTACAGGTATGCCTGTATGTGTGTGTGCTTCTCCATGTATGCCTGTATGTGTGCGCATCTCCATGTATGCCTGTATGTGTGTGCGCATCTCCATGTATGCCTGTATGTGTGTGCGCTTCTCCATGTATGCCTGTATGTATATATGCGCTTCTCCATGTATGCGTGTGCGCTTCTCCATGTATGCCTGTATGTGTGTGCGCTTCTCCATGTATGCCTGTATGTATGTATGCGCTTCTCCGTGTATGTGTGTGCGCGTCTCCATGTATACCTGTATGTGTGTGCCCTTCTCCATGTATGCCTGTATGTGTGTGCCCTTCTCCATGTATGCCTATATGTATGTGTGCGCTTCTCCGTGTATGCCTGTATATATGTGTGCGCTTCTCCGTGTATGCCTGTATGTGCGTGCGCTTCTCCATGTATACCTGCATGTGCGTGCGCTTCTCCATGTATGCCTGTATGTATGTGTGCGCTTCTCCATGTATACCTGTATGTGCGTGCGCTTCTCCATGTATGCCTGTATGTATGTGTGCGCTTCTCCATGTATGCCTGCATGTATGTGTGAGCTTCTCCGTGTATGCCTGTATGTGCGTGCGCTTCTCCATGTACGTTTCAGCAATGAAGGCTTGTTTTGTTGGACGGCCTGGCAGATAGCTCCAGCCACTGGATCCCATATCTGGTATTGCACCACGTCCTTCCAGGCGATAATCTTGTCTGGGGTGGCAATAGGCAGTAGGGATAGTTTTGGATTGGCATCCCAATGAATCCGTGACCCTCAGTTCGGAGAAGGCCACTTAATCTTCCACGATGGCTGCGGTCGAGCACATAGCCCGCATCCCTGGTCCAGGGATTTCTTCCCAGAGGTCATTGTCCGGAGTAGTACTCAGTTCCGGTCTTCTGGATAGAGCATCAGCTCTGATGTTCAAGGGGGAGAATAGGGGGGGGGGGGGGGACAGAGAAGAGCTCTACAACCATACAAAGAAAATAAACAACCTAATTAACCTAAAATCAAATATAATAGGTGGTGCACCCAGGAGCAAAACAGAATAGGTAAAAAGAAAGAAGGGGCAAAACCCAAAAGACGGATAATTGCTGAAACTCCAAACACAGGGCACCCAAATAGGTATGACAGGTACAAAAAATATATCATTTATTGTTCAAAAATAGATTTAAAAATGGGCAAACAAAGTAAAACCAATTAAAAATCAATACACAACTACTCTAGATCACATAAAAATATTCAGGCCTATTGGCTGTCCAAAGACGAAGCCCAAAAGACGAAACGTGTCTGTGTTTAGGAGTACATGTGCAAGTATTTCCGATTTTTATATTCATATTATTATATGCCCGATCAAACAAACGGGAACGTATAGCACTTTCATTGGGAGAAGCAACAGCCAATCAAGGAGATCCCTGTGACGTTGCAGGCCACGCGAGGTCTTGACAGCCAGAGACTAATCTCGGTGAGCAGAGGGACCAGAGTAAGGAAGCGCACGGAGTGCACACACTATATCCGGTAGACAGAAGGCATTCAGGTGTTCACCGGTCCCTGCAGTACATGGTTGAGACCTCAGACGGACATCTGAAGCTTTGCTGGGAGTCATTGTTTGCTGCAGTCATTGTTGGCTTTTGAGATTTTATCTCATATATGCTTTTGTTCCTGATATGTTTGTGAGTGCGCAATCTATATTTTAATCAGTTCCATATAAATTTTGAAATCTTACTACACTATGAGTGCGCCTGTTGTTTGTTTTTTCCATATATATATATATATATATATATATATATATAAAGGAAAAGAAGAGGAAAGAGCGCACGCCCATAGCGTAAAATTGTATATTTAATGAGGGGAAGGGGAAGAGGGGGGGACAAAAGTACAGTTAAAATAAGCATTGCGTGATAATAATCACCACCATCCGGTTACTGCTGTATATTCTTGGGGCAATCCCGATCTCAGAGCAGAATGGATCAACGTCCCAGCAGGTATCCAGGGCCAGTGGATGTGTGATGCTGTTTAAGAGTCCAAGAAAGTGGCTTCGTGTTCTCAAGCCTCTGTAGCACCAGCGCGTGGATCGGTCCACTCCAGCGCTTTGTGATGACGTAATGTCAATGCGTCCAACGTGATGACGCTCCCTGACGCGTTTCGTCACTCACTGGTAACTTTCTCAAAGGGAAGTGTCGCGAAGGGGAAGGTCCGGTATTTATATACATAATCTAATGATGTTAATTCACTAGAACGCCCCTACTCAGCTGGAAAGTGCTTTGTGCTGAATACAAGTATAACAACCAATGAATACATATAAAATACGCCTAATTAAGATAAAACCTATTCGAATTGTAGGAGATAGAGTGTAAGTGATAAACCGCAGATATTAAAAATGCTATACCTAAGGGGAATATACATATCCATTTAAATACTCTATATCATGAATATGAACATGAAAACTTACATATAAACACATATATAGACTATAAGTTAATATATATCTATTTACAAAAATAAATCAATATGGGTAAATTCATTAACCCCTAATACATCACATGTATAGCAGTGTAATTCCCATAAAAGGCTTGTACAAATATAGACATAATACATTACAAATAGTTACAAACATATCAGAACTAGAAAAATGAAAAAATGAAAAAAAGTGAATAAAAGAATGAAAAAACGAAATGAATAATCAAAAAACAAATTATTTTCCCTTTATATATAATAAAAATCAAACCATTAAAAAAAAAAATTTCTAATGCAGATATCAAAAAAAGGAAAAAGAACATGATGAGTCCATAGATACCCAAGTGTAAAAGTAGGGATTATTAGGGATAATAATAATGGGAATCTTTATGCCACGAACAAAGCAAGGTGTCTGGAGGGAGATGATAAAAGAATACTACAATAATAAATGATGATAATATCACCTGTGAATGTGATATATAAATAATTTATAAATTAAAAATATATATAAATTAAAATTAGTGTAGTGTATTCTGTGATAATTTATAAATGAATAAATATCAATATATTGGGTGTACATAAGATTGGTGTAAAAATAACAACAATATCTCAACTTACAAATACTTTTATTACTAACTATAATATTATTTTATTATAGTCTATAAACATTATATAATTGTGTAAAACATATACATAAAAAAGTGATATATAAGTGAGTGATTCATTGGTGTACTGAATGACGTGTGAGATGTTATGACCAAAAAAACATATATGAACTATTACTATAACTAAAGTTCCGGACAAAAGGGGAGAGGACAGAGAGACCCAGACAATGGATGACGAAGAACAGCAAAGGAAGTCTCACAGGAAGAGACGTCCAAGGACCAATTATACAAATGTACTGACATCTAGGCATTCATTGAGTCCACCTGGGCTTAAAGTGCCCAACTGGTGGATCCAAAAAGTTTCCCGCCTGCAGAGAGTCTTGAACCGGTCGCCTATAGGCAAAATTGTCAGATGGCACTCACATATAATGTTGAAATATAGGTGCTAGTCCCATAGGTAATGTGTAGATAAATAGTTCCTTACCAGGCAGACCTCGAATCCCAGGACACCACAGCAAAGAAGAGACAGCACTCAAAATAATCCTGTGTCAAAAGTGTATTAAAGGAAACATGGCACAATAACCTGATGTTTCGGTCCTAGGAACAGGACCTTTCTCAAGGGAGTGCTCAAAACCCAGTGACAACCCTACCAATATATACCCACCACCTCTAAACAGATAACACCTCTGATATACCCGGCGATGCCCGGGGTGTAATTTTCCCGCTTCCCCTCTGTCTCCGCTCCCCCCTCTCTCTCCGCTCCCCCCTCTCTCTCTGCTCCCCCCTCTCTCTCCGCTCCCCCCTCTCTCTCCGCTCCCCCTCTCTCTCCGCTCCCCCTATCTCTCTCCTCTGCCCCTGTCTCTCTCCTCTCCCCCTGTCTCTCAAATTTCCCCCTGTCTCTCTCCTCTCCCCTTCACCTCTCTGCCCCCCTCTCCCTTTCTCCCCCGTTCACAGTAATCCAGTCACCCCCCTCCACTTGAATGTGGCCTCTCCCTGTGAGTGTATATAATATATGTAACCCATATTCCCCCACCCAATCGCAGATAGGGTGCATGTGAGGGGAGCTATATGTATTACCCAGTTTGGTGCTTTACATGTTAGGCTCACAGGAGGCCTGAGCCTACGCCAAGGAGAGCCTGGGGTGTATCCTCCTGAACAATACTACTATAGGGTGCAGCGCCTCCACCTGCGATGGCTCCCAGCAGAGCGGGAGTTGTTCCTCAAAGGACAATAATATAATACTACGCACACAGCATATAAAAGAACAGTGACTTTACTAACGGTAAACATAACCATGCATGTCATACATTAAGTGTCCCTCTGCATAGGAGACACAGTAACTCACGCGTCTCGCAGGACGCGACCCCTCACCATGTACCCACACCGTGTCCAACTCCCCACACCACAACCCCACCCTCAAAGTGCAGTATGTGTGTGTGTGACTGCGCAGCCACTATGTTCCGATTTTATAGTTGGTGCACTTGTGGATGTTACCTGCCGAGCGCTCCAGTGCTCGGACCTGCAAACGAGCTTCACAAAGGATCCGACGACGAATACACTCCAGGGATAACTTCCAGGGCGATCCCACCCGGTCGGCTGCTGCTATGCTGGCAGAAGTCTGAGCCCAAACCTCTGCGTGGGTGCTGCAACAGTCTCTGGGCCTTGACACTTCTCTCTCTCTCTCTAATGTGACAGATTCCTGTACTAGGGCCTGTCCCTGTGACCACCCACCCTCACTAGTGGGAAGTCAGGGCCTCAACTCTAGCCTGGGGATTTCTGGCCTAGGGCAGAAGCTCGCAGCTCTCTGCCCCCCTTCTTTCCCCCTCTGTCTCCTAAGTCTCACTGACTCATGTGCTTCACAGTCTGCTTCCTGATTCTGCACACAACAATGTAACCAATTCCCTGCTGCAGAGAATCTGCAAGTCTCAGTGGCTGGCTGCAGGTGACAGGGATCATAGGGCCTTCCCCAGAGGCTGCTGGGGGATGTAGTCCACTCAGGACCTCTTTCCTATGGGGACCGCGTGCGCGATCTCTACTGTGCCTGTGCGAAGCTGTAATGGCCGCCGCTATACTTAACTGCGCCTGCACAACCTCCCAGAGCTCCTGCACACTTGTAATGGCCACCGCTACCCTTGCTAACCTCTGCGCATTGCGCGAACCTCGCGCCAACCACAACATGGCCGCCGCGGCTATCTGCGCATGCGCGAGCACCAGGACCCTGATGGCGCCGGCCCAGATGGCGGTGCCAACCGGGAGAAGTCGCCGTCCCCTTCCCACACTGCCACAGGTGTAAGGCAGGGGGCAAAGGAAGATCAGGGAAACCGGGAGTGACCCCCTTACATATATGTATCTCCCCTCTCTGTGTGTGTGTGTATATAATATATGTATCTCCCCTTTCTCTGGGTGTATTTAAGATATGTATCTCCCCTCTCTCTGTGAGTTTATAAAATATATGTATCTCCCCTCTCTCTGTGAGTGTATATAATATATGTATCTTATCTCTCTCTCTGTGTGTGTATAATATATGTATCTCCCCTCTCTCTGTGAGTGTATAAAATATATGTATCTCCCCTCTCTCTGTGAGTGTATATAATATATGTATCTTTCCTCTCTCTGTGAGTGTATATAATATATGTATCTCCCCTCTCTCTGTGAGTGTATATAATATATGTATCTTTCCTCTCTCTGTGTGTGTATATAATATATGTATCTCCCCTCTCTCTGTGAGTGTATATAATATATGTATCTTTCCTCTCTCTGTGTGTGTATATAATATATGTATCTCCCCTCTGTGTGTGTGTGTGTGTGTGTGTGTGTGTGTGTGTGTGTGTGTGTGTGTGTGTGTGTGTGTGTGTGTGTGTGTGTGTGTGTGTGTGTGTGTGTGTGTGTGTGTGTGTGTGTGTGTGTGTATATATATAATATATGTATCTCCCCTCTCTCTGTGAGTGTGTATAATATATGTATCTCCCCTCTCTCTGTGTGTGTATATAATATATGTATCTCCCCTCTCTCTGTGAGTGTATATAATATATGTATCTCCCCTCTCTCTGTGAGTGTGTATAATATATGTATCTCCCCTCTCTCTGTGTGTGTATATAATATATGTATCTCCCCTCTGTGTGTGTGTGTGTATAATATATGTATCTCCCCTCTCACTGTGAGTGTATATAATATATGTATCTCCCCACTCTCTGTGAGTATATAATATATGTATCTCCCCTCTCTCTGTATGAATATAATGACATCACCCTGCCTTGCACTCAGAGACCGCGAGAGCCAATGAGAGCCAAGGCCCGCCCCGTAGTCAGGCAATGAGAGTCAATGACAGCCAAGGCCCGCCCCGCAGTCAGCCAATGGGAGAGCTTGACAGCCAATGAGAGCGTGCATAAACCCGCAGACAAACAGATTTTGAGTTTTATATATATATATCTCCATCAGAGAGTCAAAATGGCCACACACACCAAATAAGGTGCCTCAGCAGAGGTAGAAATGGTACCTGGTAAAAGAGATTAGATAAAGTTAGTATAGAACACAAAAAGTGATCTAAGTACCACAGGAGTAGCAAAAAAAACTAATGAGAATTTATTATGTTCCACATGCAGATATTAACCCGACGTTTCGGTCCCCAGAGGGGACAAATCACTCCTTTATACGATATGTGGAAAGATAGCTGTCAACACACCTGAGATACCTGGGAAATATGCTAATTTGAGTATGCTAAATATATGCAAATGAATTCAATGAACCTGTATCTCAGATGCGTTCACAGGTATCTCCCCCCATATTGTATAGAGGAGTGTTTTGGGCGGTACTGTATATAAAATAATTTATATCATCTTAGTCCGGGAAATAGGATTTCACTTGTGCTATTCCAGCATTATATGGAACTTGGGTTTACTGTCCATAAGCTTTCCATCGTTCAAGTCATTCACTAATACTGAATAGATTGCAAGAGCTTGACTATGGGCTTCTAATAGACCTAATGCATAAGATATGCTTATATAATTGGTCAAACTTGATCTATAGTATTACCATGCTCTTGGTTTTATATAATTTATCAGATTGCTATAAAACTTAAATGTATTAGATTATATTACAAGGAGTAATCTGTCTCTCTAAACAAGCCTAGATATGCACAACATTGAAAATGTAGCATTTAACAATCAATGTACTGTATACTGTAGGTTGCTATTCAATGCTTTTCAATTTTTTCTTTTAAAAATTGTTCAGTCTAGTGCCTCAATATAAATATTATAATAGGCATTTTTCTCACTAATTGTTGTCACTATGCATACAAAGTAAATTAGCTGCTATTTTTAGCAAAATCATGCTACTGAAACCCTGGTTTAATCAATTCCAGGCTAAATGCTAATATGCCTTGCACTTATTTGCATGTACGCAGGCAGTTTATCATATGACAAATAAAAGAAACCAATTCATAAAGTGTCTTTTGAACTGTTCTACGCAATGAAACATAAGAGATCTAATGCAAAAATAGGATATCACGTTTTTCTTTGAGTCTACGGTGATCAAATTTGTGAAATTGTAACTAACCCTACACTAAAAATATGCTATTGCAACATGGTAATTTACTCCAACTATGTCAACATTAAAATTAGCAGCTTGAATCTGTTGCTTGTAGAATGTCCTCCTACATTTATTAAAATTTTATTTCTATGTTTATTTATAGCACATGCATTGTATGACAAAAAGAAGCAAAACTGACAGTGAATTTGGATTGTTCCAATACATTAACCAATGGAAGGTTATCCAGATTATTTTAGTACTCTTTTATCTGATATATTGTACAACCATGAACACAAATGATCAGTTTGATATCACATTTTACGTACAACCTGCAATTGTCAGACTGGGCTCCCCGCTATAATTTACAGTTTAGTGTGTGCAGCTGTGATACATTCAAAAGCAGAACAGCTGGAGATGGGTGAACCTGTCTCAATCTAATCCGTGGATTTTCATTGGCTTTTCAGACCAAATCTGATCCGCAGGCAGAATTCCAAAGTTGGATTTCAGCAACTTTAGCCCACGCGGATTCGTTAAAATCTGACCACGGGGCTCTGATTCTCGGATTGAAATCCGGTCCACGGAACGTGTTTATATTGATATTTATACTGTATATTTATAAACTTATTGTGGCCAAAAGTCCTATTAGCCACATTTGGCTAATGGGCTATTCACCATTAGTCAAGAGAGGGTTAGGTTTTTTGGTGTGGATGGGGGTAGGGAAGATATGTGACGGAGGTAGTTGCTTTTGGGGATGGGGATTAGGACCCTGGGATGGGGGTTAAGCCCCTTGTTTGCCTTAGTGGTTGCATAGCAATGCTTTACAAGCCACTAAGGTAGCCACGGGTGTAGGTAGTGTAGTTTTATTGTGTATTAATCCATTTTATGCCAGTGGTATAACTTGGTGGCGACAACCATCAAAGGACTTAATGTAATTTTTACCATAGGGTCCTTTAATAATTGATATTACAGAATCCTATGGTAGAAACATTAGTAATGTGATTGCAATGCAGGAATTGATGCACTATTAATGGTCACGTTAATTGAGGCGTCGCAAAGTAAAAATATATCGCACCCGGTAAATTATTACTACAATATTGATTACTTAGGTTATAAATTTACAGTAATAAGACCCGGGTGCTATATTAACTCAGTTTAAACGGGGTTTGATGTACCTAGGCCATAGGTAGATGATGTTTCACTAGGGTTTTTTGTTGGCCTTCCTTTCGATCAATATACTGTAAATACCAATAGAGGTGTATCGCAGTTGTCTAAATTTAACACAGGTTGAATTTGACGGACACATGTCTTTTTTCAACCTCATCTACTATGTACAGTAACTATGAATAATATTAATGTAGCATTGAATAACAGTAAAAGAACACATACTGCAATTGCTAACTGAGTGACTAGGAATTTGCTCTAAAAACCTTGGATCCATGTATACTGTATTTGGTTGATATGCCTTAAAATTAAGCTATTTTTGAAAAGAGTACAAACCTCATCACACATTTATTAGATTTACCAATTCCCTTAAACCTTTCACTTGCTGAAGCCTTTCATATTTCCACATGATGGTTTTCTCTTTCATTTACTCCCTGCTGCAGTGTTGCTGCTGCCTAGAAGCAGAAATCCTGTCATACAATGTTCCCAGTTCAATCAAGAAACTATGAAGTGTTACAAATTGAAAGGCTCACCAGCCTTAATAATCTCCGGGTTTCCATAGACGTTATTCTCCCTGATTTGACTAATGGGATTTCCTAACTTGAAGCTTTCTCCCAAGATGTTGGACCTTTCCAGAATTAAAAAAAAGTGCATATCAATGTGTTGATTTTTGTCCTCTTTCAAAAACCGAGGGACAGTAGTGGTCTGAAAGCAGATGTGATCTTTCATCGCATTGTCAGCCCACATCTGCTCCGTAGCCCTACACTTGCCAGTTAATATGCTTAATAAGGTTATCTATTACAAACATGCTGTATTACATTCAGATATGTACATATGCACATTTTATTAAAACTGTTATGTTCCACTGGGATCAAGCAGCATTAATATATGGTGCACACTAATTTAGATTCTTTGATATCATTACTATGTTTTGAAAATGATAGATATTAATGAATTGTGGGTCTCATTTGTTAATGTACCCCCACCCAATCTCAGATAGGGTCTCCTAGGGAGTCTAATGCTCAGGCTACATGTCTCAGTGTGGTGCGTACCTGCTGGCAACAGGGGGCCTTGAGTCTCCCGCGATGACATAGGGGAGAACAAGACAGGCTTCTGGGGTTGTGCCCCTGTCTCTTCTACTGGTGCATTTCCTCCATCTCCTGCAGCCCCCAACTGTATGGGGTGAAGTACCACAAGAGAATTCTCTTCCCCTCCTCCCGATACACTTCACTCTCAGGCAGGAGTTTAGATAAAAGTGTAAGCTCTTTATTGTCTCTTCTCTTTCTCAGCAGACAGTTACACCGCAGGCTGTCTTCCCTCAGGATGTCCCTGACCTCACTCCCGGCCAAGGGCACCAAGAGTGGGTCTAGCTCTTCCCATACCCTCTAGGAAGGGTAGGAGGTATGGGGTGCACACTCTACTCCCAGGAGGGAGGCCTCAAGCCTTCCAGTCCTGGCAGGTTGGTCTGTGTCACCCTTGTCCCTTCCACTCCAGGGACAGACTCTGCTAAATAGGAAATGCAATACCCTAAGTAGCTCCAACAGGCACCGCCCCTGTGTCTTCTGATTGGGCACAGGGCCTGATGACCTGCCTTCACTGCCTCAGTGTACTGCCTGAAGTGGGGAAAACCCATGATTACTCCTGGCAACCTGCCCTTATGCAGGGATTACTGCCAGGAGGAGGATAGAATAATAGCCCAAACCTAATAGGGCTACATTTAAAAAAATAATGCTAGAAGCATATCAATTATATGTCAATTGTACCTATTTTGCATCATGGAGAAATGTTCATGTTTATATATGGCAATAGGAGGAGTAATGCAACCAGGAATTTTAATGAGATGCCTCAATTACTGAATCTTGGGTCAGCATATTTCTACCACCTCTGCATCAAAAATCCACCAGATCTAAGATTATAGAAATTATGGAATTTACTGGCTAAGAGATTTGTTTCAGAAAGTAAAAAGGTTCCTTACATTTAACACAGATGCAGGAATAAAGAGCATTAAAAGTTATTTAACATCACGGCACACTTTCTGGGAGTTGCGTCTGCCCCTATGTTTTTGTGATTGTTGCTCATTAAAAAGATATTCATGTCATTATTTTACTTTAATACAATATAAAGATGAATTAAACACAGCTCCATTAAGTCACTTTTATATATCTGTTTTGTCAAGTAAGAAGTACTTTAATTTTAAAATTGCCCAAACTGATCTAGCCTCTGATAGTTGGCATGACAACCTGATATTCTGGAAATACTGAAGATGAACAGAACCCCTATGTATAGCACTCTCTTCCTGTGTGAGATGGTGAATGAGTTAAAACATATTTATTCAAAAACTTCGTTAAAACAATGGGGTTTAAAACATTTATTAAATAGTACCAAGTGTTTTATATACTCTTGGGGTTGGTTACTCCAGAGAAGTGTCAATGGGATATTAAGGTCCAGTGTTGGGGAACTCCCTTGCCCTAGTAACCCTCATATAGAGTGATTGACTAGAGATTGGTGTTTGTATAGGATTGATAATATTGACCATATATGTAATGCCACAGTAATTGAGTACTAATTGGTGCACTGACACATAGAACCTATAACTGTGCTGCTTGATGCTGCAACCAGTTATGCAGTTATGATTGTGTTATGTACAATTCTAGGTAGTTTTGCACCAAATAATGTTCACTGATGCCAATTTAGGGTTAATTGTGCGTGAGTGCAAGGAATGGGCAATAGTAATATAACATGTAAACCCAGGATCTGAAGTTACAGATCTAAAGTTAACACTAGTACTCAGGAGGCTAATTACTGATAAGAGTGAGGGCACTGCTGGAACTCCTGTATGGTCAGATAAGGAGTAACTGCTAGGTGCTGCACCTTGTAGGGCCAGTGTACAGGTTAAAACCTTTCCCTAATTGGTGCAGTACTACTTCATATATGGTGATAAACTGGCACTCCAGATGTTAATAACTGGATAGGATTCCGTTTGCTTGCAAAGTATATCCTTTAACTCAATGTAGTGGTAGGATGCTAGCAGTAAAGTAATCCCTTAGTATAGATAGTAATAAGCCAGATATATTAGTTAAATCCCTTATAATGGCTTACAAGACCGTCAGGTCTGTTTAGAGCCCGTAGCAGCAGCCGAGCCACACTGACTTTCCTTAATTGCATAGAGTCAGCGTCTGTGAGCGAGGGCTCTGCGCGTGCACGTGACTGCGTGGTGCCGACGCGCGTGTTTCGCGGGTATGCTTTTTCAAGGCCAGTAATCACGGGGTGTCCCATGTGTCCAGAAGGTATTTATAGCTCTTGGATTGAACTCATGTAACCCCAATAATAGTTAGCGCATGCGCACTGTGAGGCTGGTATGTGTTAGAAATCGTAGCCATCACTGTGTCAGTCTGGACTGTGAAAGACTTATGAGAGCTGTGGCATGCTGCTATAATCGTGATCGCAAGTTGCTGTAGAATGTTTAAACTAGTTATGATAATGGATTAATGAATAGTGGCTCTCACTAGTATGCCACTATGTATCAAAATGAAATAAAATGAATAAACCAATTTGTTGTCTGTTATTGTGTCCTTGGTGTCTAATACTTTTAATAGTTTAATCTTACTGAGATGGAAGTTTGGCAGAATTGGGACAGAGGAGTCGGTCCCCAAACAGGGGTAACAGAGCGTACCTGATAAATAAAATGGTTTTAATTTGGCTTTAATGAACTGAGAGAGATTAAATGAAGGGACTGAAAACAAAAGGGGCCTTTTGGTGTTAGTGCTTGTAAGGTATAGATCCAGCGTGAATTCTATTTGTTAACCAGGGCTATCAGGAATATGGAACCATTGGAAGTAACATGGAACCCCAAAACAAAAAGAGAGTGATGTAAGTTAAATAGATAGTGTTTAATGTTTACACCAAAGCTGTTAATGAAAAAGGCAAAACAAACAAGGATCTTTAAAGTCTGCAGAGCTAGGTGCCAAACGTTCAGGTAGACAAGGAAAAACAAAAGAACAGGGGGCAAAAAATACCAGGGGAATACAAAGCAAAACAAAAGGTACCTATAAAGTCTGCAGAGCTACAGTAGATGCAAGGTAATTGTAGCGAGGAAAAGACAAAGAACAGGAGGCAAGAGAATAGCCAGACTTCTGATCAAGAACAGACAAGTTGACAAGCAACAACTAGCTGGATGGGGTTTATATACCCTAAGCTGGTCCAATGGAAGATTCTAGATCCTACCAGCCCTGTGTCTGAACTTGACTCCTCTGTGTGCTCCTACAGGTCTACAGGGTGTATTGCAGGGAATGTTGGCAGTACTCCCTCTCTTAGGCCTTTCCCTAATGACAAACTTTTTGAGCTGTCTGACATGAAACATGGAGATCAAGTTGTGGACATGAACCTGAGTGGCCGTTCCCATGACCTTTCCTCTGGCCCGTAACCTGCCCAATCCACCACATAAAATAATTTCCCCCTCCAATACTTAGAATCCAGGATGTTCCAAAACTCATACTCCAGATTGGAGTCTAAGACCTCAGGCTTGGGGGCATAGTTAACCTTACTTTGGGAGATAAGGGCTTTAGTAGTGAGACGTGCAACACAGGATGAATTTTAATGGTAACTTGAAGTTAAACCTGAATTAAATTTCTTGGGGCCCCTAAGACTTAGATTACTTTTATTGAACTTAATCACCACAACATACTGAAGCTGGTATTCGCTTTTATCAGCAAATTTCTTGTAAGACTCGTTAGCTTTAGATAAATTTTCTCGAGCGGTTGAGAATGCCCGTCGTACGGCCTTCCTCTACTGAGCATATGGTGCGATTATATGGCATTCATTCTGAAATCATTCTAGGATGAACGCCAAAGACGCAAAAGAATGGAGAATAATTATACGCGGAATGTTCAGTGTTATTATGCGCAAATTCTGCCATCCATAGCAATTCTAGCCAGTTGGAACTTCTTTATTGCAAGTGACATCGCAGATATTGTTCCAGAACTTTGTTCACTCTCTGTTTGCCCATCGGATTGAGTATGATAGCTAGAGGTGAGATATAAGTCAATGCCAACTGTGGAACAGAAAGCTTTCCAGAAGCATTATGTAAATTGTGAACCTCTGTCTAAGATCAGGATGGATGCGCTACATGAAGGCAAACTATGCTTTGTAGAAACAGTTGTGCCAGCAGTACCATAGACTGTATTCCTTTAGTCGGAATAAAATGACTCATCTTGGGGAACAAGTCGACCACCAAGTTAGTATTGTAACTCCTTTCCATTCAGAGTTCTACCAAAACTAAAGACAAGGTGTGTCATGAAACGAGTTGTGGAGCTAAAGGCATCAATAGACCTTGTGAGGCCATCCTGTCAGTTTTGTTGGAATACAGATGTCACAAGAATGCACATAATCTTGTACTATAGTGTTCATAAATGGCCACTAGAAATGTCTTTGTACCAAATCCAAGGTCTTTGAAATTCCCGGATGCCCTGCTAGCGTTGAATTATGGCACCATCTTAATGCCTCTTGCTGTATATCTATAATGGGTAGATATAGCACTGAGTAATGACAAATGTGTGGGTTTTATTGCTCTCATACATTTCTTTGTAACAGTTTTTTCATCATGCTGTTTCCCTGCACTTTTAATGTAGTAACAAAGGGCTCTATGCAGTAAGCGCCGAAAAGTGCAATCGCCAAGGGTACCGTATCGACATGATTCTGCCGATTTTCCCTCGCCGTATGCAATAAGTGCCGAATCCCTTCCGAATCAAGCCGAAAACATTTGCTCCCACTCTGCCTATGATTTGCCGATCACACACAGGTGTATCGGCGTGCATGGCGAGGTGGTGTTAGGTTCCCCAATGAAACTTCTTGCTGAATCTGCCGAAGCAAGCATGTTTTGGATTGAGCGGTCCATTTAAAGGCAGCGTATATTTTTATTCATTCTCTGTGTTGTTGGGAGTGAGAGAGAGAGAGACACACAGAGCTGGCCGATTTACATATTTCATATTGACTGAGACAGTTGTGGTGTATTGTGAGAGGTTTGTCCTGTGTTGTTTTGTTTACATCTTTGTCTTGTTTTCACTTTGTAAGTGTTCAGTGCGATTGTCTTTAAATTTCTTTTCTGTTCTTTGTGAGTGCTAGAGGTATGGCCGCAAGGCGTGGGAAGAGTGATGCTGGTGTGAGTGATACTGGTAGTCGTGTGAGTACGCGTCTGAGTGAACGTAGGATTCAGGGGAGTGCTGTGGCTGTGAGTGCGAGTGGTGTTGCTGGGAGTGCGAGTGCTGCTGGTGGCTCTGTTGCTGGTGCTGGTGGGGTGTCTGCTGCTGGTGCGTCTGGTGGTGGGGTGGTTGCTGGTGTCCCACTTTTGGAGTCTCTTCCATTGGAAGAAGGAGAGTCCAGTCAGCAGCAGCCAAGCTCTGGGCCTGCACGTATTCGGAAGAAACGTCTTGAGCAGCCACGTAATCCTCGGTTCAATGAAGAGGAAAACAGAGTTCTTGTCACAGGGATTCTGGAGCACTATGACTGTCTGTATGGGCATTTACTAGGTAAGTCTATCTTTGCATTGATTCTTCAAAGACATGTTATCCTAGGTCATGTGAGATGTCTTAATATCAAAATATTATTCTATAATATCTATCAATTAAACTTAATAGTTACACACATAATCCTTCATGCTTTAGAACGACCATAACAATCAGTCTAAAAATGTGGGCAAAGTTCATACAATATTCATGCAAGCTTCCTTACATTTGTATGTTTACACGTAAATGCTCATGTGGTATACATATTACACCTAAACAGCATGTTTGGTATCTCTTGGAACAGGTAGCAGTTTAGGAAACTGACCGTTTTTATAATAATAATTAACGTCATATATTTTGTATGTATTTCAAGGGCGGACAAGTTCAGCATCAAAAAAAGAAATGTGGGATCAAATAACCTTGGCTGTGTGGGAATCATGTCAGGTACCGGCCGAATTGTCGGAAGAGATTCGATGATATCAGGGCAAACTTAAAGAAAAAATAGAAGCACAACGGATGCATGCTTCTGGCACTGGAGGTGGGCTGCCAGCACAAGCTCTAACCTTAACACCATTGGAGGAGCAGATGCGGGAAAAATTTCTTCCTGTCGTCGTGGAGGGTTTGACCGGGGACAGAGATATCGGAATTTATTCTGCTCCATTTCCACCAGGTGACAAATGTTACTGTACTACTTATACTTTCTTCCCAATATAAGCATACCTACATATATCTTTATATTTGTCTCTCTCTATATCTATCTATCTATCTATCTATCTATCTATATATATATATATTTATATCTAGTTGTCCTACAAAAAGTAAAAATTAATATATGGTGGCAAAAGGTGGAATTGAGTGCTCATTTGCATGTCATTTCCCAGAATCCCTTGCTGCAGTGTAAGCGCTGTATGCTGGGCAATAATGGGGAAAGACAGGGTTGCAGACCTGTCTAAGACATGCAAATGAGCATACAGTAATATTTACAGTTGCTATATATATATATATATATATATATATATATATATATACAGTGGTTGACAAATCACCAAAAAATCTACTCGCCACACAAAAAAATCTACTCGCCACCTAGTACCAAACATGTGCTGCTTGGGCCAATATTTACTCGCCATGGGGTTAAACCACTCGCCCGGGGCGAGCGAATGTATAGGTTTGTCGAACAATGTATATATATATATATATATAAAGTATACACAAAGAGGCGAATACCGCATCACTACCAATAAATAAAGCAAAGTCTAAACCTACCTAAGTCAGAAAAATATATCTGAAATAGTTATAACAAAGATATAAGCTGTAGGTGGTGCTAGAGGAAGGAGATAGATATGGAAACACAAAAAAGAAAACCTCTAAATTAGCACTCAGACAAATGTTTGCAAAGAATAAAAGGGGTACTTTAATTAAATTAGAAAAAAATAACAGACATACAAA